>NW_017805072.1:416960-417716 GCF_001891065.2 Hippocampus comes | reverse complement strand
TATATATATATATATATATATATATATATATATATATATATATATATATATACTGTATATGGTGTTATTTTTCCAACTTAAAATTGGTCTCTCTGCTTTGAAAACACAAAAACACAACAGAAAGAAGAAAAAAATCAAAAATATGTCTGTTCTTTATTTCATTGGGACAGTGCACGTTAATCAACACGCCGGACTTGGCATAAATGCTAGTTTTCAGCCGTAGTCCCCAGGAAGGTTTCTTAACACGAACAGAACATAAATAGTTAACATAAAATAACCAAATAATATAAAACAACACATAATATAAAACACAGACAGTCATGCAATCTTAGCCAGTGGCGGATGCTGGTCTGTCAAGGAGGGGAAGCTCAATTTCGGCCTACATCATAAAATGTGTCCGTTTATTTATACCTGAATTCTACTCTCAGTTCCGTTTCAAAAAACTGATCTGTGACCAGTGGCGGGCCGTGCATTTCAACCTTAGGCCTTCAGTGACGTCACATACATGAACACAATACTGTACAGGCTCGTCAAGAAGCATTTAATTTCAGGAGCATTTAAAACCATCAAGTATGCATTCACAATTAAGAGCAGGAAACTAAATTTACAGATAGTCAAAAATAAAAAGATGATTTAAAAATACGAAATAAAATGCCACCCAAATTACGCTGTGTGATCTTAAACAAGTCTGTCCAATAAATTGCGCAATGTCGCAGTTTCATATAAGACACCAACCAAACAATAACAAAACAAACT
>NW_017805072.1:397710-416675 GCF_001891065.2 Hippocampus comes | reverse complement strand
CGGTCGTGTTTCTGGTATAATTTTAATTTCCCTATTTATTTTATTTTTTTTACTTTTTCGTTGTGGATCTCCATCTCCCGGCGTGCCTGTTTACCGAGCTGCAGATCTATGCGAGTGTCCTCAAATGTTTTTAAACGCACCAGTCAGTTGCAAGCAAGAGGCATTCCCAGCAATACAATTTGCAGCGTTTGTCAGAGGCTGTGAGCCACGGGTACCGTTCATAATTGCTCGTCTGAAAATGACGGACAAACCCTTTTCCTTGCTGGGACAGGCTAACTAGCGCAGGAGTTGGGCGACCTCTTTGCACAATATCCAGCTTTTCGTAGAAGGCCCGTCTTGCAAATTGTGTGGAAAGTAGTTCTGCAACCAGATCAACGTCTTCTCCTTCGGCCATTTTGAGTTAAAATGCGAGTGATAGCTCTAGCAGACGCTAATCCAATCTTTTATTTATTTATATATTTTTAAATCTTTATTGAACAAGTCAGGATGCAATTCTCAGGAAACAGAAACGGCGCTAATCCAATCACCGAACGCGCACGGCCAGTTTCGACGTAAGGCCTTCTAGCTAGCCCTAGTACGCAGACAAGAACAAGTCAGGATACAGGATACAGTCTGAGTCTGAGACTCGTGATCTGATTGGCTATTGAAACCTGACTGTGCCCGTTCATTTACAGCGCACAGGGGCCTGCTCTGTTTAATCTGAAGGCCCCAAGCAAGTTTAATTTACCTGGCAACACAAGCTAGCTGAAATATGATTGGTTAAAAACGCTACCATAATAAATAAATTATTTATCGAGTGGCTTTCAATGTTATTTAAAATAACATTGAAAGCCACTCGACTAAGTGGAAATAATATGACGTAAAGAATACAGAGAATAATTTTGTTTACATATTTATGAAAATAAAATAACAAATTGTTATTCTCAGAAAAGTAAATTTACTTTTCTGAGAATGTTTAGGCCAGCAGAGAAGGCCTTGCTGGTCCTGAGGATTCGCCACTGTCTGTGACCCTGTCATACGAACAAGGCGTCTTTTCCATGGACTGAACTAGTGTCCTCTCTATGGCTAGCAGAGCTAGGCTGCTTAAACGGCCTTGGCCCATGGCGTTGCAGGTGTAAGACTTGAGCCGCTTTAAACAAGAGAACCTCCTCTCTCCACCTGCAGATGTAGCTCCAATCGTTGCCACTAATGACAACAGTTTGTAGACCTGAGGCATTACATTGATCAGTGATTGGCTAATTTCGCTGTCAATCAAAAAGAGATTCAGGTTCAGACAGATCATTCAATCATCATGCAGAAAAGCTGAACGTCCGGGCCAGCCGATAAACGCCCCGTCCATAGACTCCCAGAGACGCTGAGTGTCCGATGGACGGGACAAAACCAGCATTTATCCAATGACTCGTCTCGTTTCAATGCATTGGGACAACCTACTCTGAACTCTCGAGACGCCCAGCGTCCGCGCTACAGACGCTCAGCGTCCACACAGTTGAAAGCACAGTGAAGCTGCGGGAATGAATGAGAAGAGAGTCGCGTCGTAACCAGTAATAAGAAGCTGATTCGGAACAAAAGTTTAGCACGTTGTAGCGCATATTTAGTCGATAACATGTACACACAATTGTATGTACACACATATATTTGATCACTTATTTTTTGACATTTTAGGGGAAGCTGAGCTTCCCTTGCAGTCTTAGAGCAATCGTCTCTGATCTTAGCCACTTTTCCTGTGCATGCCTTGTTGTGTAAAGCAGTTCTAGATGAAAGAGGAGATAATCAAAGTGATAGTTTTAAAGTGATAGGTTCCAAATTGCTACAAAAATTAACAACACAGCAGGACAGATTTGAGCATGCCTCTGTGTCACTGTTTTGTGGGTGGGGGTTGATTAGGGTGATGGCTTTGGCACTGGAACACCCAAATCTTGTCCTCAGTTCGTGGCCAGAAGTATCGATTTTGCCTAATGTGTGTATTACCTTCACCTCCCGGACACCTGTTGGAGATCGGAGAATAATATGAAAAAATGGTAGTTGGGGAAATAGGATATTTTTAAATGTAATTGAACTTAATATTTGGAAGGCGAAAACATAGCGTCTTCCATATGTTCACTAATACCAGGATAAGGCTCATTGTCAGATGTGAAAATGCACCACAAATGCTTCCAACAAGATCTTCGGTGAAATCATCAACTGGACAGAGAGTCTCCTTACTCTCTGATGTGAAATGGGCCCCTCGTTGTCCATCTTGTGGGGCTGCAGGGTTAGGTGTTGTTTCATCTTTTCAAGGTGTTTATGTCGTTCAATGTTGAATATCGGTAGTTGGAAACATCAACAGGTGGCCTCTCTGTCGCAAAAACAGCTGAGAACTCTGTTGTGGAATGTGCCAGGGTTGGAGCGATAACCTGACGGATGCCCAGTGTTCCTTGGATTGTTCGAAAGATCTTTTGCAAGCAGTGCATTTATTCTACATATCTTTTCCTCCTCCACATAGTTGAGCTTCACTTTGGTAAGAGGCAGGATTGTGTCCTATTGCACTTTAGCCGTTGGTATATCAGTACCTCTGGCTACCTGAAATGAAAAGTCAATATTCATTTCCATCGCAGCTTTCAGACATAAAATGCAATTGAAAGTACTTGACATACTGTAAAAGGAGATCATAGAGACGAGACTGGGGAATCTGCAGTTGGCTTTATGGTGGCTCTAACACTCAACAGGCCCTTTGGCATGACTGATGTTTGGGGAAATTGTGTTATGAAACAAAAGGGCTTTTTGATAGGATCTGGAACTTGGGACTGTACTTCATTCACTCCTTCTGAGTCTTTGTTCTTGGAGAAGTCTTCAGCTTCAACCTGTGACATTGTTTTCCGTCTTGTTCAGTTCTTTGAGCTTCAGGTTTAACTTGTGTATTTCTCTGGAGTTGTGTTCACCCTTTTTAATGCTGAAGACCGAGGCCCAGGTGCCTGATCACCTTCACTGGAGGTACTAGATGGTGAGGAAGTCCAGAAAAACATCAGCATCTCTCTGTTGTTGTCTTTTTCCTTCACACTCTTCTGACTTTCCTTTGCCCTTTGCTGGAGAAGTTGTTGATAAGATTTCAGTTCTCCTTCTTCCTTCTGTCTTTTCCTTTCCTTTATTCAATATTCTCGGTATTTCACGGGGTCATTCTTTACTCTTTGTTTCTCCCTTAAAATTCAGATACAATAGGAAATTGAATATAATGAGAATCAGAAAGATGTATGCATGACAGATGCATCTAAGTATTATGACTTACACTATTGAAAAATTAACATCACATCGTCACGACCGAAACAATTATGTCACAACTGAAACATTTCCGTAGGTTTTGGCAGTGACTGTTTCAGTAGTGATGTTTTATGATAGTGGTTCACAGTGCTCAACAATGCTAGCCCCAATATGGCTACCAAACACTATTTTGAGCATGCGTACAGAGATAGATAACACACCATTTCGCATTAAAGTCAAAAGTGCAAATTTAATTGCAGAAATTAAGTGTTCGTTAGTGATGTTCCTGAATAAAACCACGGGCTGATTTTCAGACTGTGGAGTCCATGTAATTAGTAATGCTCAGTAATTACTCACCATGTGACCATGGATGAATGGGAAGGCAATGTCTCTTCTTGGTGAAATTTCTGGGAATGTGGCTCAAACCAAGCCCTTCTTAAAGACAAATACTCTTTGTGTTTCGGTAGCGCCATGAAAAGTTGGGAAGTTTTTTTTTCTTTTCACATAAATTTTTTTCTAAAAATCTACAAAATCAATGTGCATCTTTCACCATACATTTAATGGCAATCAAAAAAGGTCTATTAAAATAGAATATTTAGAAAATTGGCAAAGACCATTTCAATGTTCTTTTCATTATTTGAAATTTAGGAGTCAGAGGTTAGGAGAGCCACCTCCCAGTAGGAAGTGACATAAAATATATTTTTTAAAATATCCAGTTTAATAGTATCTCCATTAATGTTTTGTGATAAAATCATTACAAGATAATAATATGTTTGCCAAATCTGAACACTTAATTGTTTTGTAAATAGTCATTTTCATGGTGTGACAGCAATTTGAATCAATTCGGCAGAATGGCTCAAATAATTTCTGTATAAAGTATTTTGATCCATTTATTTGTTTTCTCCAAAAGCAGTGTGAAAATCTCAAATAGTGCTACTCCTCTCTATCAAAGGATTTTCATCATATCATGCCAGTACTGTAATGCCATGAAACTATGACACCCCCACTCAATCCTTTGTGCAACAAATAAATAAAAACCATATGCTCTGGTGTAAACTGCTGTTCAGCATTCAAAAGATAAAGACGTCAGGACACTTTCCAGGGTGCTGATGCTGCAACATTGTGTGAAATGTGGGAAACAGGAGCTGAAGTCCCAACAGTATCACTCATTTTAATCTGTTCAATAGAAACGATTTGACAGCACTGAAAATATATTGTCCGAGTTGTCCTAGTTTTTTCTTTTTCTCTCTCAGAGGTTTCATGTCTTGCTGGGATAATGAAAAACAAGCATTTACAATAAGGCTATTGTCTGGAAAACATTTTCTTCTACTAATAATAATTCCACTGTTTGTTTTAAATGTGCACAATTCCAGTCCAATTGAAAAGAAAAGGTTTAAACGTGTCAATGTTGTGAATTATTAGCCAGTGCTACAGTTTAGTGTCTCTTCTTATCAGCAACTTTTCACAGGTGACATCTCTCTCTGTAGTTGTCACAAATCTGACCAAACTGCTGTCGAGATATGGAGTGAGAAAATAAATCAATAAAAAACACAACTCGCCACGACTAATGTTGATATTTTTGTCCTAATTCCTGTTCTCTCTTCTTTCAGAATTCTACCAATAATGCCTGATATAGCAGGGTTGCGTTATCTGGAGCGAAAAATATGTTATGGATTTTTTTTTGTGACTCACAGATAACTGCCGATAATGGTTCTTTTAGATTTGACTCCACATTAAAATGAAAATGATTCACATATGTTCCAGGCTACCTGCAATCATGTATTTATTTGATTGGATTAATGCAGTGCTTCTCAATTATTTTCTGTAATTCCCCCCACCCCCTCAGGAAAAAGAAAACATTTCACACCCCCTAACTCTCCATCCTGACAATAAATGTTTCATTTGTCTCAAAAATCTTTGATAAGTCCTGTACACCTCTGCATCACACTGTATGCTTATTAAAATTAAAGAAAACCACAAAAAAAGAAAGAAATATCGATCAGCTCACAACAAAGAACAACTTTATGAACATGTATTGTAGCTTACAGAAAAGGCTTGAAGCGAACTTGGCTGAAATGGAAAATATACACATGAGAGCGCCACTGCCACCTACTGTAGTGGATTTTAAAATTACTCTTAATTCTTATATGGAAAAACAAAAAAAACATGTTGCCCAGGTCCCATTCGCCCAGGAGGCCTGCCCCACGATTTGAGAAGGGGTGGATTGATGTAACAAACATTAACTTCATCTTAGTGGGTTCAACTAACAAAGTACTGTAGCTGTCTAGGAAAAAAAGAAAAATACAAATTTAACATTATTACTATTATTATTATTATTATTTTACATTTTATTGTAATCGAATTTAATCAGGCGGCTCGGTGGGCGACTGGTTACTACGTCGGCCTTACAGTGCAGAGGTGTAGAGTTTGATTCCTGTGTGGAGTTTGCATGTTCTCCCTGGGCCTGCGTGGGGTTTCTCCGAGTACTCTGGTTTCCTCCCACGTTCCATCAACATGCATTCTAGGTGAATGAACACTCAAAATTGTCCCTAGGTGTCAATGTGAGCGCGGATGGTTGTTCATCTGTGCGTGCCCTGCAATTGGCTGGCAACCGGTTCAGGGTGACCCGTGCCAACTGCCCGAAGACAGCTGGGATAGGCTCCAGCACGCCCCATGATCCTTGTGAGGATAACCGGATCAGAAAATGGATGGGCGGATGGATGAATTTCATAAGGCACATGCAGTGTGTTGTGAGTTGGTTTTGCAAGGCCAGTGCATTTGGAGCTTTACCTGTCGGTGATGCCACACATATCAATCTGCAAGTGGCTGTAATTTCCGAGCAGCCTTTCTTGCATGTTGATGAAGTCCGCCGGATGTTTAGACAGAGCCACAAGGCGCATACAACCCTGGAAAGTTGTAACGGGGTTGCTACATTTGTGATGAGCACCCGTCGGAGGACAGCCTGAGGAACACGCAAGACAACACAGTTAAAGGCTTTGCTAACACTCTGTATTGTTGACTAGTGTCTACTCTGATGCTGCTGCGTAATTACCATAAAATTCAACTAAATTGTATTAATTATCTGATATTAAAGTGTTAAATGGCAGCACTCAACTATGAAACATGCTTTTGCTGATTAAATTACTAAAGGGCTGTTCAGTCAGCGGCTCCCTGGTGAACGTGAGAAGGAGAAACTCGCAACAGAAAGACTTACATTTAGAAACCCTTGACCATATTCATGAATGATAATTCAGAGTTGTTATTGTTTTGAAATATGATCTACAGCCCATATGTCAAAGTGCCGGAGAATGTTTTCAGTGGCCCCTGGGATGATATTGATTTATTATTAGAACCGGCCCGCGGACCGCAGCAAGCCGAGAGCTCGCAGATCTTTTACACGCACCAATACTACATTTCCCACAATGCAACGGTGACGCGCCAAGCAGTCGGCCGCTTTATTTAAATATTTATTAGTCTAGCAGTCGTTCCCATAACAGTGACATTAGCTTTCAGATACCCATCAAAAATGGCAAAACGGAAGGTGGACACTGAGAACCGCGGGTTTCAAACAAGGTGAGAGTCGAAGTACATGTTCTTGGACGTAGCTGGAAAACCTGTGTGTCTTCTGTGCGGAGAAAGTGTGGCACGATTGAAATAGTGTAATCTGAGACGACATCATGAAATGAACAACGCGAACAAAAACAAGAACATGGACATGGAGGGGGAAGGGGGATTTCATTAAAAACGGTATACTTAAAGTTTGTGACGAAGTTTACCCCGAAAAAAAGCAACTCTTTTTAAACGTGAGCATTAGCAGAAACACAATTGCAGTGTTTCTGCAAAGATACGGCAGCGCGTGCTGCGCAGTTTGCCCGTTTCCTCCCCGACACAGTGGCCCCGCTGCGCATGCATCCAGGCTGCTCAAACGTTGTCGAAAGTTTGGCAGCACATACGTGTGTGAACAACTATTTTCTTCTTTTTTTTGTTCAATAAACAATATGTGGTCATTTTTAAAATTTTCAATTTACATTCGATCAGTCCGGCCCTCGGCTTGCAGCAAAATTTTTTATCTGGCCCTCCGTCCATTTGACTTTGACACCCCTGATCTACAGTATTTCAGCATGTCTTTGTGAACCCGACATGACTTTAAGACATATTTAGGGGGAAAAAATTAATTTATGGCAAGCATCATTGGATATTTGACATCAGTCGTTTGTGAGTATAAGTCGCATCAGTCAAAAATGCACCACGAAGAAAGAATATCACTCGCTGCCTGGTGCGAGTGATATTCTGGTACCTCCAAAATTGTCACTTTTCAAGAGACCCCAAAACAGCTTTTTTGTTCAATCACAAACATTGTATCATCAAAGAGAGTTTTTTTCAACACTTTAGATTGGTTAACAATGAGATTTGCCGCTGAGAATTGAAGCGGATTCATATAGGAAGGATTATTGAACCAGTCTTTTTTTTTGTCAATGGACGCTACAGCTTCTTGTTTACTTTGAAACTAAGCTTGTAGCTTACGTGTGCACATTTTGAGCACAGTGTCTCTGATCCACAGGTGAAAGGACACTTAGATTTTTTCCTATTCCTATTTCCTAGAACTGCTTCAAACAACAAAGCGTAGGAAAAGTGGCTGGCTGACTGTGTTTTCGTTATGTGTTGTGCTATATTATTTTGTTATTTTAGGCGAACTATTTTCTAAAGTGTTTTGTTACAGCTGCAGCTGTTGTGAAAGTGCAGCGTCGGCCTCACAGTGCAGAGGTGCAAGTTTCGATTCCGGCTCTGGCCTTCCTGTGTGGAGTTTGCATGTTCTCCCTGCGCCTGCATGGTTTTTCTCCGGCTACTCCGATTTCCTCCCACATTCAAAAGACATGCGTGGCAGATTTTTGGAACACTGTAAATTGTCCCTAGGTGTGAGTGTGAGCGCGGATGGTTGTTCATCAATGTGTGCCCTGCGATTGGCTGGCAACCAGTTCAGGGTGTACCCTGCCGACTGCCCGAGAACAGCTGGAATAGGCTCCGGCATGCCCTACATCCCTTGTGAAGATAAGCAGATCAGACAATGAATGGATGGATGGATGGATTGTATTGTATAAAATAACACCCACACATGTGGACTGACCAATAGTACATATAGATTTGTGAAAAACTATGAAATGTATTAAATTGTGACAAAGGAGTGATATGTATATCGGTCCCGCTGGAGTTTAAGTTGCATTTATTTTTTGTTGGGGGTAGGCGGGTGGCTATTTAAAAAACAAACAAGACAGTGAACAGTAGAGCTTGGACTTACACCCAAAACACCTGTTCCCTAATTGTGGGTGTGTTCTCAGAAGAATACATTCCTAGCACACATTGCTTCACTCCGACTGTTCGGAAACTCAGAGCGCTGTTCAAAAATTGTCAAATGAAACCAAGTACATTACACAATATACAATGAATACATACAGCGGTAGGTTGTAGAGACATTTTTTGGTGTAGAACACAGTGCACATTTCTTTGCATGCTTAACAGTGCGAGGCCCCCTGCCTCTCCTCATTGAGCGCTGCCCCGGTCTGTGTGTGTGTGTGCGTGTAGGATTGGAGAGGGAAGAGTGGAGTCGTGACCCAGGTGCAATCCTGGTTGATCCTTGAGTGAGCAATAAACATTCCTCACATCAATCTCCCTTTTTACCCGTGTCTCCTCTAGGGTCCTCTTCCCACATCGCAAACGACAAATAACATGAGTAACATATGTGTTAATGAATCAGTGACAGTAAAGCTACCACACTGTTATTAAAGTTTCATTTACTTTTCAGAAACCATGAGAAACAATTGAAAATCTCTGTCCGGATACGTTATAATGGACTACAAATATTCAGTTTGCTTCATATTCACTGTTTTGTCCTTATTCTTATTCTGCTTGATTTAATTTGAAAGGTACTCGTGTCACTGATACCAAATAAATATAAAAGTATTCCACTGACCACAACAGAGTAAACATTATATGATCTATCCGATATTCTTTCGTGGGGGCTGACGGCAGTCCTCAGACACATTCATTACTATTCAGGCTACAGGCTGCGCATTTATAGTCAGGCCATTGGGTGCAGTTTGACAGCTCCCAGCAGAAAAAGAGGAGAGCGAGAGAAATTATTAATTGTGTATTATGACTTTAAATTGAAGGCGCTCCAACAGAGTGAGGGCATTGGCATCTTTGGGACTGTGATGCATAATTTTATAGTTCATGCAAATGAGACTTTCATATTGGTCTACTCATACTAAGAAAGTATTGCATTTTGTCTTGAAAAGTCCACATGCAATACATTACCAAATCTTTTGTCAGTTAATTTTATGCACTCAAACATGTTTGAGAGAGAGAGAGAGAGAGAGAGAGAGAGAGAGAGAGAGAAAGAAGTGCATCGAGGTCTAGCGGTCAAATGGTGTTAGAAAAGTGAAGAAAATTAAAATAATAAAAATAATAATAAAGACATATGAAGGAAGCTATTTACATAAAGCCATGGCAATTCTAGAATTAGACACATTTGTATATTGATGAAAATGTACAGTGAGAGAAAATAAGTCAACATTTAGAATCGGAATCTTATCAAGCTTAACTATATCTGCTTTCAGGGCTTTACCACTGCCGGTTTTGGTAGTGTTGACATTTTGCAGGGAATGAATAATAAAGATATAAAATACATAATATCGCTTGAATCCTGTTTTCTTACCACCAAAGAATACCTGACCACCAGGATGTGGGATGCCTGCAGTGTGAGCAGTGGCTTCTTCATCTTTGTCAACTGTGACATTCAGGTGATCTTGTCCACAGCTGAGCTCCACTGAATGCCACTGACCATCGTTCAGCCCTGAACCTGTCACCAATAAATGTCATCCTAAAATCAAGTTGCCCGATGTGAAACTTTGTTTACAAACCCTATCTAATCAAAGGCGGTTAAAATGACATTTCTGAGATCCAATCAATGATAGATTGACTTTTTTTTTTTTTCAGAATAAAAACACTTTTATACAAAGTTCAGTCAACATGAGAATGGTCAGGTGAGCCAAGTTTCATCATGTCTGTCAGAATCTATCTAACTGAAAACACCTCAAGGGTTGGTTGGCATGGAGACAGCAAATCCAAAAGTTGCATTAATGTTGGAAAGATGACATCAATCTTAACTCAAACTGCTTCTGGAGATATACATCAACTTGCAAGTTTATCTGTTGCGTGATCAAGATCGTAACTCAATTTATGTATGCTGTACATCAACTACATTTTTGCCATTGAAATGAATTCAAATGCCATGAATATGTTCCAGCTCCATGGCCCACCCCCTGAAAAATGTTGTTCGATGTTTTTAATAAAGGAAAATAGCACTGTATCATACCAAAACAATGGAAAACTTAGAAAACTGCAAAGATGTAAACCGGTGCTAGAAACTGCACATTGAGACAAGTCACAGCAAAAACTTGTACAGTATGTGGAATGCCTTCAGGTGCGTGTCCAAGTGAGTTTTGGCCTCCTGTAGGTGCTCCCAAGTGCTCTCGTTTTGCATTTGTGTATTTGATTGCTCAGTAATTGTATTGTTCGGTAACCAGGCTGTTCTCCGCTTAAACTCTTAAACTCTTATTCCAATATCCCTACCCCTCCCCCACCATACAAACTCACATACCCCATTGTGCAATACGGATTTACAGTGCAATACTTGACGTGCAATACTGTTTTCATGTGCAATACTGTCTTACTGTGTTCTCACTGTGCAATACTGCTCGATGTGCAATACTATTTCGATGCTGAAGCCACTACCTCAAGACCTCAAGTGCTAAGCTACTCTTATCCTATGTCTTTCCTTGCTCTTACTGTCTCTACTATAAGCCGCTCTCGCACAACTCTAATTGCCCCACGGGGATAAATAAAGTTTTCTGAATCTGAATCTGAATCTGCTCCTGTTTTTTTCACTTTTTCACAGAGAGCAAAGAGAAATAACATGAACCAAGTGATAGCTTGTCAGCAACAACAACAACAACAAAACCCCCGCATAAATTAGGGCACTGTTAAGGCAAGGTCTCATATGCTGATATAAACCAAATGAGATTCATTCCACAGTATATGACCAACCTGTATTCAGGTGGAGGAGCACCCCGACAGTGTCATTGATCTGTAGTTGGAGTCTGGCATCACTCAGGTACAGCCAGAGAATTCTGTGCTGCTGCACAAAGTTAAAGGTGAGCAGCAGTCCCTCCACGTTCCATGTACGGAATTGTAAAGCTATCACGACGAACCCCGATGACTCCGTTGTGCGTCCGGGCAACTGGAGGAAGCTCTGGGAGTCTGTGAACGTTACAGCCACTGACACTGGCTCAGCACAAGAAAAAGTCACATTGCCCTGAGAAGAAGAAGAAGGTAGCTAGTGAAAACACAATGTGGAAAAAAAAAAACAAAAATCAAATACGACCTTTTGGTGACACATCTCGTTAGGGGCTCTCCGAGGAACACCTTTTCCTGCCATGCAAACAGGCTCTCTTTTTTTTTTTTTTTTGGTACTTTAGAATACACCCACAAGAAGCAAAACTATCCACTTCATTGCCATTCTGCCATTCTTTTTTTCTACTATTATTTATTTCTGTTACAAAATAGTTAACTTTTCTTTAGACTGCACTTGCATAATAGTTGGGAACAATAATTGTACAATTAATAAAGGCCATCGTACAACCTTTATTAATAGTACAATTATTGTTCCCAACTATTATGCAAGTGCAGTCTAAAGAAAAGTTAATAAAGGTTGTATGATGGCAAAGCAAAAAATGGCTCGAAACCATTACAACATGGAAGTGACAGAAGGGATTATGTTCAATATTGGAGGATCCACTGTATTTTACCAATCAATATATTTTTCCATACCGGTAATACATTTCATGCAACATTCTCTTGAGAATACGTACTGAGTGATAAAAGCCGCAACCAGAAAAATTACATCTCTATCAAAATCAACAAGCCAAAATAGAGCACAAACAAGTCAATAACTGTTTGATGGTGCCACAATTTATCAATTACAGCAATAAAATGTCAAAACATGCTAACTTACCAAGACAGTGACCTGAGAGTTGTTTTGTTTTGCCATGCCTATCAGGTTGAGATCATTGTAATGCAGGTTTTCCACACAGCCGTGGAAATTCTTCTGATTGGGGTTTGACTTAAGTCCGGGGCTTTGGACAGCTCCGACAATCAACTGCACAGAATAATCAGTTACACAGGTAACTTCAAACTGCAAGAGCTACATAAAAGCAGTTGAAATTTTTTTGACTTTGCTTGGAGAATCGAAGATACACACTCTTCCTTGCCAGATTCAACAGGAAAAAAAAATATTCAATCCATTCCTCTTTTACTGCACATCTTTTCAGGGTCATAGGAAGCTGGAGTTAACCCAAGCTGATTTTAGGTGAGAGGTGGGATACTGACAACCATTCACACTCACTGTCACACCGAAAAATAATTCAGGTTTCAATAAATCTAACTCAGGGGTGTCAAACTCATTCTCATCGTGGGCCATATTTTAGTTACAGTTTCCCTTGGAGGGCCTTTATGACTGAAAATTTAGTCAAGAATAACGGTGTACTCCACTTTTGTTTAAGTTACTGTTATGATGGGTTTGGTTACAGGAAAATGCTTCAATATCCTTATGTATTACAGATGAGAATTTGAAATTTTGGTACAGATTTTAGCTAGCATCATGGAAGCTCACGTTTGATTTGCTTTCGCGGGTCACATAAAATGAGGTGGCGGGCTGGATCTGGCCCACGGGCCTTGAGTTTGACGTCTGTGGTCTAACTCATGTGGTTTTTGTTTTTGTTTTTAACGTGGCAGCAAAACAAAGTAGAAGAGGTGACCCAACACATGTCACTGTGCTTCTCATAATCAAAACATTTCAGCTCCTTTTGTGCAAACAGAGTGAGAGGACTGTTTGACTTGACTGAAAAAAATGTATGTTTACTGTGCTGCATAGTTTTTTTCTCACCCAGTGAATGTCCCAGCGGCTGAGTTCAGTGGGTATGACAACTTGCTGTTTATTCTTATCCACAGAGAGGTTGAAGTGGGGGCCGAATCGCTCAAGCTTTACATGGTGCCAATGTTGGTCGTCAAGCAGACTACCAATTGTTGTAAGGATATGACCACCAGAGGAAGAACTCAAACCTGCGGCATGGATGGCAAGGCACAGTGCATGTTAAAGTTGAAGATATTTTCAACAGTGTGCATAGTTTTCAGATGACAATAAGCACACCTCTAAAATACATAAAGCTGAGCGTATGAACTGCTATTAGCCCAGTGTGTAATGTAAAGCAGATGTGGGCAAACTACGGCCCGCGGGCCGGATCCTGCCTGTTGGTCTTTTTAATCCGGCCGGCCAAAGGTTAGTACACAATTAAGGTTCGATGTGAATGATTGCATTCATTTCATTTGGACTTGTAAGACAGGCATTTCAACGCCAGGTGGCGCAGTTACTTGAAGTTGCAGAGCACAGGGAGGGAGGGGGAGACGAAGAGAGAGGGGGAGAGCTCGAGGGAGAAATCTTATCTACCACCTGCAGGCCTCGGTCAAACGGAAATTCCCGAACCCGGTCAAAAAACAACAAAAAAAAACCAACAAAAACAAAACATATGCATTAAACTTTCTACTACTAGATTACATGAACGACCGATCCATAATAACGAAAGTTCCGGAAGCATGCAGTAGCGCCAACTCAAGCAACTCCCTCTCGATACCAGAGAATAAGTGTTGGATCCAAAACGGCGATGTGCAAGTGACTCTTGATTGCAGTGAGTTTTACTGGAATTGCGAAAGTTATTAATTTCATTCATTTACATTTACATCCTGTAGATAATGGCATCCAAACAAAGAGGAACAGTAATGATCGCGGAAGAGAAAGTGAAATGTATTTGATTAAACGAAGTGGGTTACAAAGTGTGAAACATTCAGGAGACGCTTGGAGTCGGAAAGACTCAACTCTACGAGACTTTGAAAAGGAAACAAGGAAGCTCAGTCCTATTCTAGCTCAGAGTGAAGTGCTTGCGGCTCGACGGAAAGTCGAGTAAATGAACGTTTCCTGGAATGGTTTGACTGTTATCGTGTTAAAAACTTCCCGCAAACTGGACCGCTAATAAGAGGAGACGAGTTCCATAACGCTAACTATGAGCATCGAAGACTTCGAAGCGTCCCGTGGCTGGCTTCAGAAGTTCGTTGCACGACATCAACTGAGCAATGCTGTCATGTGTGATGATCGAGGGAGGCAAATTTAGAGACAGTGAGTGAGTGGAAAGAAAAACCACCAGGTCTCATATTCGTTTCATTTTGTAGCAAATAGTCCTCATTTTTTTATATCTTGTATTTTTTGTTGTAACTTTGTTGCTTGTATTATCACACATGTATGTTGTTAACATACTTGGATGTTGATACAGGACATACCTGTATACCATAGTTGTTTCACTGTTCTCATTAAAAAAAAAAGTATGTTAATACTTTACTGCTTTTGTTCTGTTGAAGTTTGGTTTGAGCTGTCAACATATGCAGTTCTTTATATGTACTGTAACTTGTGCTGACCCGGCCCACCGGTCAAATTTTAGAAATCAATGTGGCCCCCAAGCCAAAACGTTTGCCCACCCCTGATGTAAAGCCTCAAGGTACATCATAAGATAATGAGCACATAAGCCATTTTTCTTCGGCTTTTTGGTGATATTTAGTCCAAAGAACTCGACTCAACTCAACTCAACTGTATTTATAGAGCACTTTAAAACAATAACTGTTGTGTCCGAAGTTCGGTGCATGTAGTAAAAATAATACGACAACAAGCAATACAACAATAAATTATTAAAGACAGTATAAAGCACAAAAACAGTCAAACTAAAAATCAAGTCTCATGCTGAATCAAACGCCAAAGAATAAAAATGAGTTTTAAGACGGGCAGTTTAAAGATGGGTAGTGAGAGAGCTTGCCAAAAGTTCAGTGGGAGGTCAGTCAAAAGAGAGGGACCAGCAACGGAAAAGGTTCGATACCCTCTGAGCTGCCACTTAGTTCTTGGTACCTCTTACAGTGTCGTGTCCACAGACCTGAGGGACTGGGCAGGTGCGTGGGACCTCAGAGAGGTAAGTTGGGGCAAGGCCATTTAGAGATTTGAAAACAAATGATACGATCTTAAAAATAACTCAAATGTATAGGGAGCCAGTGAAGGGATGCCAGAGTAGGAGTGATGTGCTCCCTCTTACAAGTACCAGTCAAGAGGCAAGCAGCAGCATTCTTGACCAGCTGGAGATGCTTAATGGAGGACTGGCTGACTCCAAAGTAAAGTGCATTACAGTAATCGAGCCGGGATGTGACGAAGGAATGAATTAGTGTCTCAAGGTGCTCATGAGCTAGGAGAGGCTTTATGTTAGCCAGCTGCGTAAGATGAAAGAAGCTGCATTTAACAATGGCACCAATTTGCCGGTCCAATTTAAAATCATTGTCGAGTACAAGACCCAAGTTCCAGACTATTGCCTTAACCTAAGGAGCCACGGGGCCCAAGTCCACAGGATTTGATGTTCAAGGGCCATAATATAAAAAGCAAATCAAACAATACCTGCAATCCATAGACATTTATTTTCTCGGCTTATCGCCACTGTTTGTCCTGATAGTCAGGGTCACACCATTGAAAACATCATGAACATTTAACCGTGTCTCTTCTGGTTTCATAGTTTAGATCAGTGATTCCCAACCAGCGTGCCATGAGAGATCCTCACGTGTGCTGAGGCAAATTCAGTGTCAGTTATTTGGACCCAAAAATTATTTATGCACTACAGAAAAAAATATTTTTGTTCATTTATCCACGCTAGCGCCATATAGTCATAGGCGGAACAATTTTCCACTAGATGACTGAAGGTACATAATTAACCTGTGTCTCAACCTTTTGTGAAATTTTCGTAAAGCGGTGTGTCGTGAGATTTGTTCCAATATGAAATGTATGTCTTGGCTCAGCAAAGGTTTGTAAGCATGGGTTTAGATAGCTATTGTGGATAAAAGATACTGTTTTACACAATTTGCAATAAAACGAAACAAAAAGTTTATTTGCCTCTGAAATTTGATGAGCAACACTTATCAGCAATTTTCTGTAAAGTACAGGGGCAAGACACACTCGCCGAATTGCTGTATATTTGTTGATGCGTATTACAGCACCTCATGACAGCCAAGAATTGATCTGAATTGGCAAGCAGTAAACTACATTACAGCCGACTGACATTTTGATGAATGCAAAGCAAGAAAGAAATGAAAGTTTCTGAAGAGAGGACATAAATCTTAATGAGCAAATCACTTCATGCTAACTTCTTGGCATATTGAGATGTGTTATTGCATGAGAGTGGTGCTTTGTCTCTTTTTTCCAGTTACTCATTCCTGTCTTCCTATGCGTGCATGCAATAATCATTGGCTGGCGCACAAACAAATGCAATGTCCCTCAGTTGTTAATGGACTTTTGCTAAGATGTCGGAGTTTGATTTCTATTCTCAATTTTTTTTCAGCAGCGATCAAGTTTTCCTTACAATGTGACGTGCACTATTATTTAAAAATGCCTTCAGACCAGACAGAACAAGAGGAGCGTTTTAGAAGTTCTAATATGCTGTTTTTTCCCCCCTCTCCTTTCACTGTTGAGCCGACAACCGACAGTTTCTCTGGATGGGTGCACCGATCCATTGAGCTAAATTATGCCGTCTGCCGAGTGTAAAGCCGTGGGAGAGTGGAGAGACATATGTCTTATGTAATAGAGGGGGCTGTACGCAAAGATCATCGACTCTCTACTCACAGCTTTGGTCATATTGCCAGTGCTGGAAAGTTTTTGGGCAAACAACATTAATGTTAATGTCTGAAATTTTGTCCAAAGTTTGAAGTTTACTGCAACTCTGAGTTGAAATTAATATCTAATTTTCTATTCTGCGTGTCCTCAAAAGGATTTGCGATATTGCTCGTCTTCATTAAGTTTGCAGGGAGTCTGGGCAGGGGACGGCAGAGGCCAGAGCTAATGGGGAGATGCCCCCCACTCCTTCCCCAGACCACAGAGGGGAAATGTGTATATAACTAGAGGTGGGCATTCTGTCAGGACCAACGGAAGGTCCATCAGAACATCACTGACAGATGCCCATTTTGCTGAGGAATGGTGAATGACAGAGACTAAAAAAAAAAAAAATGACGGACTAAGCACTGACAGAAGTGGATTTTCGTCCGTCAATGTAATCGCCACTAACTATGTCAAGTAACGACCTCACTGAAGGATGCCCATTTCACTAACGCCTAACGGAAACATGACAGCCTGCCTCACATGTGTTTGTTTGCAGGGAATACATAAAGATAAGATAAGATCAGATAAGAAACCTTTATTAGTCTCGCAATGGAGAAATTCCAAATTCACAGCAGCAAAGTTATGAAAGGAAGAAGCAGAAGAACAAAATATAGGAGCTGCTGGAAAGGCAGCCACCTGAGTGTGTGTGCATGTTAGAGTCTTTGAGAATGAGTGTTCCTGTTTCAATCGGATATCGGTGGCAACTGTGATGGCCGGAACCAAATAATGTCACTTCACTTTTACAACACAATTCTCCAGTCTTTGTTTGAGTATAATATTTTATGTCTGCTTATTTATTAGCATGTTAACCTTTATGGTTGTGGTTTTCTGTTAAACCGTGGTGAAATTATTTATTGCAAGAATATTTAGTAAACAATTCTGGTTAGGTTCGCACAATTACTCCTGGTTTTGACGAGAGCGAGCGAGCGACAGAGAGAGAGAGAGAGAGAGAGAGAGAGAGAGCACATACATCAGTAAAGGGCTGTCCACACCACCCGTCAGATATCAGCCGCCAAATATGGAGGAATGCAAATGCTGACTGGGCATCGAGTGGCTATCAAGGGAGCATCTGCTGTGTTCAAATTCACAGCCTGGATCCTTCATAGGCCGCATTTTTGGCCACATGATATCACTTCTGGCATGACTCGATCGCATGTGATGTCCAAATTTACATTAAGCCAAATCACAGTATTGGCCCGAATATAAGACGGTGTTTTTTGCATTGAAATAAGACTGAAAAAGTGGGGGTCGTCTTATATTCGGGGTCCAGACATTGTACCCATTCACGACGCTAGATGGCGCCAGATACCATTGAAGCAAATGCTGAACTTGACTCCCCAGGCCAGAGCGAACCCCTGTCACGAAGAATAAAAATAAAAATAGCGGAAGCACGAAGAAGAAAAACAAAAAAAATAGCGGTAAAAAGGAAAAGAGAAGAAAATAACAGAAGAGATAACAAAAAATGGAGAAACGTAGCGACAATCTGGAGAAAAGTGGGTCGAAGATCGGCCAGGTTAACCGGCAGCTGAGGAGAAGTTATGTTGTAATTTACATTTCAAAAACTAGAAGCCATTCATTTACGAATGTGATTGCACTTTAGTTTACACATTTAAATATTCAGATATTAAGATTTGAATGAGGCAAAATAACATGCTTACTCTCTCAAATATATTATTATAATCATTTGTTTCAGATGTACTGAGTTCAGGTTGACATCCTGAAGTCTCAACAACAACTTCCGGGTGAGAGGACGCTGGCGTGTATGTCGCCGCTTCTCACTCCAAACTTTTCGAAGCTCAGATATTCCTTCTGATTTTTCTTTTGCCCTTCTGTTTTGGACTATTTGGACTGTGGGCACTGTGATTGATGTAACCTGAATCATCGCTTC
>NW_017805072.1:395677-397659 GCF_001891065.2 Hippocampus comes | reverse complement strand
CTCCTTCCCTATGTTGTCCCGGAGCTTCTCCGGATCCGGTGGATTGCACCGGAGCCTCCGCCACCGGAGCTGCACCATCATCCTGACATCGCTCGCCTGCCTCGACGTCGCTACATTCACCGCGGGTCGCGCAGGCATGTCGAGTATAAAAACCGTGGCTCAATCAACTCGACCTGGTCCACTTCTCGACGCCCTCCCAGAAACTGCGGCCGCAACACCAACTATCATGCATTAGCCCGCCTGGCTAGGTCGGCTAACAGCACTGCCGCCGTCAAACATGACACTTCCGCCGTCAACTTTGGACTGCTGAACATCCGCTCACTCACGAACAAGGGACACCTCATCCAAGACGTCCTCGCCGAATGCAAACTTTACTTCCTCGTTTTAACAGAAACCTGGCAACAAACAAACGACTTTGCTGCACTGAATGACTCAACTCCTCCCGGCTTTGTTTACATCTGCTGTCCCGGTGGCAGCGGCCGTGGAGGAGGCCTCGCAGTAATCCACCGCGAGAAGTGGAAAGTCTTGCCTGTCTCCGTCCGTCCCTGCATCAAGCTCTCTTGAATGCCTGGTGTTTAAGCACACTGGACCCTCGCCAACCATCATTGCCACAGTTTATCGCCCCCCGAAGCCACATAGTGATTTTATCAATGAATTTTCCAGCTTAATCACACATTTATCCACTCTCTCACCAAATTTAATTTTGCTGGGAGATTTCAATATTCACATGGACAACCCCGACCTGCCACTCACCAGAGACTTCACATCCTGCCTGGAGAGCCTCGGGATACACTGTTTTGTTGACTTCCCCACCCACATCAAAGGCCACACATTGGACTTGGTTTGCTGCTCTGGCCTCTCCCCCTCCAAGCCCACTGCTGATGTTTTTCCTGAAACCGATCATTTCCTCCTCACTTCGACCGTTCCCCGCCCCCAGACGCTCTTTCAAACCTGGATGACCTCACTGCTCACTACAATGCCTGCCTCACAAATATTCTAAACTCTCTTGCCCCCCTGAAGACCAGGACTGCTTCATTCTCTACATCTGCCCCCTGGTTTACACCCGGTCTTAGGTCAATGAAATCAAAAAACCGCCAATTTGAGCGACTCTATAAGAAAACCGGTCACACCATCCATAAGGACATGTACACTACCCATATCACTAAATACAAGGACCAAATTGCACAAACTAAATCCAGCTACTACTCCGGCCTCATCCTCTCCAACGAAGGAAATTCAAGAACTCTCTTCTCAGTCATGAACAAAATCCTTAAGCCACCAAATTCTCTCCCCCTCCACCTGTACTCCACAGCAACCTGCAACTCCATAATGGAGTACTTCAATCACAAAATCGTTAAGATCCATCACCACCTCCATCAAAACCTGCCTGCTCCCTCCCCATCTGAACCTCCTTCTCCTTGTCATTTCTTCTCCAATTTTGTTCCACCCACGACTGCTCAATTATCCAACCTCATACTCAAATCCAAGCCCACCACTTGCCAGCTTGATCCCCTCCCTTCATCCCTTGTTAAATCCTGCCTCCCTTCCCTGCTTCCTCTCATATCTGCCATTATCCACTCCTCACTCTCTTCTGGTATTGTCCCATCACTTTTCAAAACCGCTGCTGTTACCCCCATACTGAAAAAACATGGCTCTGACCCCAACAACTATGATAACCTCCGCCCCATCTCCAGCCTTCCATTTATCTCGAAAATCCTGGAAAAAACTGTTGCTGTTCAACTCCACTCCCACCTGTCCCTCCACTCTCTCTATGAACCCTTTTAGTCTGGTTTCCGCCCCCGCCACAGCACAGAGACTGCCCTAATCCATATTGGAAATGATCTCCTCGTAGCATCTGATTCCGGTTTAGTCTCCATCCTCTTCGACTTGAGCGCCGCCTTTGACACAATCTCTCACCCTATCCTCCTCAATAGACTCTCCTCCATTGGTCTCTCCCACACTCCCCTCAGTTGGTTCCACTC
>NW_017805072.1:393556-395605 GCF_001891065.2 Hippocampus comes | reverse complement strand
CCCTCCCCCCAGGTCAAGAGTCTGGGTGTCATCCTGGATAGCATGCTCACCTTCCACTCACATATCAACACCATCACCCGCACTGCTTATTTCCACCTCCGCAATATTACCAGACTTCGCCCTTCCCTCACCCCCCGCACCACTGCTATTCTTGTCCACAGTCTTGTCACATCCCGCCTTGATTACTGCAACGCTCTCCTCTTCGGCCTACCTCAAAAGTCCCTCCATAAAATCCAGCTGGTTCAAAACGCCTCTGCTCGCATCATCACAAAAACATCTTCCCAGCAGCACATCACCCCCGTTCTCCAACAGCTCCACTGGCTTCCTGTTCAACATTGCATCAATTACAAACTGCTCCTATATACATATATGGCCATCCACAACCTGGCCCCTCCTTACCTGTCCGACCTTCTCCAGGTGCATATCCCCACTCACTCCCTCAGATCCTCGTCCTCCCTCCACCTGTCAGTGCCCCCTGCCCGCCTGAGCACCATGGGAGCTAGAGCCTTCAGTCGCGCTGCTCCAAAGCTTTGGAAAAATCTACCTCCGGACCTCCAAAACTGTACATCTCTCTCCACTTTCAAGTCCCGTCTAAAAACACACCTGTTCAGGATTGCCTACAACACATAGCTCTTCCATTTCCTATGTTTTTATGATTTTATGTCCTGTTTTTTGTATATCTCGCTTACAAATTTTTACATTGTATTTTCTTATTGTCTGTACAGTGTCCTTGGGTGGCATGAAAGGCGCTTTTAAATAAAATGCATTATTATTCCTGTAATTATTTTCTGTATAAAAATTAATTTGGTGTTCAAAAAGTCTTTTTTCAAACTTGATTCTTGAAAAAGAGGGGCTTGTCTTATAATCAGGGCCGTCTTATATTCGGGCCAATACAGTAGTCACAGCTGATGCGCTCCACAGAGGCTGCATGAGGAGATGCCTTTGAAGATGTCAAAGGACCGAGCCGGTGAAAACCTTGTACTGTATCGTCGAAGTGCGCCGGAAATGGCATCATGCAGCCAAAAATGCAACCTTCGCAAGATCAGGCCTCTGAATTTGGACACAACCATCGTCTTCGAAAATGCTTGATCCCCCCCCCCCCCCCCCCTACAGTTAACAAAACTTTCTTCGGGGGCAGTGAAACCGGTCGTTTGCATGTTGCTGCTCCTAGGTCCTATCCCAGCCAACTTTCAGCGAGTGGCAAGGTACACCCTGGTGGTTCAGAGCAAATTGGGTACATAGACACAAACAAGCATTCACACGACATTATTATTTTATGTCAATAATTCCATCCTTCAGTATTCATATTTAAAGTTAATAATGATCAATGGGAATAAAAAGACAGAGTTCACAAAATAAAAGTATTTTAACTAAACAAAACAAAGACTATCCATCAATTTTTTGTTCATCTTAGCCTTGCTGGGGTCGCAGATGAGATGGCGCCAGTCCCAGCTGACTTTAGAGACAGGGTCGGGGAACACCTTTGACTGCTCCCCAGCCAATCACAGGACACATATGGACATACAACCATTCATAGACACCTTCACGCACACATTAGGGGTGTTCACACAGCACACATTTGCATCGGTGCTGCACTGACATATTTTATTATTTAAATTTATCCTACACCGGGGTAAATTTTGTGGAGCGTTCACACGGAAAAAAGCTGCTTACGAAAGAGAAGCAAGTTAACCCCGGTGCAGCCCCACATGCGTTCACATAGCAGTTTCTGCGGCCGTGCAATACGATACGGAATAATACGGAAATAAAACATGCACATTCGTAAAGTGGACTTCCTTTTCCCCGCCTTGTTTGTGACATATCGAAAAGCCGTGGTATATACTTCTCCAGACAAATCAACGCTGTGGTCTATCACACCGTAAAAGGATGAGAGAGAGAAAGTAAAGATGACGGAAGTACAACAGAGCACAAAAGCAACGCATTCTACCCGTATGTAATCAACAGTGTTGTGTCCAAGGACCGGCAACCCGAGGCCAAGGCCAAGGCCAAGGACTTGCCTCCGAGGCCAAGGCCAAGGCCAAGGACTTG
>NW_017805072.1:392018-392862 GCF_001891065.2 Hippocampus comes | reverse complement strand
TTCCCCATTACATCTGTCTGTGTCACGCTTGACACACATCAAGCCACGCTTCTCCCTCACGTGACCGATTACAGTACTTTAAAACAAAACGCAGGAGCTCGCAAAATGAGTTAAAAAAAACTGCTGGAGATCGCAAATCACGGCGGTCTTAAAAGTACGTTCGAGACAACTGATTAAAGTTATGGCTGAATACTCTGAGATCGCCACAATAGCACTGTTGCTATTTCCGACATCCTACCTGTGTGAGGCGGGGGGTTTCTGCAGCAACGGCGACGAAAACAAAATTACGAAGTAGACTGGACATAAACCACACACTTGAGGTGTCATTGTCTCCTATTACCCCGAGATGGGACCGTCTGGTTGCAGAAAATCAAGCTCGGTGCTGTGGTGAGTCGTCATTTTCATGCACTTTAAATTTGCGTTGTATCGTATTTTGAAGGCATTAAACGTTGCCATAGCGATCAGTGTTGCGGCCAGATTAGACGCTCGTTGTGTTTATTATTATATTTCAAAAACACCACAGTTTTCATGCAGCTCATACCATATTATTTTGTTGCATTATTTCTGCCACACCTTAAATGCCGGTCCCTGAAAATATTGTCTGACATAAACCGGTCCGTGGGGCAAAAACGGTTGGGGACCCCTGCCGTAAACGTTCATCATGGGAACCCATTTTTGTAGTTTGACTGATATTGATAATCAAGAATTCTGAAACTCAAAAGTATAATGTTTCAAGGGTAAATGTTTGAAAACTATGCATTAAGAATGAACATTACATCAGCAGCTGTGTACTCCAGGTTTATTCCAAAAAATAAATGGATCAAAAACTGGTGTACTCATGTGG
>NW_017805072.1:377632-391129 GCF_001891065.2 Hippocampus comes | reverse complement strand
GATGGCTGATCTCTAAACATTCTCTGAGTACGACTATTATTACCACTCCCACTAATACTACATTAATTAATTTAATACCTTCAACTTCACAATAATAATAAAAAATAATTAAATCAACCATGATTTTAAACTATGTATTATCAATATTCATTATTCCAAACATGAGAAAGCATTCACCAAAAACATAACTGGAATCGAGCAAAAGGACTCCAAATCCCAACGGCCAAACCCGAAAGTGAAGTGCCGGCATTATTGACTCCAGCTGTAACGCAAATTACTTGGTTCAAACAAACATTCTAGTGCCACCGCACAAACGTGACGACTGTGCAAAAATAACTACATAAAAGACACCACTGTTACAGAAAGACTTTACACGCTATTTAAACTGCCGATCGCGAACGAAACAAACGGTGATTGAAACTAACTGTGATGCCGCTCTTTATACGTTGCGCTAACTGTCACCCGTCAGTGGTAGACCCGCCCCTTTTAAAGCGCCAGCTTAATCCATCAATATGGGTTTCCCTGGATGGAATTTATTTGATTCCTTCGTGATTTTTGCGGTCCTCGGACCCACTTTATACCTCTGGACAAGGGATTCGAGGCTCTAATCCCTCATTGTGTCCGAGGACCGGCAACCCGAGGCCAAGGCCAAGGACTTGACTCCCAAGGCCAAGGCCAAGGACTTGACTCCCAAGGCCAAGGACCAAGGACCAACCTTTGGTCCTCGTGCCGGTCCTCGAGGCCAAGGACCGGCTCGAGGAGGAACACATCACTGGTAATCAACGCTTCTCATGCGTAGCGAGTCTACTCCTGTAGCGTTCACACGTCCCATTTTATATCGGTGCTGCCTCTCAAACTTGCATTTACTCCGGGGTAAATTTTTAAACCACCTCCTGAGCAGGATTAAATTTGCTCTGGTTTAAGCTGTTTTCAGGGGCTACACCGGTATAACTTTGTACGTGTGAACGCTCTACTGCGGGCAGCATCGGCGCTACACCGCAGTAAAAGTTGCCATGTGAACACCCCTATTATACGTACAGACAGTTTAGATGTTGTATAAATAACTAAAACCCCAAAGGAGTATTTGAACAATGACAAATTTCTGTTGTTTATCTTTTACAATTATTTACTTAATTTATGAGCTCTGCCGCATCAAGCTGGACATTTATTCTCAAGAACTGTATCTTCCTCATTGTACAACATTTTAATATTCACGACCACAACGCAAAAATGCATTAAAAAAAGACTTGTTTGAGGGAAAATGCAGATCTACTCGGGCTCAATTTGAATGCATGGACACTCATTGTTCGCGTTAGAGAGCGCATCAATTGACCCTTGGGAATCCTAAGACTACTGTAATAAATGAATATCAATGTTTTACTTTGATAATGTTTTTTTTTTTTTACGTAGATAATGTGTGCAATAGTATGCAGTACATCCTGCCCAATTAAAATACACGTGATTCTTGTTAATTTTGTGTTCAAATTAGAATGAAAGACAAAGCTACAAATTTTGTTTCTTGAGGAGAGGAATGTACCTCGTTGGTGAAAGAGAAGCAGCTTCCCTTTTTCCAAAGCCAGAGTGATGCTGTGATCTCCCGTTCCCTCAGCATGGAGCAGGATTCCAGAATTCTTTGGAGTTTTCAAATTCAGAGAAATGGCCATCGGGCTCGACCGAGCACTCAGCCTGTATAGCACACTGCTGCTGCCATCAAAGTTTGCTACATCAGATGCTACAGAGTTCAAACAAAGAGCAACATCAATACAATACTTGGCACACAAAAAAAATATGGAAACACACAAGATGATCATTAAAAAATCCTTTGGATCCTCATATAAAGTGTTTCCATATAGCATTGGACCTGAAAACTTTTACTGAAGGAGCAACAACAATAGAGTAGTCTGAAAAGTTCAAATGTTAACCATTCAAGATCCAGGGGAGAGAAGTTCTTGTCTCACAGACCGCACAAGGGAAATTCGATCAAGTGATTGATGATTGTAAATTATTTTCACATTATTTTCATCAATAGTTGAGACCTTGAAAAACAGATACACTTCAAGTTTCATTGTTGCCAATTCTTAACCCTTAAATTGCCCTTTTTGCATTTACAGCTCATCAGTTTGACATCTTCCATCAGCTAAGTCAAACTGAAACTTTAAGAGTCTCATTCTTTGAGGTCCTGAGAAGCTCCGAGTGAACCTACGCCAATTCTAATATCTTCTTCCCCACCCACCCCCGCTTCAAATAACATCTCCCTTACACT
The DNA here is from genome assembly GCF_001891065.2 of Hippocampus comes. Classification (NCBI taxonomy): domain Eukaryota; kingdom Metazoa; phylum Chordata; class Actinopteri; order Syngnathiformes; family Syngnathidae; genus Hippocampus; species Hippocampus comes. The sequence continues at coordinate 388,866 of NW_017805072.1, read as the reverse complement.
ACATACCCATTTATTTACTTCTTTGTCATTCTAAAAGAGTATTACGTCAACATGTCATGAAATGTAGATATCAAGTGCACTCGTCGTTCAAGATTTTGTAACCTTTTGAAAAAAAAAAAAGGAATATGGTGTAGTTAGTGCACTGTGATAAGAGTCTAATTTAGCTCAAATCAGTAAAACAAAAATCCATATTCTTTTCAGGGATTGATTTCTGCATAAAACTGAATTTTGATCAGACAAGACTACTGACCATAGTGACATCCGTATATTTCTAGTCGAAGTCCAATCCTCCCATTTGGGTTCCAGGCCACAGGGATAAGGCGGAGATAGCGAGTTACCACCGTCTGTTCAAGTTTGTACTGCACCACAGTGTCAGCATTGCTGTTACCTGGAAGAGCCTGGAAAAAGCATATCTTTTTCAATCAAATGGTCCACATTTCACAAAAGGGTCAACCGAGTAGCTGTGTAGTTGCTATAGCAATGACCATTTCAAATAAATCATTGACTGTTTCACATGGACATACATGAGGATCGCCTTGACAAACCGCAAGCATCGTCGCAGCATCCTATGTTAACCCTTTTCTTGCACCCTGTAACCTTCCATCCATCCATCCATCCATTTTCTGAACCGCTTCATCCTCACAAGGGTCGCGGGGGTACTGGAGCCTATCCCAGCTGTCTTCGGGCAGTTGGCGGGCTGGACCGGTTGCCAGCCAATCACAGGGCACACAGAGACGAACAACAATACCATGCTCACACTCACACCTAGGGACAATTCCTAACATGCATGTTTTTGGAATGTGGGAGGAAACCGGTGTACCCGGAGAAAACCCACAAAATTCTGGAGAACATGGAAACTCCACACAGGAAGGCCGGAGCCGGGATCGAACCCACGACCTCTGTACCCTGTAACCTGATAACATGATATTCTGTCCACTGTAGTAGCCGCTGTCCCTCACAGGGTTAACCCCTTAGGCTGAGGGCAACTTTGCCGAAAACGCCTGAAAAAAGGTGCACCCAAAGTAAATTTGTAGCTGTTAATGAACCATTTGGAGTATCAGCATAGTTTTGGTATCTTTATGAAATATTCTCCCAAATAGTCGGAATCTGTGTAAGTGCTCCTGTCACTGAACTATGGATGTTTGAAAACAGAAAAAAAGGTGAATCTTATGTTCGTCGAATTTCTTTTCACAAAATCTGCCTTGAAAATGAATTCAGAATGTTGATTAGGACTTGAAAACACTACAGGATCAAAGCTTGAGGTCTCCCAAGTTCCAGTTCAGATTTGACAATTGTACAATGTTGGGCACCATTCAAATCTCCAGAAACTCAGCTTTTAAAAGATGTATAACATGTTCACACATGTACTCAGCTGACGACGTGCATCAGCGATTTGTTTTGACAGATGACGGAGTCTTTTATTTAAAACAAAACTTACACAGCCAAAGAAAAAAAACATCTTATTTGGATGAAATGTGGCATTCTGGCTCTCAGGAGAGAATCTACAAGTGCATCAAAAGCCCAAATCTTTTACAGTATATTGCTTCTCAATCACAAACACTAAATGGTGTAATATACACGACTGTGTCTGACTCAAGCTGGTTTACAAAGCTGCTCTCTGTGCTATTAATACATCAGAGGCAAAGAAAATTAAACCTTAAGTGTAAATCAAACATTCTTTTTCTCTCCTAACATTTCTGATCTTTATTCCTGATAGCTTTTATCATTTAGGGACAATTTAGAGTGTCCCATTGACCTGCCATGCATGTTTTTTTTTAAATGTGGGAGGAAACTGGAATACCCAGATAAAACCCACACAGGCACGGGGAGAACATGCAAACTCCACGCAGGATGGAATCGAACACTGCACTTCTGCACTGTGAGGCCGACGTGCTAACCAGTCGACCACCGGGCCGCCCGTATATCCTTGGTGAAGTAAGAATAATTATATTGTGTTGTTTTTCCATGTTTAAAGATGGCTATATAACCAACGATGTCGCAATAACTCGTAATAGCTTTGTAACCAGCGATGTCGCAATATAATCGGCGATGTCACAATCTTTGTATAAACAGCAATGTCATATGATGTTTATGATGATGAGCAATGTCATTTGTCAAGAACAAAGATGGCGTGGCGTCAGGCACGCTTAGACTATAAAACAGCAATGTCATATGATGTTTATGATGATGAGCAATGTCATGGCGTGGCGTCAGGCACGCTTAGACTATAAAAGGAGAGCTTCGGATACTCGGAGTAGAGCCTAGAGTTAGCAGAGAGTAGAGTCCAGAGTCAGTAGAGTCTAGAGTCGGGAGTTCGCAGAGTCCAGAGTCTGCTAAGGGTTGCGTACGGACGCCCAGCTGGTATTGAAGCTCGCTCTACCTGGGGTGTTGGCTCTCCATCCTATTGACGCACGGTGAGGGCTGGATACTATTCTAAGAGCTTGATACACTGATATTTGCTTGTTTGACATATTCTGTGGCGCTAATAAACGTGCAATTTGTTAGTAGCAGATTTGTCTCTTGTGCTATTGAATGATTGTGTGACATATTCTGTGGCGCTAATAAACGTGCAATTTGTTAGTAGCAGATTTGTCTCTTGTGTTTCATTTCTGAGTGCCTATCTCCAACGAACCTATTCTAAATTTGATACTGAGCCAGGGCGAGGTATCAGAAATGTTTTAAAACACTTGGGGAACCCCATGAATTATCTTCAACTTGATTTTACATTGTTTAACTGCACATATTGATTTCTGTCATCTAAAGTAGCTCACTTTTTATCCGTTTATCTGCGAAACCTATTCTACCACATCTCTAATTTTTCCATTAATATTTTGATCTGTAGTGTCAAAATGTTTTTTGTAAGTCTATGAAAATCCAAACTGTAGCTTCTATAAAAGTGTTGATTATTTTTTGTTAAACTAGTGGCAAATTTCTTCCAGAAAATTGATCTTTCTTTCTCTAAAACCATACCAGTTGTTGGGCTTCTCAATCAAGTTGTCAAGTTTTTGTGATAGGAGTTGTTCTTGAATTTTCGAGAACTGTGCCAGTATATTGGTCTGTAATTTGTAAACAGATGTATATCTTCACTTTTCTATATACTGGAATAACATTTGCTCTTTTCATATTAAATGGGAAAATACCATTTGAAGGACAGGATATAAATAAATGTGAACAGTTGTACTACACATTTTAGATATTTTTTTAAATTTACATCATATCAATGTTAAAACAGTCAGTTTTTTTGTGATTGGATTGGATTGGATTGGATAAACTTTATTGTCAAATGTACTGTATGTGTAACATACAGCACAGATGAAATTTCTTCCCTCTCAACATAAAACAAGAGGAGCCACTGCGGGTGTCCGCGCCGCCATCAAAAGAAATTATGATTTTATAACATTTAATATTTCAATATCATTTACTGCACTGAGGAACAGCACATAAATACAAAATACGTTGTAATGGAACTGGAAGTGTTAGTGGAAGACAAACAAACATAGCTGTTCTGAGTTACAGAAAATAAATCTCTCACTCCGGTAATTTGGGGGAATACAGCAACCACATATGCAGTTGAGCTTGATTTAACTTTATCAGATCGTGTCTTGACAGTGGTGCTCATTTGTGTATTATTGTTAGCAGAAACAAAGTGACAAAAAAAAGAGGATGTTGATCCAAAGGGTGGAGACAGTGCGAACAGGGATTGAATCTGTTATCATGTGATGTTTTTTTTCCCTCCCTCAGAAATACCGTGAAACATAAAAACATTCATACTGTTGCCATATTTCAGCAAGATGTTCCTCCATCTCCGACCTCCAACATACTCTGTTTTGTATCATGACTGTTTTGATTTTGGATTTGCAGCGCGCTTCCTCGCCACCTTGTCACCTCGCTTTCTCATAGGCTGCATGTCACTGTCAACCGGCCGTGTGCTTGTTTGTTCTCAGTGCACACCACACACGGAGCGAAGTCCAAATGACATGTTGGCTGTCAAGTGGGACTTTTTCACGACCTACGCTCTTCCACCTTCTCTCCGTGACATGTGCGCACTCACAGCCAATAACAAGCGCTATAAAGTGGCCACACAGGCCCGAAGCCGGTGCACATACTGGCGGTTGGGTCTGACCACCCCGGCCTCGCTATTCTGTCTTTTTTGCCACCTGTCCCAGCTTTTTGTAACGCGTTGCACTTATGAAATTCTAGGTTAAAGATTATTTGCGAACAAAATAAAGTTTAGCAGTCTAAAAATTTAATATCTTATGTTTGTAGTATATTCAATTAAATATAGGTTGAAGATGATTTGTAAATCATTGTATTCTGTTTTTATTTTTGTTCAACCCAACTTCATTGGAATTGGGTATATATATATATATATATATATATATATACACTTAACTTATATATACACTTTGCCATGGGCGGTCCGGTGGTTCAGTGGTTAGCACGTCGATCTCACAGTGCAGAGGTACTGGGTTCGATTTCAGCTCCGGCCTCTCTGTGTGGAGTTTGCTTGTTCTCCCCGGGCCTGTGTGGGTTTTCTCCGGGTACTCCGGTTTCCTCCCACGTTCCAAAAACATGAATGGCAGGCTGATTGAACACTCAAAATTGTCCCTAGGTGTGAGTGTGATCGCGGATGGTTGTTTGGCTCTGTGTGCCCTGCGACTGGCTGGCAACCGGTTCAGGGTGTCCCCGAAGACAGCTGGGATAGGCTCCAGCATCCCTGCGACCCTTGTGAGGATAAAGTGGATCGGAAAATGAATGAATGAACTTTGCCCCTTGGCTGCTTTTGGTTCCAAATTCTGCTCTTCAAGTTACAGTACATTCTGGCCAGTCATGGACTCAGCAGACTCAGACACAATACACAGAGCATTGCATGAGTGGCAGACATGAGTGTTTCTGCACTCTAATCAGAGCCTTTCCACCACCGTCAATTTAATGGCCGACCAGTCGATGCAGAGAGCTTCCCCGCAGACCTCATCACCTGCGCCACACGCTCATAAAGCAAGCAGGAACAAACCAAAGTAAAAAGCAACTTTTAGAAATGTGAAGAATTAAGAGACATTTGTGTCATTGTGTTTTTTTAGATATGATTTGAAAGAATGAGCCATTGATCGTAGTATGCAAAAACGTTGTCGTCTGTGCCAATTGATCACAATGTTTGACTCTAGCTAGCATATCAGTACCCTATGATAAAGAATAACGGATGCACGCACAGCGACCCTAGGCCACCCCTCACCGAGGCGGCACACCACTGAAAAACTTCTGGCTACGCCGCTGGTCTCGGGCACTTTCACTTCCCCATAACAGACCATATGACTGTGCCACTTACTTCCCCGGAGCACCACTACCTTCTGGTAGACTTTACTAACACACCATGGAGAAGTATTTCAGTAATTCTGTGCCTACATGACTTGGCCAACACTCTTCCTCTCGGATCTGTATTCTTCTTTGTGACTAAAAAAAGACCCTACTACCATATAAGTAAGTATTCCCACCTACGGATTTCGGTCAAATGGAAATTCCCTCACCCAGAATAAAAACCTATGCATTAAAATGTCGACTACGATATGACATTAACGATCGATTCATAACAACGGAAGTTCCAGTACCCGGAAGCCATACGGAAGCCCGCAGTAGTGCCAACTCAAGCAAGCCGCGCTCGATACAACGGAACTGTCCGCAACGCTATTTACTAGTGATGTTACAAATAGAACTGGAGTCGCGAGTCATGCCCCGCATAAAGGGCGTGGTTAAATGGAGCCAATATCGAGGCCCGTCTCGTTTTTTCCTCATATCACATGACCGAAGGTAAACGAGGCCCTGTTTTCAGCGATCACGTGACTGACTCACATCGTGATTCGCGCTCCATAAATAGGCGCGGAAAACCCAGGAAGAGTCCCCCGCATGACCGTCTGATGTGAGTCTTGGATCATTGCTGCGCTACTTCGACTGCTTGAGAATGGAGGCGGAGCCACCCAAAAAGCAGAGGACTTCACTAGTTTGGGAGCATTTCGAACAGATATCTCCCAACACTGCGAGAGGGTTCTCTCAAAGGCAGGGGAAATCGTATCCAAAAAAAGGAATCAACTGAGCCCCAACACAGTCAAAATTATTTTATTCCTTAACAAAAATCAATAAAATGCACAACTCTATCCAATGTGTGTCCCAGTTACACAAGCACATCAAGTAAGTGAACATACAACTGACAAATATACGGACAATATTTAAAGGACAAAACTTCCATTATTTTGTGCACAGATTTATTGGTTTGTTGCCCGTTAACCACATAACATCTGCGTTACATCAAATGACCAGCAGATGTCAACACTACTAAATGAGCTATTAAATGAGGCCTTGACTGATCAGCTGTTTGGCGAAGCAATTGGCCCAAAAGACTCGATACATTCACAGGGCTTCATCCCGCCATCACTACTATTTACTCTCATTGGAACCAAAATGATGACATGTAAGTGACTCTTGGCATTAGTTTTAATGGAATCACGAACGTTTTTTTAAATTTAGTTCATTTACATCCTGAAGATCGTGGCATCCAAAGGAAGAAAAGAGAGTGGAATATATCCGATTAGCTCTCAGAGTAAATTGCTTGTGGCTCGACGGACAGACGAGTAAACAAATGTTTCCTAGAATGCGTTACGTTAGAGCTACGATAGTTAACATGCAGCACAAGTGTGTCCCATGCCTCGTTCATCTTCGGGGCCGTTATGGCCGTTGCTCATTATGACATGCATGCGTAAGTGTGTGTGTATGCGTGCATGTTGAAGGGACTTGCATTCATAGTGTACACTTTAGTATTGCCGTATTGCGTTTTTCATATAGTCACAAAATCCTTGCTGTTGTTACAGTGCTGTTTTCATGGTTGTAAATGACTCGGGTGGAGGATCGGAATGCGTGACTGTAAATAATGATGTTTTTCTGAGTGTAAATGAGAGACTGTTTGCATTCATGTGTGATTGAGGAAGAGGGGGTGCCAAGGTGCCACGAGCAAAGGGGGGGAGGCAAGGTTGGACCCTGGAGTGGAGATCGCAATCGGCACTAGAAAAGGCCCCACAGCAGGATGACCGACTCCAACAACAAAAGATGGCCAAATGTTGGAGACCAAATACATATCAAAGGAAGATTCACAATAGGACAATCCACACACACACACACACACACACACACACACACACACACACACACACACACACACACACACCTTCTTGAGGAATTGTAAATTGTATTAAAGGTGGGTCAAGGGAAAGGCGTCTTGGTCACTCTGACTCGCTACCTTCGCGGTTAGGAGAAGTTGATGACCCAGAGCTCTGTTTAGAATAATTGGCTTGATCTATGCTGTATTAGACTATTTGTTAGGGATTAAATACTTTTCTGTGTTACTAATGCAAAAGATGTGTGCTTCTGATCATTCCTGAGCCTATCAACGAGCACCCCGGAAGTCCGCCAAGGTATTTGATTATTGGTCAAATAGTGTGGTGGGAATTCCGCCTTCAATGTGCGGCAACGAGTCGATCGCGAGAGGATGGTTGATTGAAAAGAAGATCTTAGGTCAAAAAAAGGTTGGGCACCCCTGTTCTGAAAAATCAATCATGCTCATTGTGTATTTGTAGCCAACTTAGTCATTTTGATAGTAGGCTAATATAGCTAATATAGATACATACAGCGTGTTGCCTTCATTATAAGGCTTATACAAGGCTTTACATTTTTTGCGGCTCCAGACATATTGATTTTTGGGGTTTTTTTTTTTTTGCTCCAATATGGCACTTTCAACATTTTGGGTTGTCGACCCCTGGTTTTGCTGCACGTTCGGTCATATTACTTTCTGTTTACTGTTTTTTTATGCATTTATTGGTGGCTTCTGTTGACTTCAAATTGCAAACCAAAGCTAGAAAGGAAAGCTGGAATCTTGAATGGCAGCAGTCACACTCATTTCCACCAGGTCAGATTGTAGAAAAGTACACACAGCTCGCAGCAGGTCACCTAATATCCTGATTCACAATCATATAATTACCCAGCTCTACTGATGTTGCTCTTTGGAATGTAATCGAAAAGATGTGTGTTGTGGCTATGCTGATGCTCTGCAAAAAGAAAAATAGTGCATGTCTCTGTGCGGCCTGGTGCCAAGTGGGCTGTGGCCCCGGTGGTTGGGGATCACTGGCATGGATGGAAGAATTGTGGTGATGTGCCATACATGTATTCAAGCATGTGACCTTTGCTTCTACCATCTTGAGTAGCTGAGTGTTTGATAATGTGTTCGTGGATGTCTGTTGAGTACAAGTGATGCGCTGCTCTGTGACTGAAATTGGCTTGCATAATTGTCATCTGAGTGCCGTCTTCAGCATTCTGAAGGGCTTATCTGACTGGTCAGTGGAGCATTAAGTTCACCAAACAGCTCTGAGTAGCATCTCATTTAGTTTTTCTCATCATTTTTGGGGAGCTGAGTGCCCTCTGACAGGTTGAGGGTAATAGCAGGAAGACGAGCAAGAGGAAGAATCACAGAAGAAAGAAGATCCATGAGAATAATATGCTCTTAAATGTGAAGATTTTTAGAATATTTGAAATTATAAACCACATGATTTTCCATCAAACACTAGCTATGTTTAAAAATCACTCATATATTGCCTCATGCCCTACTCTTCAATCACAACAGGGATTTCTTTTCACTCAACAGTCGAATTATATATAGTTTTCCAAACAATACTTGGTTGCATCAATTATGACGTCATCGGTGTCACATAATTACAATCTTCTGCAGCAATGTCCCCTGGTGGAATGTCTGCTATAAATTTTCATGAATTCCTTCATTCATTTTCCGAACCGCGTTATTCTCACTTGGGTCGCGGGGGGTGCTTGAGCCTATCCCAGCCGTCTTCAGGCAGTAGGCGGGGGACACCCTGAACCGGTTGCCAGCCAATCGCAGGGCATACAGAGACGAACAACCATTCGCGCTCACACTCACACCTAGGGACAATTTGTAGTGTTCAATTAGCCTGCCATGCATGTTTTTGGAATGTGGGACGAAACCGGAGGACCCGGAGAAAACCCACGCAGGCCCGGGGAGAACATGCAAACTCCACACAGGAAGGCTGGAGCTAGAATTGAACCCAGTACCGCTGCACTGTGAAGTCGACGTGCTAACCATTCGACTACCAGGCCGCCTGCTATAAATATTGAACATGTAAATTAACTCCAGCATTCAATTGTTGGATGAGGTTATGCAAAAGTGCTTTATCAACATTTGTATGACAACTTCCGCTGCTCCCCTCACCCATCTGTGTTTGCCATCATGGGGTAGTTTGCTTTTCTTGAGATCATTTATTTTTCTATGACTTTTCAAGATCTATAATTGCATACTTTGATGGATATATATTGGCTAGGGAGTGACATCTCCAGTTTTTAAACCATTGACATCCAAATCCATCCATTTACTCTCCGTATTGCTTATTCTCACTCAGGTTGCAAATGTGCTGGAATCTATCCCAGCTAACTTTGGACAAGAGGCTGAGTACACACTGCACCGGTTGCCAGCTAATCACAGGACACAAATATACCAAAGACCATTCGCACTCATGTTCACAGGAAAATTTCTAATCTTCAACGAAGCAAATATGCTAACTAGTCTATGACCGTGTCACCCCCGTTATTTGCGGAGAAAACCCACACAGGCACAGAGAGAACATGCAAACTCCACACAGGAAGGCTGCAGCCGGAACCGAACCCTGTACATCTGCACTGTGAGGTCGACATCTGCACTGTGAGGTCGATATGCTAACCACTAGACCAGTGTTTTTCAACCCGTGTGCCACGGCACACCGGTGTGCCATTGTCAGGTGTGCCGAGGGAAAATATCCAGTTTGTATGCCTGTGCGGTCTTTCGCCCAGAAAGTAATCATGTAGTACCCTCCCATATGGGTAGGGAGCAGCAACAGCTAGCCAATTGCCTTGTGTTTCGACGAGAGACAAGCGAATTTGTGACGCATGAATGCAGGACGACGGTGAAACAATCAATATGAAGGATGATAAAATACTGTTTTCTTTGTGTTTATTTGTTTCCAATTCAAGCTGTTATAACGTCATTCTTCAATGTTAAAAACGGTTATAGTAACAATATAGCACGTTAATTGTTAAAATAAGCGGGGGGGGGTGTCACATTTTCAGCTAGTGGTGTGCCACGAGATTTTTTTTCAATGAAAGAAGTGTGCCTTGGCTCAAAAAAGTGTGAAAAACACTGCACTAGACCACTGGGCCGCCACATTTCATACATATTAAAGATATGTTTTTTCATTATGTATACAGTGATTTCTCGCTACTTCGCGATTCACTTCTTGCGGTTTCAGTGCATCGCGGATTTTTCAAACATATTCATCAAAAAATAAAAATAAAAACAGAGTAAATGCCGCAAAAGATCCGTGAAAGGCAGCGAAAGTCGGCAAAACAACGAGTCACATAGAGCAACATATTCAGTACTACATGTATATTTCATGTTTATGTTTTCTGTATTTTGTTATTTTTACACTAAGCTAACTCAACTTAAACGTGTGTGTGTGTGTGTGTGTGTGTGTGTGTGTGTGTGTGTGTGTGTGTATATATACACATATATAAGCGGCTGGATAGCTCAGTTGGTAAGGCATCGGTTGGGCATACGGGAGACGGTGGTTCGAATCTCGCTTGGGGCAAAAATGAGCACAAAACACCATCCAGTGTGGGTCCTTGGGCAAGATCCTTCACGCTAATGCCTACCTCATACAATGATGAGAGACAATAAAATGAATGACATGCCGGCTCAGACGTCGCCCGGCCAAACAAGGTGCTGGGGAACCAGAGCACCTTGATGAAAAATGGGCTACTGGAACAAAGCGGAGATGGGCGAGATGCGATAACATGGCTCTGTTGGAATGCTACTACTCAAGCAACCCTAGTCAGAGGGGTTACATGCAGAGAATGCGGGCTGAATGGTTACTTCGAAACCCACAGTCACGGTTGACCACGAAACAACTAGTAGCTCAGTGTTCCAACATCCACAAACGGCAATTGCTGTCACAACTTGAGATTGACGAGGTACAACGCAGGGTCCACGGTAAAGGGCCCCAGGCTGCCAGATCAGAGGAGGAGGTCATACCAGAGATTGGGAGGCAAGCCCCAATGAATGCAGATGATGAGAACGGGAGGCCAGCCCCAATGAATGAAATGCTGAGCGAGGCAGCAACTGACCTGAAAGCTAA
>NW_017805072.1:364197-374879 GCF_001891065.2 Hippocampus comes | reverse complement strand
TGAATCAGTTTTCTATGTGCAAAATGCAAATATTTACTGAAATAACAATTTCGATTTTCAATTTTACATGAACATTTTTCACTTGGAGCAGTTATTCACACATAATCTCTCACACAATATTACCGTCCATCAACAACAGTGAAAAAAATATTTTGTTACGCAACAGCTGCTTTAACAGCTCTTTTTATGGAATCAAACAGAGCAATATAAAATTCTAAAGTGCACATCTAAGGTAAACTAGTCCTCAGTTTATAGTGGATTTAAGCCATGGTCGCATACTTTGTTTTTCTCAAGTTTGCTTTGAACACAGCAGTCAGGCTATGTTGATTCTGTTGGTCCTTCTTGCGCGGAAGTCTCTCTACGGTTTTGTGTAGACATCATTTCGGATGACTACACTTGGTTCGATGACAACACTGGAGACGTTTTATTTTCAGTGTGTTCGCTAGGTCGCTACCACTGCACCGCTGAACTCTCTACGTGCATCAGCTCACCGTCACTGGCAGACGAACACAGAGAAGCCCCACCCGCTTTATTTATTCAAATTATCCATAGCTGTCTGTCTGAGACGAGGGGGCGGAGTACTCACGTCAGCTGTGTGCTTGGCCATTCAGTGATATTTCAGACTCGACGTGCTATGGTGATAGCTCAGTTTACGACTGCAAAACATACAGGTAACTTTGGTCTTCTCAGTGGAACAATCTGGCAACTTTTTAAAAGTAAACTTTCCATTCATAAACTCTGTAAGTATCCGTTTTCAGTGTCTCGCGCCGCCGTGGCTGGCAAAACAAACGTGCGTGGACCTGTGCAGCACGCTTGTTGTTTTGTTTCTGGTTTATTTATAAATCAACGTAACATCCGCTGTGACGTGTGCCGCTTTGACCAAAAGTCCTAATTACACACGATATTTGCGTGAAAAGCACTTCAACAAAAGAAACCAAATACAGTGATCCCTCGCTACTTCACGGTTCGTTTATCGCGGGTTCAGTGCATCGGATTTTTTCAAACATATATAAAAATATATATATATTTTTTTTAAATCCTCGTCTCACCCCTTGGGTGGTGTCCGTACCTCATTCAGCTCGGTTCCTCTACCAGAGGCCAGGAAGCTTGAGGGTTCTGTGCAGTATCCTTGCTGTTCCCAGCACTGCACATTTCTGGACTGAGATGTCCGATGTTGGGTGTCTGGTTATTCAGCCTTGCTCACGACTCTTGTCTACAAGTGTCTGATTTTTCTGGACGTGCAAGATTTTTTGCGTCATAGATTCTCGCCACGTTTTTGTATTCGTATTTTTTCATGTAAGAAGTTCTTGTTGTGATTTCTCGGTTCGTATTCTCGTGTATTGAATTTTCTTTGAGCGACAAGCAATTAACATTTATCTTGATCCTTGCCTTTTGCAAGCGCCTTTTAGTTTTTTTTTCCCCCTATTTCCTGAGTATTTGTTACCAGCGTCTTTCATTGTTCTTTGTCGGGCCGGCATTTTGTAAATAAACATTTTCTTTTGTCAAACTCTTGTCTGTTTCTACGCTTGTGGATCCCAATTCTGTCCGGAGCTTCACGGATAGTTGACATATCCACGATTTTGTTATAAAATGAGCTGTAGTGAGCAAACCCATCTTTTACTAGAATACACAATTATTTTATAGAATTTTCAGTGGGGTACTGAAATAATGAAATTCGATAGCCTGTAGCCCAACATTCAACTGCCCAATTATATTGTCGTATATTTATTGCTTAATAAAATCCATGTTTCAAGTCCCTGGGCTTAATTGGGACAAAAAAAAAAATGCATCCATCCATTCATTTTCCAATCTGTTTATCTTAACGACAGTCGTGGGCCGGAGCCTATCCCAGCTGTCTTTTCCGCACTGTGAAACGGATGTGCTTACCAGTCAACCACTGCGCAGCCCGCTCTTCAAAGAAAAAAAGCTATTTCAAGGCTTGAAGAAAACTGAGTACTGATTCATGAGCTGGGGTCAAGAAAAGCAAGCACAGAGAGATCATCAGTCAGAGTCTGTGTGTGAAAGACTGAGGAATGACTCCACTGGATGCATCAAGTCTGTCTCGGGAGTGGCAGTCGCAATCCAGGTACATAGGTAGTTCGACAATAAGGGTGTTCCTTCAGCATGAGTACAGTTAATGACGAACCGTTCATGTGCTTACTTGGCAAAACTTGATGACGTATAATGGATACTTGTCGATAAAAACTACCCAGCTGAGCCTGAATAGAGCAGGTCTGCTATTCTGGGCCTCGGTATTGTATCTCTGCTTTTTTCAAATGCTGTTGTTCATTTGGCTACATCAAGTCACCATCTGCAACTCTCAGTCGAGCAGTTCGCAGCGTGTGAAGTGATTGGGATGAAAATCCATCCATCCAATCCATCCATTTTCTGATCCGCTTTATCCTCACAAGGGTCGCGGGGCATGCTGGAGCCTGTCCCAGCTGTCTTCGGGCAGTAGGCGGGGGACACCCTGAACCGGTTGCCAGCCAATCACAGACGAACAACCATCCATGCTCGCACTCACACCTAGGGACAATTTAGAGTGTTCCATTAACCTGCCACACATGTTTTTTTGGAATGTGGGAGGAAACCGGAGTACCCGGAGAAAACCCACTCAGGCATGGGTAGAACACACAAACTCCACATAGGAAGGCCGGAGCCGGAATCAAACCCTGCACCTCTGCACTGAGAGGTCGATGCGCTAACCACTGGCCCACCGGGCCGCCCGGGATGAAAATCAGCACCCTCAAGGCCATGGACCTTAGTTGGAAAAGAGCAGCGTGACCTTTCCAGGTTAGCGATCCTTCTCCAAGTGGAAGAAGTCAAGTATTTTGAGGTTTTATTCATGAGTGAGGGGAAGATGGAAGGAGAGATTGACGGGTGGATCGGTCTGTTGTGGTGCAGAAGGGGCAGAGCCAAAAGGCAAAGCACTGATTTTAATTAATTTAACTAATAAAGATCATTACAAAATAACTGTGGATTAGGACAAAAGGATTCAAAGCCGTGTTTTTTTTTTTTTTTTTTGTTTACAGGTAGTCACAGCATACTGTGCTTTACACTGTCAAGTTCATCTTCTTTTTTGTTGACTGAATTGGTTTCTTGCTATTATGAAGTCACACTATTTACAGTTTGAAAACAATGAAAGTTGACCAGAATTCACCAGTCCAAACAATGGGTGAAATAAAATAAACATAAAAAATGTACAGGATGGAGATCTACTTACCCCAAAACTGTCTTCTTGACGATGCTGTCTCCAATTGTGGCCCGTGTCGCTAAACATCAACAGGTAGGCTGTCAACCAGTCTGAGCTGCCATAACGTCCCTGAGTGGCAACAGTCGTGATTTGTGTCCTCCTCCCCAGGTCCACCTCCAGCCACTGGTTTCTGTCTGTGATGAGAGGAGACCAACCCCCAGCACCTACAATGAGGAAAATGTGAAGAGGTCATAAGAGATGGTAGGGAAACTTAATTACCGGTAGATTTAAACTTGTTGTCAGGCAGAGTTTATAAGGTTTATGTCTAACTTAAGCGTAGACCAATGGCATCATTGCCTAATGCCACTCAGTATGAATTCTGTACATGTATTAAATGTCAAATGCAGTAAACGCTGAAAAGAAAAAAAAGAAGTCAATTGTCTGCCAAACAAACTGTAATGCATTTCAATTGTAGGTTTGGAGGACAGAGCAAGAACTCATTTAATGTATACCTTTTGCACACTAGTTTGTACACTGAAGCTGTTATATGTGCATATGTTAGTAGCATTTCACATTAACATGGAGTTGCTCCAGTGTGATCCTCAAAGATTCGATTTGTTGTTATATCCCCATCTGCAAAATTCTCCTGTGGAAGAAATGTCCACGGTGGTTTCAGTAAGCTTTCCAGGTGCTTTGTTTTGTGTTACGGTGTTATGCTCTGCCGTTGAATCCATCTTAGCCACGACAGTGGGTGGTAATCAGACTACCCGGTTCAATCCCTCGCTTCTTGTAAGGTTGTGCCAAAGTGTCCTCGAGCAAGATTTGCTATCAGTGTGTGATCTGTTCTTGAGCACCTTAAGTGCTTGGTAAAGTAGAAAATCCATAACAACATTCCCGATGCACCAACACATTCTGCTCCTTTTGCAACAAGCTCCACAGCACTCACAGAGCCTTAAGGAAAAGCACCCACACTTGTTCCTTCCAGCTTCCATCAGAGGGGATTATTCAATACAGCTCCCGGCTGGCAACTGCCACCTTGTTTTATATACTAACACCTGTGTCATGCAGAGCAGATAATATTCACCAGACAATACCTCAGCTAGGTCTGGTTTGTTTTGTACTCACTGTCTGAGCTGACACTCATTTATTCTCTCCTCCTTTGTACTGCTACTGTAACAGTATTTATATATTTTTTTGAAGAAACAAATTGTTGGAGGAAAGAAAGGATACATAATATGCAAACTATGGTGTTTTGTTATACTGTCGGATGTGATTTCAACATGGGTATTCGTTGAAGAGCTGCAACAATTAATCGACAACTGAACAATTGTCAAATTAATCATAAATTATTTTGGATAATCAATTAATAATTTTAGGTGTGAGTGTGGGCGTGGATGGTTGTTCGTCTCTGTGTGCCCTGCGATTGGCTGGCAATCGATTCAGGGTGTCCCCCGCCTACTGCCCGAAGACAGCTGGGATAGGCTCCAGCACCCCCCGCGACCCTAGTGAGGATAAAGCAGTTCGGAGAATGAATGAATGAATACATGAATTATTTTAAGACCTTGCATATGACCAAATCCTCAGAATTTCAGCCTCTGAGCTGTAAATATTCTCACATTTTTGCAGGGCTTCATGAAAGGATTTATTATTTTTGTGTTGAATCAAAATCACTTGTCATTGTCCCACTCTCTAATTCCATTCATACTGTGAATTTTGTAAGCATTTGTGTGTGTCTTGCTCTTAGGTCTAAAACCTTTAAAAATGTGAAGTTGCATCTTGTTTCTGTCACAAACTAACAAAATTGTGATCGACTCAAATGGAAATAGACACAATTTGTTGAAGGCCACTGTTTCTTGCTTCAGTATGAACAGCAGTCGAGTCAGTCAGACTGTTCCTGTTCATTAGGCGAGTGGCTTAAGGCCAGAGCTAATAAGTGCCTCAACAGCCAGACAAGCCCACTGACAGCAAAACAAGGGAGTGCAGACATTCTTGACCTTTGCTTGTTATGCTGAGTTAGAGGCGGAATTGCACAGGAGTTAGAGAAAGACATCAACTTACAAAGACACCAAAACTTGGCAAAATATTATAATGAACATAACTGACAACTTTTAGCTCTTTTCCTTTCAAGAGATTGACTTCACGGCCTCGGACCATAAAACATGATCATAGGTGAAAGAATGTGCAAGGTGCAGCTCAAATGATTAGATTTTTACCCAGAATGCTCCAAAATCTGTGAAAAAAAAAACAGAGGTGGCGTGCTAGCGTCATGCATAGACAGGTGCAGGTGCAGAGGTGGTCCTCATAGAAGGTGCTTGGTTGACATAACATGTATCTAATTGGTGAACAGATATTCATTGATGTCCTTTGCTTTATCATTTGTGTACCATATTTTCTGCACTATTGGGTGCATCTTCAATGAATGGCCTGTTTTAAAACTGTTTTCATATATAGGGTGCACTGCATTATAAGGTGTATAGAATCGAAGCTACAATAATGGCTGAGGTTGCACTATGCATCCACTAGATGGTGCTATGCTAAAAGGAATACAATTCAGATTTCTATCTGTCTATCTATCTATCTATCTATCTATCTATCTATCTATCTATCTATCTATCTATCTATCTATTTATTGAGCCCTGGCAGCGGTTGCGCTATGCATCCACTGGATGGAGCGACGCTAAAGGAAATACAATACAGTACAATACAGCTTTATTTATATCGCCTTCACGATGCTGCAGCTGAAACAAAGTACTTTACAGAATGTTTTAATATACTACACCCAAGATATCAGAATGTTGATCCATATGGAGCTCCTTCAGGATATAGCATGAATCATGAAACGAAGTCCATAAAAATACAGGGTTTATTCATTGATAAGCCATGAGAACTGGTCACGACTATAAAGAGAATGTAACTGAGCACTCGGAGAAAACCCATGCAGGCACGGGGAGAACAAGCAAACTTCACGGGGAGAACCCTGCACCTCTCCACTGTGAGGCCAACGCCGTGCAGTCAACCACCGGGCCACCCGTGACTGATAGTGAGCTCTAAAATAAATAAATAAACAAACAATAAATAAAGGTTCATTTTCACTGAACCCTTAGCCCTTATTGTATCCAGATCACAGCATCTGACATGAATATGGAGACAAGACTTTTTTACCATATCGTTCAGATGTTTGCTGTTGGTTAGATCTGTCACTATTTTGTAATCTGTCTTTCATCTGAAGTTATCTGCAAGAGGCCTCAGCTCCCCGTGTAAGGATAAAAGTGCTTATAGAAATGGATAGATGGATCAACAACTACAATTTGGATAAAAACATGTCCCTCAACAATAGAGCTGTTTTTTTTCCCTGATGTCAAGGTCCATGACGAATTGGAGGCATTGTGCATGATCATTTACATACATAGGTGAAAAGAAAAAGATCTTCATAATAGATATAATATGGTGGCTCAACATAAAAAGAATTCCAAATTGAACCGACTCAATACAGAATTCTAAATCAATTAAATTACACAGCGTAGTTTAGTGTTTGTTTCATAAAGAAAATTGACAAACTCTTCCAACAAATAATCTGCACTATGCCAAATTAGAAGAAATAAATCATTTCCATGAAATGAGCCATTAAAATAATCGAAAAGTGCTTTTGCTGTGTCAAAGCTCTAATCAGTAAGCCATCACCTTTCTGAGTTTGCAGCAATTATTTTATCTAATTATGGCCTCACAGACCTAACCTTTAAAAAAATGTGCATCGTGAAACCAGACCAGTCGCCAAAGGCAGGCCACAGGGGGCCGTGCCCACCCACCAAGTTGCTTGTGTCCCCCACTTGAGGCTCGGGGAAAAAAAGCAGTATTTTGGAAAAAAAATATATTGCATTTTATCAATGTAGAAAAGGCGACAAAGCATGTTAACCTTTACTGAGGTTACTAATTTGAATACTTTTTACTTTTATATGAACGTCCGTGTGACTTAGACATGCACAAATTCACATGTGGCTCGAGGGGATGGAGTGTGCACAGTCGGAAGTCTGGGGCTGGCCTGGAAATCAAGTCTCATCTGTACCAGCGAGTGAGGGTATGTCCTTCGTTCGCTTGTTTGGTTTGTACCAAAAGCTTTTTTTTTTGGTGTTCGTATTCACACTATATTCTGTTAACACGTCTACGCGTGTAATGATCAGTGCTCCCATTGGACAGAAATGACGTTATGTTGCAGTCCACCACGTGAAACTAACTCAACATTTTTAGCGCATTAAGCAACATGGTAAATTGTAAGAGGTCCTTTCTGAAGCCAGACATGATTAATAAGCCGGGGTGCACATAAGCGGTGCACTGGTGTTTCTCAAAGAATCTGTACAAGTTGCAAGTTCCATGCATGAATACACCCAGGTAGCTGTTAATTGGGTAATCATATAATCATAATTGCGGCCCCTAAAATCCACTCATTGACGGCATACTTTTACAATCCAGTGATGTTGCTTAGAAACAGTTAGTCACATTGCATCCAATTACATATTGAACTGGTCGCCAGCTAATTACAGGGTACACACAGATGAATAACAACCATTCACACTGACAGTCACACCGATGGACAATTTAGAGCAGAGGTGTCAAACATACGGCCCGCGGGCCGGAACCGGCCCCCAAGGAGGTTCGATCCGGCCCGCGGGATAATTTAAATGTGGGGAAAAATGCGTTAAAGACACAGAATGAATATTTTAAATAAAATGCAATTCTGAATTATCCACTAAGGGGCACACTGTTTTGATCACAGTAGAAGACAACATTGTTTTGATCGGGGAGGAAAACAGCAGTCTCAGTCTGTCACCGAGATAGACCCAACGCAGCAAATGATATGAAAGCGCCAATCAATGCTTCTTGAGACCAAAACAAAGGAAAGAGATGAGATTTTGGTGATTCATAGCACAGTATGGTATCATGTTAATGGTTCGGCCCACTTGACATCTACCGAGTCCGTATGCGGCCCACAATGTGAAATGAGTTTGACACCCCTGATTTAGAGTGTCCAATCAACCGACCATGTGTGTTTTTGGAATTCATTTTATAAAATATTTACAATATTGGGCGGCCCGGTGATCCAGTGGTTAGCGTGTCGACATCACAGTGCAGAAGTACCGGGTTCAATTCCAGCTCCGGCCTCCCTGTGTGGAGTTTGCATGTTCTCCCCGGGCCTGTGTGGGTTTTCTCCAGGTACTCCAGTTTCCTCCCACGTTCCAAAAACATGAATAGCAGGCTGATTGAACACTCAAAATTGTCCCTAGGTGTGAGTGTGAGTGTGGATGGTTGTTCGTCTCTGTGTGCCCTGCGATTGGCTGGCAACCGGTTCAGGGTGTCCCCCGCCTGCTGCCCGAAGACAGCTGGGATAGGCTCCAGCACCCCCCACGACCCTTGGGAGGATAAAGCGGATCGGAAAATGGATGGATAGAACCGCTCTTGACATTTTCCTGTAAAGTGCATTAAAATGCCTGTGAACTTTAATTATCGGTAAGTTATCTCAATGTTTTCCCCAGTACATTTGATTGTAATGATGAATAAAACATTATTACAAGTCCGAAACTGAAGGCAAGGTAGGAATTTATCAAAAATTTAAATGAATTGAGCTGGTCAGGATTTACAAGCACTATGGGGCTTGCATGGGTTTAAAAAAAGAACAGCAACATCTTGAAAGGCTATCAGAACTACCGTTGCATTAATTTGCAAGCCAGTCACTATGTAGATTTTGTATTGCCAAAAGGAAAAGACTGCCGATACTAACAACATGGTTACTGCGTAGGAGATGCAAAAATGATAATAAATATGACTTTGCATAAAAAAATAGATATATTAAAAAAAAAAACTATGGAGTTGCCTGTATTACAAAAACATTTCCTGACCTTTTCAAATGATTGCACAGAGGCAAGCCAAAAACAATTGGAATCTTTTTCACTGGAGCATTTATGCAGCTATTATAGCTGGTGTGACTGTGTTATCATTGTATGTAATTACCATTAGCTCAGTGAGCTCCGAGCATGGGAACGGTTTGAGCCTTTGGTCAATGATTTTTGCTCATATAAACTTTGATCAGATTTGGAGCACAGTATGTGCATTCAAGGCAGCGTTCCAAGCATTTTCTCTTATTTCACATAATCTGGAAAAAAAAAACCAAAAACGTTTTCAGAGTATTTTCTGCACTATAAGTCACACCTAAAAGCATTCAATTTTCTGAAAAGCCGACAGTGTGCCCTATAATCCGATGCACCCTATGTATGGTGTTACACAGTCACTCTACAGGTATATTCCCCATTGAGTTGCTTCTCCGTAAGTATTCCTCTGCCATATAGTGGTGATTATTAACGGGAACCAATTGCAACGTAAAAGGGTTCTGCCCGACACTAATTGACAAGTGCATTTGCCAACAGACACTCAAACAGGCAACTAATTTGTGAGCTCTGCGCAGCCATTATGAAACGATGATAATACCAAAAGAATAGTTAACTGCTGACTAAACGAAGAGAGAGACATGCAAACTCTTCTCAGGATGTTTAGGCCCTTGTGGATGTGAGCCGTTTTGTTGAATCAATTGTCTCCATAACTTTTGTCTTTCATTTATTGTTTCGTAATGCCATTTGTATTAATATTTAATGTCCGTGTTTGTGACTAGTTTCCAATGTTACAGCGGCAGCTGCTGTGAAGGCTCCACAAATAAAGCTGTATTGTATTGCATTCCCTTTAGCGTAGCACCATCTAGTGGTTGCATAGCGCAACCGCAGCCACTATTGTATGCGCCTTATAATGCAGTGTGCCCTATATATGAAAACAGTTTTAATATAGGCCATTCATTGAAGGTGTGCTTTATAATCCAAAGCGCCTTAATCCGAAGTGCAGAAAATACAGTAATTACAAAAAGGAGTGGTCACATTGGTGTAAGTGGCCATAGTTAGACCAGGTATGCAAGGTTCAGAGCCCGTTAGTCCCACTCAGACAGATGTCTACATCATCTGTTTTCAATGTGTGAATGTACAGAAATATTTGAGATCTAGATTCCAGGATTGGGGTAACAAAATATACCCTCACCAGCCACTTTATTAGATACACCATGCTCGTAACGGGTTGGACCCCCTTTTTCCTTCAGAACTGCCTCAATTCTTCGTGGCATAGATTCAACAAGGTGCTGGAAGCATTCCTCAGAGAGTTTGGTCCATATTGACATGATGGCATCACACAGTTGGCGCAGATTTGTTGGCTGCACATCCATGATGCAAATCTCCCATTCCACCACATCCCAAAGATGCTCTATTGGATTGAGATCTGGTGACTGTGGAGGCCATTTGAGTAGAGGGAACTCATTGTCATGTTCAAGAAACCAGTCTGAGATGATTCCAGCTTTATGACATGGCGCATTATCCTGCTGAAAGGAGCCATCAGAAGTTGGGTACATTGTGGTCATAAAGGGATGGACACGGTCAGCAACAATACTCAGGTAGGCTGTGGC
>NW_017805072.1:359945-363992 GCF_001891065.2 Hippocampus comes | reverse complement strand
ACCAGTCTGGCCATTCTCCTCTGACCTCTGGCATCAACAAGGCATTTCCGCCCACAGAACTGCCGCTCACTGGATATTTTTTCTTTTTCGGACCATTCTCTGTAAACCCTAGAGATGGTTGTGCGTGAAAATCCCAGTAGATCAGCAGTTTCTGAAATACTCAGACCAGCCCTTCTGGCACCAACAACCATGCCATGTTCAAAGCCACTCAAATCACCTTTCTTCCCCATACTGATGCTTGGTTTGAACTGCAGGAGATTGTCTTGACCATGTCTACATGCCTAAATGCACTGAGATGCCGCCATGTGATTGGCTGATTAGAAAAAAGTGTTAACGAGCAGTTGGACAGGTATACCTAATAAAGTGGCCGGTGAGTGTATATGTTAAAGATAAGAAAAAAGATAAGAAAACCTTTATTAGTCTCGCAATGGAGAAATTCCCAATTCACAGCAGCAAAGTTATGAATGGAAGAAGTAGAACAACAAAATATAGGAGCTGCTGGAAAGGCAGCCACTCTTGCGGCGCCATCTTGAAGTCAAAATAACAAAAATAACACAACACAACACATAGGACACAGACAGTCGTGCAATCTTCACCACTTTCCTGCATACACTTTGTTGTCTGAAGCAGTTATAGATGAAAGAGGAGAGGATCAAAGTGTCCTTTTACCAGTGGATCAGAGACGTCATGCTGAAAATGTGCACATCTGCTACAAGCTAAGTTTTGAAAGCAAACACGAAGCTGTAGCATCAATTGACAAAAAGAGATTAGTTCACTTCTCCTATCTCACGTAATCCGCTTCAACTCCAAGCCGCGACTCCCGGTTCCACATCCGCATCGGCGCTCTGCGCTAATGCTCCTTTCTTCTCATCGTCGGCTCCTCAACAAGCCTTGCATCCATCCAGCCGCAGACCATTCAACAGCACCGATATCTCCGCTGAACAAAGCGGGGCTGTGAAAATGCTGCCCATTACAGGCGCAAGACACAAGCGCCCCGGAGCTGTCCAGCAACGACAGTCAAATGGCGCCGACATTCCTCCCAATCAAAAACAGTGCTGGCATACCCATGCTGCCGAGAAGGTGCAACCACCAAGCACCGATTCTCCTCCTTGATGAATGTCGTGGCCAAAAAATGCTGAAAACAGTCCACATCAAGTACACGCGACGTAACAACAAACACAAAGTGACAAAACAAACAGAAAAACAACAAAAAAAGCAAGGCTCACAAGAGCACTTGCCGACGGCTGCCTACTCGGGCGCCATCTTGGACTTAAATGCAAACTACACAATTCCTCCTTCAAAGTAATCCTCCAGTAGTCTAATGCACATTCCCAGCCTTTTTTGCCATGCCTTCATGCACTCCTGGAAGGAATCTTGATGGATTATTTGTTGCTTTGTTCCATATCACAATAACCTTGATAGGCCTTGTCTTCAAACAAGACTATAAGAGCAGCTTCCACCAACCTGCCATCAGACTCCTGAAGAAATTACATCACAATCTGCCAACCACAATATTTTTCCTTTGTGATCTTAATTATTTGAACATTGCCAACATTCAATAACTCTACAACCTGCAAGACTGGGATAGTCAAATGCCTGTCTCTTTACATGACATTATATCCATTTTTTTTTTCTTTTTGCACTAGCTACACTGTTACCTCTGTCAAACAGGGATGCTTCTGTATTCACCTTTCGTTATTTAAGATTGCTCATTTTAAAATATTTTTATACAGTATTCTTTTTAAAAGTCGAGAGAGACCAGCAAAGTATAACTTTCATAGCTCAGTGTTGCCGTGGTACAGTGTGCATATTACAAATAAACATCATTAATCTTGAAAATGGGTCCCCTTGATAAAACTCGAGCCCAGAAAGAGAAAAAAAATGCATGTTACAGCATTTTTAGGGAGGGAGCACCTGTTCACCTGAAGCCTGAGCTGCTATATCAGCAATGTATTATTTCAATAAAATAGATTTTTTTTTAAAATCACTTGAACTAAACAGAGTAAAGAGAAGTTGTGTGCTTCATAATAAATATGAAACTTCTGATATTTAGGATATTGATGACACATTGCTT
Source organism: Hippocampus comes (assembly GCF_001891065.2). Lineage (NCBI taxonomy): Eukaryota > Metazoa > Chordata > Actinopteri > Syngnathiformes > Syngnathidae > Hippocampus > Hippocampus comes. Next base: position 361,918 of record NW_017805072.1, on the reverse strand, counting down.
GAAATAGTATGTAGGGGGGGAGAACTATAAATTCAGAATACATTTACATATTCCCTCCTGCAAGAGTTATTGGATTGACTTCTAATATCATGATGAACACTGAAATCTTAATTAGCCATAAGGAAAAAGGCATAAGCCTACCTGAAGCCAAATTCTGACTCTTTTTTTCTTGTCTTGGTTGGTGTCATGCATGACGATACTGTAATCTCTTTCCAGTTATTATCAAACAAAAAGATATGGTTTTAAATGAACAAGATGGAAGAGCAACTACTACGTGGGTACTCCCATATGGGGTTGCAGTAGCTCAGTCTGTTAACCTAAATTTTGGCTGGAGGTGGAGAACGTGGATTGAAGTCCAATTGCAGACAAAAATGTAAAAATAGCATCTAGTTGTGGGAAAGGTGCGAGTCTGTCAGCTGGGTTCTGTAGCATTGCTTTTGAGCCTGGCATAGTCGTCAACACCCCAACTCAATTGATGCACCACTTAGACCAGAGGTGTCAAACTCATTTTTGTCGCGGGCCACAATGGAGTCACCGTTTCCCTTGGAGGGCCATTATGACTGTCAAACCATATGAAGAAGTCAAGAATAATCGTTTAATTCAATGATTGTTGAAGTGACTGTAATGAGGGCTTTACTCACAAGAAAATGCTTACAATATATGTTATTTATTACATATGAGAATTTGATTTGAATTTTGATTTTAGCAAGCATCATTGATTTGCTTTCGCGGGCCACATAACATGGGCCAGATATGCCTTGAGTTTGACACTTGTGACTTAGACTCTGAAACTCTTCTTTGACTGGTGTGATTCAGTTCTATGTGTGGTGTCCAACACAAGTATACAATGGAGTGGGAGTTTGAATTTCCTCTTGAAGCCAAAAGGTGTGAAGCTCTCAATTTACCCGTCGATCTACGTTCAAACCTTCACCTATGGCCACGAGGTATGGGTTGTGACCCAAAGAACACGGTCGCGGATACAAGCGGCTGAAATGAGTTTTCTCGGCAGGTTGTCTGGGCTCTCCCTTAGAGGTAAGGTGAGAAGCTCGGCCATCTGGGAGGGGATCAGAGTGGAGCCGCTTCTCCTCCACGTCGAGAGGAGCCAGATGAGGTGGCTCGGGCATCTGATTAGGATGCCTCCTGGGCGCCTCCCTGGTGAGGTGTTCCGGGCATGTCCCACCGGCAGGAGGCCTCCGGAACAACCCACGACTCTCTGGAGAGACTATGTCTCCTAGCTGTGAAAATGTGTCCTTGAAGCTTTTGGAGGATGTAGTTCGCCAGACGAAGCCATCTGGCTCCCCCTGCGACTCTCTTCCCCCGCATTTCTTTCAGGAGCTTCTACCGAGTGTTGGTGCATCGGTCTTGGACATCATCAACAGCAGCCTCTCTTCTGGTATAGTTCCCCAACAGTTTAAACATGCTGTGGTCCAACCCTTGATCAAGAAACCTGGTCTTGATCCAGATGTGCTGTCAAATTTCAGGCCCATTTCCATACTGCCTTTCATTTCAAAAATTCTGGAAAAAGTGGTGCACATGCAGTTGAAAATTTTCTTGGATGAACATAACATCTTGGAGGTCTTCCAGTCAGGTTTCAAGACGATGCATTGCACGGAGTCAGTCCTGTTACGCGTTTCTAATGACATCCTGCTGGCAAATGACACTGGAGACGACGTGTGTCTAGTTTTATTGGATTTAACTGCAGCATTTGATACAGTGGATCACAGTATTCTGCTGACTCGTTTGCAGCACTTGGTGGGCATTGGCGGTAGCGCTCTTGAGTGGTTTAGGTCCTATTTAGCTGACAAAAGCTTTTGTGTCAGCCTTGGCTGCTCTGAGTCACGCACTGCTCTCCTGTCATGTGGTGTTCCACGGGGCTCAATTCTGGTGCCTCTGCTGTTCTCGCTGTATCTGCTCCCATTGGGTTCCATCTTAAGGAAACATGGTATTTCCTTCCACTGCTATGCAGATGACTG
>NW_017805072.1:352784-359754 GCF_001891065.2 Hippocampus comes | reverse complement strand
GAGTCAGCCAGTCTTCCATTAAGCGTCTCCAGCTGGTCCAGAATGCCGCTGCTCGCCTCTTGACCGGTACTGGTAAGAGGGAGCACATAACTCCTACTCTGGCATCCCTTCACTGGCTCCCTATACATTTTAGAGTTATTTTCAAGATCCTGTTATTTGTTTTCAAATCTTGAAATGACCTCGCGTCACCTTACCTCTCTGAGCTCATCCGCCCCTACACACCTGCCCGGCGCCTCAGGTCTGCGGACCAGACATTATTAAAAGTACCAAGAACTAAACTGAGGCGCAGAGGGGATCGAGCCTTTTCTGTTGCTGGTCCCTCTCTCTGGAATGACCTCCCACTGAACATTCGGCAAGCCTCCTCGCTGCCCATCTTCAGAACCCGCCTCAAAACTCACTTGTATTCTTTGGCATTTGACTCAGCATGACTTAGATTTGTTCTTGGTTTTGCTGTTCGGTGCTTTCTACCGTCTTTATTACCAATTTGCTTTACTGTTTGTTGTATATGTTAAATTGCTCCATGTACAGCACTTTGTATGCAGCAATGGCTGTTTGAAAGTGCTCTATAAATACAGTTGAGTTGAGTTGAGGTGAGTAGCTGGCCTGGAATGTGTCTAGTTTAACCATGCTATGTTTAAGATGGCTGAACGTGTCCCATCCTTGGTTGTGTAGTCTTGTTTATTGGCCTATTTGATGTCTTTCATTAGGAAAAGCGCAGACACACATCCATACCCAAAGACCTAAAACTCACAATAATGTACCGCTGTTGGAAGAAGATAGGTTGAAGTGAATTAAATGAAGAACACCTGGAGAAGAGGAAGGAAAGACTTGTCCTGTGCATTATTGGGAACCATTCTCTGAGTCGGCCTCAATTGATGTTTAGTTAACACACAGCTCATTTTCTTGAATCAGCGAATATGTAGCAGAACTCCCTATGATCATACTTTCTATTTTTGTGTTAAGAAATGCGAGTGTTGAGTTGTTTATTATTCAGACAAGAAAAATCTGAAGAAACAATTGGGATTTTGCTTGATTGATGAAAATCCAAATGTGACGTGAAAATGAAGCTTCAAATTTCAGGGAAGTAGCAGAACTCCCCGACAGTTAATTTCTGTTTTTGTGTTCATAAATGCTGGTGTTTAATTCTTCATCACTCAGCCATCAAAAATTTAAAGTAAAAATGGTGTTTAGTTTGATTTCAGGGAATCTAGTGTGCAACAGCCTATCATGTCACAAAGGAGGTTTGAAGCGTGTGCGTTTTGTGTGCCCTTGCTGATGTCTCCCCTTCTGTTAACCCTTTAAACTGCACTTGCTGGTCAAATTTGCTCTGGATCAATGGAAACCAGCCAATGACAAATCCAAGGGCGGGAGCAACGAGTGCGTCACACACAGGGAATACAAGGCGGAGGTTAAGGAGCAATGACATTTGACGGATTTCATGGGAAAAATAAATCATCCATCATAATTTGGGAGTTATTTTAGATGATAAAATAAGAGAGACTTGTGCTCGCTTAATAAAAATTGCGACAAAGTAAGCCAGCACATTTTGTTACAACACACCACATGAAACAAACACGACACGTTTTTTTGTGCAGTGTACAACATCGTAAATCGTGGTAGGTCCTTTCTAAGGCCAGACAACATTAATAAAACAGTTTTTCTCGGCCTCCTAAAGACTGAGGTCTGCTGACGGGTCTGCGTGTATCAGTGTTTTGCAATGAAAAGTTGTGATGTATTCTGCTCTTACAAGGGTCAAAGAAGTCACTTTGATCCTTTTTCAACACTTACATCTAACTGTTGAATCGCAAAGGCAGAGAAGTACGCTTCAAAACTAATACATTTCTTTCCCTCCCCCGGATTGAGCACATACTTAGCTTTCACTACTTTAGAACTTTTATCTGTCTTAAGAACAAAGCAGCAATGTCACATGAGAAGCAGAATTTGGACCCAGATGCAGACATGACACCGAAGTTCTAAGTAGAAGTCTATCTATGAAAAGACGAAAGAACAACAGAGAGCGGAGCTGGAGGCAGAAGACATGGAAAAAAAGCTTGACATTCTGACTTGAAATTAGCTTGACCTACTGACAACTGATGAATTCGAGTTTATATACTGATCCTGTATGACAGAATAAAGGTGACATAATAAAAGGACCGTAGCAACTGCATAGCAACTGATACATGAAGGAACAACCAATCATAACAAATTAAAAGCAACGCTATAATGGGACAGTCAGTTGGGAGAACAGAAATGTCCTCCCCATCATGAACAAACTTTAGAGTTATTAGATGCTTTTGTTATTCTATGGTTGTTCAGTTTTAACACAATTACCCTTTTACAACGACCCATGCTAATCTTTTGAGGCATCCCCGTTGTGTAAAAAGCTTGTAGTCACTGATTTTGACACATCTAAACTACTGTATTTTCTGCACTAAAAGACGCACCTAAAATACTTCCATTTTCTTAAAAGCGCACAGCACGCCTTACAATCCAGTGTTCCTTGTGTATGGTTATTACGGTAATATGTCGACCCCCAAAATGGCTCCTTGCTTGAGACATGCTTACAACGCAGAGTTCAAACTTAAGGCGAGCGAGTTACGCAGTTGAACACGGAAATAGAGCAACGGCAAGACAGTTCAACGTTAATGAGTCAATGTTATAACTTGCTGTTGGTTAACTGAAATGTGTTGCTGCTTTATTAAATAAGTTTTACTGACATCTGATTGTTCTGATGGTATTTCCTTGAGCGTAGCTCCATCTAGTGGATGCATTGTAGATTGCGTCTTATAATGCAGTGCATCCAATACAGTATATGAAAAAAAATTACAAAATAGGCCATTCGTTGAAGGTGCGCCTCATAATCCAGTGTGCCTTTTAGTGTGGAAAATACGGTATGCTCATTCTCCAAGCATATGGCCTCCTGAATGCTGACCGATACACCCACATTTTTGTCAATTCAGCTGTCTTACAAAGTCACTCCAAAGCCTTGACTTCATCAAATATCTTCGAAGAAAAGTACACACCCCACTCCCTTCCCCAAAAAAGCAGTAATACTGCAGCAACAGTTAGTCACTTACCTCCAAAACACAATCACCTTTTTTCGAAATACAGCATCCATTCACCCGCCCTGTATGACTATTTCTCTCGTCTACATGCACACAAAGGCAATTTTTCCTTCCTCTCAGTCACCACAAAGCTATCACAGACAAGTGTGAAACCACCACATTTGCCTTTGAAGTTCTCTGTGTCCTGAAGAGGCAGAAACGCTTGCACTTCTGCAGCCTACATCACAGAACAAATATGTCAGGGAGAACAGGACATTCGGGGCACATTGCCTTTTCAACAGCTCAATTTTCAGTCTGTTCACATCACTTCACTGGCCTGGAGCGTCTTCTTGACAGTGTCAGCAACTGAGCAAGTGCAAGAAGCTTAAAACGACAAAGGGCAAAACTTTTTATTGATGTTCTCGACAGAAACCATTTGTTGTTTCCGTGCACTGAGGACAGAGGTAGAGTTAAGCATGGAACCAAACTCATCAAGTAAAAGCCTCCACATATTTGTTGTAATCTGTTCCATACAGCTTCAGGCTCTTAACCCTTTGATGCACAACATAACCGCACCCACTCTAATGCACAACATGGGTCAAAAATGACCCGCATTCATTTTCCAGGTTATTTCATGCTGGGTCAGTATTTTTTTGTATCATAATTTGCTTCAAGTCATTATTTTTGCAGTGAAGGAGGCCAAACATTTGTGTTTAATATTTGCAAATGTGTTTATTTGTCATTTTGTCACATAGCTTTGATAACAGAGAACACAACTATTGAGTTGAGCTGTATCCATAGTTTAACAACTGTCAACTGGCTGCATTGCATTTTATTCGATTCTGCCTATAAAGAAATCAAATAAAAAATAAAATTCATTTGATGTCGGCATTGTCTCCCTGTCAAGACAGTTCCTTCTATTCCATAAGATACCCTTGCGTCACACATCCAGAAGATTTTTATCCCATATTTTGCAAGCTTGCTTGGCATATACTGGTGGAACATGCACCTGCCTCGAAATGGCACAAACTACTCATCTATGGTGACACAGACCCCTGTATTGAGGATCAAACCGTTAAAGGCCATGCATGAATTCTTCTTTGTCAATGTTTCTCCACTCTTTCCCTTTTGTTGTGTCGGTTCTTCATCCCTCTAAATTGGTGCATTTTAGAATCTCCTCAATGATGTTGTCACTCATGAACATATCCCAGGCATCATTTGGTGAAACAGCTGATGTTCCAGGAGGAGGTCTTGGACAACTCCTCAGGATGTTTGTGGCTTCTTGTTCTGCCATGAGTGGGAGGGATTCTCATTCCAGTAAGATCCATTTTTACTCAGTCTATTGGAATGAGTCTGAGTTTCCTCTTCAGAAAATTGATCAGAGGAGTCTTCTGCATCATGAGAGGTGTCTTCTTCATGCAGGAAAGTTGTATTTCCAAACACAGCCACAATTCCAGCTTGACCCTGTGACAAATATTCTGGGTCATCATCATCAGAAATTTCAGAATCTGAATAAAAAAATTTAAAAAAAAGCCTCCTCATTTTCCTCATCTGGTTCTTGCTGCAGCATTGCTCCAACCTCATCAACAGTTAATCTGCGAACAGCAATACTCTGGATAAAGAAAATCAAAAGCATTACAATGTTTTCTGATCCACATTAATATGCACACACATACATCCAGATTTACTTTGGTGACTTTGCTAACCCCCCAATGAAAAAATTCTGACAGCATCCCCCACCACGACAAGTAAACACCACTACAGTGAGTGAGCTCGCTAATTATAATTACTGTACCTGTAAATTTCTAACAAGTAATGTACTCTTGCTCAAAGTAGACTAAACCAAATCAAATCTTATGTGCAATTCACAACTGTCACCAATTTTTTTTTCAGGCAACGTTAGAGCAATTGAAAAACAATACTTACATGTATTAGAGATGGGCAAAGGGACTTGTGCAGAGCTGTGAAATGTCTTTTATCTCCAAATGCAATAGCTAGTAAATCAATGTGGGTCTTTCTGACCCATGTGCGTAACCTTGAGGTAGAAATACAAAAGCTGTGCTTGTTCACACCATAAGAAAGGAAAAGTGGAAATAATGATCAGTGGCAATCAAAAACGAAATATTTACTGAAATCTTGGAAGAGTAAATTAAACAATTATGTTTTTTTTCAGTTACATTTAAAAAAAACTAAAAGGCATGAAATAACATGAAAATGAATATGGGTCATTTTAGACCGATGTGCATTAGCAGGGTAGTGATATAAAAATGTTCTTTATTCAAAAAGTAAGAAACGAAAACATAAAATAATTTTGTCTGATGGTCAAAAACAAGTTAACTGAGGAATATCTTGAAGACTGATTGATGAAATTAATTTACTGCAAAGATATTGAAAATAAAGACTCAGCCGGGTCACTTTTGACCCATGTTGTGTATCAAAGGGTTCAATTTTGTTGACTGCGGTAATATTTAATTCACAAGAGACTAAAAGGAAGTTAGGTGGTGGGAAGTGTCAGTGACCACATTCAACCTCTTCTTCTTTCCTCAAAAGGAAACAAACACTACCGTTAAGTTCGGGGATCATTTGGAAATGTCCTTTTCTTAGTATTATTGTATTTATTTTTTTTGAATGAAGCACAGGGTTTTTTAAACATATCAAAACTGTATTTCTGATCAATTTAATGTTATCTCGATTAAAAATAAATAAATAAAATAAGTGCATTTGTAAGCGACCAATCTGTCATCCGTATATCGTATTTAGACACCGTGGTTGCTGTGAATATAAGTCTGAATGGTTTTCAACCAGTCCACAAGTGTAGTCTGTATTATGGCTGAAGTCAGATGGGATAGGCTCCAGATTTCTCACAACCAGAACAGGACAAATAGTAGCCTGTAGAAAAATGGATAGATACAAAAGAATTTCATAGAGGAGTGCGGCCATCATGGGCTGAAAAGTTGTTGTCCATGGATCGTCATGTGTCAAAATGTAGTCGTTGATGGGATGTGGCCGTCACTTGCTCAAGTGTAATTTATGTTAGGTGGTGGGGTGCAGGCCGGCCCATGTTTTCAAATTTCTCTTTCATGAACTGCTTCAGTGTGACAAGGTGATCGACTGGTGAGCATGTCCGCCTCACAATGCAGAGGTCGTGGGTTCAAATCCAGCCTTGGAGTTTGAATGTTCTCGCAGGCGCAGGCACAGAGACAACATGCAAACTCCACACAGGAAGGCTGCCGCCGGAACTGAATCATGTTCTTCAGTTGGAAAAAATCCCACCCGAAAAAAAAAAAAACATGGGACACCAGCATGCTGTAAGCGAAAGATTCTTCTGAACAGCCCATCTTACCTGACTTTATCAGGTCCTTGACCAAATAGCAGTAATTGCAGACAAGATAATACAGTTTCATATTGCTTACACCACACCTTTTGACAATTGTGCCTTTAAATCACCCAAACAGGCGTACTCGTCATTGCCTTCTTATTTGTGCTCTGTTTCCTCTGGCATGATTGTCTATGTGGAGAAAGGGCGCTTTTTTTTCTTTTTTAATTCAAGCAGTATTTAGAGTGCCGAATTCATGCTATGCACGAATAGGTTGACATCTATTGGTAAACATGTAAACCACGGTCACGTAGTCTGTAGCATATGCAAATCAAAAAAGACGTTGTGTGACTTATCACACGACCGTTTACACATACTTCCAACTATAATATATAATAATAATACATTTTATTTATAAGCACCTTTCAAAATACCCAAGGACACTTTACAATCAAAAGAGCAATAAAACCACAGATAAAATTATAAATAATAAAAGCGATGAGTTTAAACTGTATATGCAATTTTAAATAGGTGGGTTTTAAGATGAGTTTTGAATATAGGAAGAGAGTCAATATTTCGGATGTCGGGTGGGAGTGAGTTCCAGAGTTTG
>NW_017805072.1:347940-352758 GCF_001891065.2 Hippocampus comes | reverse complement strand
TCAGTTTGACAGGGAGCCAGTGCAGCTGTTGGAGGATGGGGGTGATGTGATGGAAGGAAGGGGTTCCAGTGATGATACGGGCCGAAGAATTCTGGACCAATTGAAGTTTATGGAGGAATTTGTTGTGGACACCAAAGAGAAGTGAGTTGCAATAGTCAATACGGGAGGTGACGAGACTGTGGACAAGGATGGCAGTGGAGTGAGGGGTGAGAGAGGGACGGAGACGGTTGATATTGCGCAGGTGGAAATACGCGGACCAGGTTATGTTATTGATATGAGAGTGGAACGATAGTGAGCTATCGAGGATGACACCCAGGCTCTTGACCTGAAGGGAGGGGGATACAGTGGAGTTATCAATAGTGAGAGAAAAACTGTTGGTTTTAACTTCAACTATTATGCAAACACTCGAAATTTTGAACATTCTCAAAATCTTGTGACAAAAAAAAAAATAATACTGTTTGCAACAAGCAAACCTGTTTGCAAATGTATTTTCAACCTTTTACGAACCCTGACAAAACCCAAAACCGCAAGCATTCACTAGTCACTGAGGTATGAGCATCACCATTGCGAAGATATATAAAATCTAGCCATTTGTATGAGAATGCCAAGCACTGCCTCTTTCACAAAGTCAGTCACAGTTGCACTAGGTGGTACCTTAAAATAAAATCTCTGATTTTCCCACACCCCAAAAACACAATTTCTGATTTTGATAGATTTTTGTCTCTTTCAACACAAACAAAATTCAATTGACAAGGTTAATATTAAAAACTCTGTAAACACAACCATTAATACGTTTTAGTTAAACATTTCAAATCCTCAACAATGCTACATTAAAAGTATTTCCTTTGAGATTAACATGTGTCAACTAAACTATAACTGAAGTTCTGAACAAACCTTATCTTTGTCTTTGAAAATGTCAAAAAAAAGCAAAGAAGGAGTTTTTAACAATCCTGGTACAAAGCAGGTAGGTGTCCTAGGTTGAATTAAAGTCATTGTTTGACAACATGCTCTTCTTCAGGTTTTTAAAAGACGGTCGCCAAGACCTACTGCTTGTGAAATGTTATGGCAGAACCAGACATGCTGCGAATGTGAATGGCGCAGCACAAGCCAGCACAGTTCAGTTAATCCCGCTCCTATCCCGCCCCACACCTGCTGTCATGGAAAAGCAACAGAGGCCGTGCGGGGGCTCAAGCCATGCGTAGGGGTGCGGTGTTTTGCTTTTTAGGGCTAAAGAAAAAGCGGCATAAGATGCTAAGATGAACAGGTTAAGGAAAGAAAAAACAAAGTTGAACAAAACCTTGCATTTTACATTTTCATATTTTTTTTTTTTTTTTTTGTGACACTTGTTTCACAAGACAGCATCAGACAATGGGTGGTGTGTGAAGAGGAATGTGAGAAAAGTGGAGGAATGTACACCAGAAGTTAGGTCATGTTAAGACTGCATTCTTATTGTCTTCACAGGATAAGCAGCAGAATATACAGTAGATGGACAGATATTAACAGGGGACAACTTATATTTGTACAAGTGTATATTTTGACCTCATATGTTCTGCTGTACCGTGAACTTTAAACAGCAATAAAAGTTTTTTAACCAGTGTTATTTACAGACTTAAAGTGAAGAGCATTAAGCCATTTAAAACATGCCACACTCAATTTAGTGAAAGAAAAACAGCAAAGAGCTCTATCACAGTGAAACCAATAACTGAAATCAGTTCACCCTAATGAAATTCTGGTCATTGTGTGCAGTCAGCCAAATACATTCTTCCCACGAAATGACGAATTTAACAACGGATCAACGTAAATAGGGTCTTAAACTAAAGTGACAAAGTGCCTCTTACTCAGCAAAGTTGGACTCAACTATTAATTAGTTTCATCACCCTTCACTCTCCTCTCACTCAGACCTGTTAGTACAATTTACTGCTAATGTTTAAAAGCTTTAATTATGAGTAATGACTTGAAGTATTAAAAGAAAAAACAATTTAAAATCGTTCTGATCCCAGTCGGCACCACTACCTCATACTGAATGCCATTTTTTAATATAAAAAATGCTAAAGAAAAGCTTGTATGCTTATCCATTTGGAGCATCTAACCTTAATAAAATCATGTGTTTCAAATTGAAACCTTGTATTAATTGTGTTTGGTCACCCTGATTGTGTCATTTATTGCATCATTTGATTGGATGTCTCACCTTCTCTCCTATTGACCTTCGCATAGACCGGCCCATGGCTACCAGACAGCAGTGAGGAGCTACGGAATGATGAGTGGGGCAGATTCGACACTAGCGGGCTGTCACAAACATCTGTTGACAAAGCAAAAAGGGAGCGATGTGGGTTTGATGGCAATGCACAAGCATTAAAAAGTTGGCACACATTGTCACAAAACCAAGACTGAAAGAAGTATTGATATTTGTGTCACAGATCAAGGTTTTTTTGTCGTGGAGATGGGGATGAAAATGTGGACTCAAATGCAGGGAAGCAAAGGAGGTATTGGAGCTAAGTAATCTAAAAAAAAAGGTACATACTCAGAAACCTAAATGAAGTATGTGGTAGGATAAATTGATTGATTTTTTTTGATTGAAATCTTTTCTTCAAACATGACAAAACAGTAAAATCAACAAAAACAAACATCCAACCATTTTCCGATCCGCTTTATCTTCACAAGGGTCGCAGGGGTGCTGGAGCCTATCCCAGCTGTCTTCGGACAGTAGGCAGGGGACACCCTGAACTGGTTGCCAGCCAATCGCAGGGCTCACATAGACACTCAACCATCCATGCTCACACTCGCACCTGGGGACAATTTTGAGAGTTCCATTAACCTGCCACACATATTTTTGGAATGTGGGAGGAAACTGGAGTACCCGGAGAAAGCCCACACAGGCACGGGGAGAACATGCAAACTCCACACAGGAAAGCCACAGCCGGAATCGAACCAAAAATAATAGTTAATAATAAATTAAAATAAAGAAGAAATCAAAACAAATTATGAAATTAACAAAATCCAAAAAACCAAGACTGAAGATAGCAAAGACACACAAAGAAAACACCATCACAAGCTACGGACACATCATGAATCATTTGACACAAACTAAGAAAAACCCGGGACCTAAATACAATTATATTATAATAGCAAATGGTATCCATTATTTTGCCATAATGACCATCAAATCCAGTTTGCTATTGGTTGTTTGCAGGCTTGCATACATTTTTCACATTGCGCTCTCACTGGAGCATGACACAGAGGAAGCAGCCTGTAACTTTATGGCAGGCTGAGTCAGCATTGAAGTATTTCTTTCATAAATCACAATGGTCTTTTAATGAAACGAAGCCCATTTCAATACAAAACCAAATAAGTGCAATCACAATGGAATCAAAGTTTAGTACAACTTGCAACTGTGTGAGAAATAACAAACCCAAGTCACTTTGCTAAGCCAGCTGCTAAACTTTAATTGGAATACCTCATATACTTGTTCACTCTTTATTCAGTTTTACTGGGAAATGAAATGGTAAAAAGACATAAGTACTGGCTCGATAAAGAAAGCTGACCTGACTTTTTTTAATCCATGCTTCTTCTTGCTTTATTCAATTTTAAAGTGGAAAGCCCTATAAATGGCCCTAAATGACTATTGCATGAACAGATTGAAGTTGGTATACTGAGCGGAAAAAAAAAACAGAAACCCCACCATTCTCTCAATATACATTTTATTTATTTTTTTCGACTCTGATGAAATTTTATCCCAAAAGAAATGTATGAAACTCACTGAATGAGACTGTGCCCATTATTTTAATGGACTACAAAAAAGTTAACACAATTTCTCAACGAAAGAAACCACTCTGAATATGGTAATGGCCCTTGTGCATGGCAATGCACGAAACATGGAAAGGTCAAATCGCATAACTGTTCCCACTGTCAATAAATTATAAACTGCTGGGACTCCATCTGATTTAAAATAACGTTTGCCGTTATGTGTGATAACCTGAGGTTGTACAGTAGGTATTCTATAGCAGGGGTGTCAAAGTCAAATGGACGGAGGGCCAGATAAAAAATGTTGCTGCAAGCCGAGGGCCGGACTGATCGAATGTTCGTTCATTGAAAATTTTAAAAATGACCACATATTGTTTATTGAACCAAATTTAATTGACTGAAAACCTAACAAATACATTCCAATATGGTCAGATAAATAAAGCAACATTTTTTATGGTTATGTCAGTAAACTTTAATTTTCAACAGGCACAAAAAAATTTTCCTTTGTATAAAAATACCCATCACATGAATGAAATTAGCCGATATTATTCAAGGCACTATCAATAGTCCATATTTTCTTTTTTAGCAAAAGTAGGCTAAATTTACTTAAAAGAAAAACAAATAATAGTGCAGTAATTTTCGATCATTTACTCGAATAAAATATTTTTAAAACATAATTGGATTGAAATACAACAAAATAAAGTGCAAAAATGTATAAACCAAAAACAACACTTTCTTCAAGAAGTAACAAGCAGCGAAAGCAAATATTACACTTTAATTTTTAAACTTGAACTGAGTAAAAACTCTTAATATGTGATTTCACAGTATATTATAAGTAATGTTCACTTCTTTGAGGCTGAGGCTGATACTCGGTGGTGTCTTAACTTTTCTACAAGTTCATCAATATTTGGGGTCAGCTCTGAGCTGAGCAAATCCTCAAAATTGAGTGAGGGTGTTCAGCAGTAAATCGACTTCTGTGTGATGTTTTGTTCAGCTTCATCAAAGAAAATAGTTGTTCACACACGTATGTGCTGCCAAACTTTCGACAACGTTTGAGCAGCCTGGATGCGCAGCGGG
>NW_017805072.1:315777-347881 GCF_001891065.2 Hippocampus comes | reverse complement strand
TGTCGTCTCAGATTACACTATTTCAATCGCGCCACACTTTCTCCGCACAGAAGACACACAGGTTTTCCAGCTACGTCCATGAACATGTACTTCGACTCCCACCTTGTTTGAAACCCCCGGTTCTCAGTGTCCACCTTCCGTTTTGCCATTTTTGATGGGTATCTGAAAGCTAATGTCACTGTTATGTGAACGACTGCTAGACTAATAAATATTTAAATAAAGCGGCCGACTGCTTGGCGCGTCACCGTTGCATTGTGGGAAATGTAGTATTGGTGCGTGTAAAAGATCTGCGGGCTCTCGGCTTGCTGCGGTCCGCGGGCCGGTTCTAATAATAAATCAATATCATCCCAGGGGCCACTGAAAATATTCTCGCGGGCCGGATTTGGCCCGCGGGCCGGCACTTTGACATATGTGTTCTATAGTTTGGTGCTTGTACTTTTGAAGGCTGAAATGTCTGAAAAAGTATTTACTTGTCAAAGTCTGTGAGATTGCTCCTCCAGTCATGGATTACAGACATCATGGATTACAGATTACCTCACAAATCGGCCGCAGTATGTGAGGGCACAGAGCTGTGAGTCAGACATGCTTCTCTGCAGCACTGGGGCGCCGCAGCTAGGGGACTGTCCTGGCTCCATTCCTGTTCACCCTCTACACCTCGGACTTCAGCTACATCACTCCAACCTGCCACCTTCAGAAGTTCTCTGACGACTGCGCAATTGTCGGCCTCAGTGCAGAAGGAGATGATCGGGAGTTCAAGGGACTGACGCAGGACTTCGTGGACTGGTGCCTGCAGAATCACCTCCATATCAACCCTGGAAAAACTAAAGAGTTGGTTGTGGATTTCCGCAGGAAACAGTCCTCACCTGCACCGATGAACATCCAGGGTACGGACATAGAGACGGTGACCTCCTACAAGTACCTGGGTGTTCTTCTCAACAATAAACTTGACTGGTCTACCAACACGGACGCCCAGATCAGGAAGGGAAACTGAGGTCTTTTGGGGTTCAGGGGTCACTCCTTGAGACCTTCTATGACTCTGTGGTGGCTTCGGCCATCCATTATGGCATTGTCTGCTGGTCAGGCAGCATCTCAGCCCAGGACAGAGAGAAACTGGATTGACATGTCAGGAGGGCCAGTTCTGTCCTGGGATGCTCCCTGGACACTCTGGAGGAGGTGGGCAACAGGAGGATGATAGCTAAACTGGAAGCTATGATTGACAGACCCTCCCACCCCCTCCAGTCCACCCTGACAGCACTGGGCAGCTCCTTCAGCCAGAGACTGTTACACCCGCGCTGCAAGAGGGAGAGGTATCACCGCTCATTCCAACCGACTGCTGTCAGGCTGCTGAACAAACACACGTGAAAACCTGGACTCACCCCATTCACCCATTGCAAATAGCACAGCTACCTGATGCAGCATATATGCAATTGCATATATGTGTGTACCTATATTTATATTTTATATTGCATTCTGTACTATGTACAGTTCATTTTTCTGAAACATTATTTTGTGCATGCATTACTTCGTTTTTCTTTTCTACCCCCCCCCCTTCAATTTTGCTGCTGTAGATTGCAAATTTCTCCATTGTGGGACAAATAAAGGTTTTCTCATCTTATCTTATCTTAACACTGTGGCAGGTCGCGATGGCGTCAACTCAGTTTGGAGTTTTAAAGCGTTAGCCATGTCGTTATTATGCATTTGCATGCCAACTGGAAATTAACATACCACGTTAAAGCTAACACGGAAAGTGCTCTGTGTATAAAGTCCATTAATGCGCTGATATGGAGTTTTCTCATTGAAGTTGGGCCATTTATAAGATGAGTGAGAGGAAAAATTAACCCGAAAGGAAGCCGCCTACAGGGAAATTTAACTAAAAGGTTGCTGGACTTGCAGAAAGATACTGCAAGTTTACCAGTCATTTGTAAAGCAAACCTGAAGGGAATTCACTGATTCATTTCAAAACCCTTCACTGATGACAGAAAGGAATTGAAAAACTAAGCCCAACACATCCAAGTGTATGTAAAATGACTATACGGTACTCTGAGATGTTTCTGTGAGTACAAAGAAAATACTACACTACATTGTCTGTATCAATAGATAGATAAATAGATAGACAGAGAATATATGCAGGGATAAATAGTCATTGACAAAATAGTTGTTGCTTAAGGACATAGTAACTTAAAAAGGCATGTTTTTATCTTATTAGTGTGATAGTTAATGGTTCATTGTAATGTCAAGGAAAAAAGTCATGCCGTGTCTTTAAATGATTCAATCAGTCAGACGAAAGCTTCACCTTTGACAAATCCTGTAATTAGTCCATTTCCAGGTGTGTATAAAAAGAAGCGGAGCACACCAGACCTTCATGTCACTTGCAACCTGATCTTTGACAGCATCTTTAAGATTCAACCACAGACCAAAGTACTGATCATCAAGATTCAAGAGACTGATCACCACAAATCTTCTGCTGAGGTGGCAGACATCTATAATGCATCAAATGTCAGCTTTAGTATCGTACAGTAGTATAGTATAGTATAGTATAGTATAGTATGTACATGAGAACAGGTGACCACGGGCCTCACTCCAAAGGTGTGTACGCATAAAAACAGACCTGAAAAATGCGTATGCAGCTTCCTGCGCACCATTATGTGACTTATTAAAATAAACTTAAGATAAATTGCACACCTTTACATGAATTGAGACCCACGTGTGGTCACATTTAGGAGACACAGTTTGTGAGGTGGTGAATTGAGACAAGATTGCAGAATGATGCCTCCCACACATCCACTTTCACTTCATATCACCAATTAATCATGATTATATCCAGATTTTGCCCTTTGTGAATAATTTTATGATGGTGATTGTTTTGTAGGTCCTTGGTTAATTATGCTTAATTTTGCAATCATGCCTTTTAAATTGGCCCTCGGGGATAAATAAAGTGTTTTGGTTGATTGATTGCGGATGCTGTGCTGCCACAACCCCTTCCACCAAGAACTCATTGACATGTGGGCCGACCTCTTCACTAACCAACCACTCGCAACTCTCAAGGAAGAAACAAAGGACGCATTACATCAGTCATGTCCAGCTGCGGGCCTGGAGGGCCACCTTCCTGCCTGTTTTCCAACTCTCCCGGCTGCAACACACCTGATTCAGATGATCAGCTCATCAGCCAGAGGTGTGTCGCTCTGTGTGAGCCCTTCACCAGTAGCAGCAATGCACTGCTGATGGGCAACGCCTTGCATGGCAGCAGTTGCCCATTGGTGTATCAGTGTGGTCATAAATAGTCATGTCTTGTGTTCATTTTATTTAGTTTCAGCTCCGGTTGTAGTGGAGGGTGTTCCCTCCAACAGCGCAGATATTCCTTGTTGGAATCAAGCTTAGAATAAAACGACTCCAACCTCTGCCATTTCTCATTGGATTATTGACCTTGTTCGCGCTTCTGCCTCAAGTGTTGTATTCCCGACCTTTCGCTCATGATCATATTTGCTTTTGTTCTTATTGATCCTTGTTTTTTAATTATTTGTGGTAATAGTGTTTTAACAAACAAATGAATCAGGACTACAAGCTCATCGGGTAAAATAGGAGTGTGTCTGTCTTACAAATCTAACATTTGGAAATTGGAGCAGATTTATCAGTCAGAATTACTTTCTTTAAAAACATGAAAAGGTTGAATATTGCATTGGTCAAGCCCAAAAGGAGAGAAAAAAAATCCTAATGTTGTGCCTGAGGCACGTCCAACAGTGCAATATCCAACAGTCAAGTTCAACTTTTCATTGTTTGAGTACTTTTTGCACAGCATGCTATTCTGTAACAAGGGCGTTGAGCAGTTAGACTCGTGCATTCAAAGGTTTGGAGAAAGTCATTTTAAGTTCACTTCTGAAGGATTGGCAGGCATTAGGACCATGCCTCTCACCCAACAGGCGTGCAGTTGGAGGCGTGTTTCTATGAATGTTTTGGGCACAATGTTGCAGTTGTTGAGATTCATTTGTTGGCAGTAGCAAATAAAGACGAAAGTCAGTCGTGTCTGCTCCTTAATACAGCCACCGTAGTGCAGTTCAAATACAGTGCATTCTTACATTTTACCAAGAAGCCAAATACGTATAGCTAACTTCTTGGAAGGATTGTAACTTTTACAGTGATGTGGGGAAATGTATTATATTGTGTCAGTGCATTGTTCTTTTGAGTTCTTTTATCATGTACATACTTTATTTTGTAGTCAGCCAGTCCTCCCTCAAGCGTCGCCAGTTGGTCCAAAATGCAGCTCTTCACTTTCTACCTGGTGCTCGTAAGAAGGAGTACATAACTCCAACTCTGGCATCCCTTCATTGGCTCCCTGTACATTTTAGTGTTCATTTTAAGATACTTGTTATTGTTTTCAAATCTTTAAATAGTCTCACCCCACATTACCTCTCTGAGCCCCTCCACACCTGCGCACCTTTACATTGTTAGCGTAGCAGATGCTACTCGAGGTAGCAGAGGGTCAGAGGGGATAGAGCCTTTTCCGTCGCCAGTCCCTCTCTTTGAAATAATCTCCCATTTTCCGTTGTATTCTGATGTCCGAAACGCGGAAACCCCATTAATGTAAAAAAAAAAAAAAAAGAATTATGACAAAAAAATTGACGTTTTTCACAGGAAAGCAACGATTTACTCAATTTTATTTCATCAAACGAAATAAAAGTATTTAGTTCCAAATACATTTTTTAAGTGGAGTAGTAGAACCACTTGACAAAATGAAACTGAAAAAATTCAGCACACCATTTTTATTTCAGTGTCCCTAATGGCCGGTTCAATATCTCCTCCCAGCTTTTAAAGACTGGTCGTGAATGATGACCTCAGCAGAATGTGGCTGACTCCTGGTCCAATAAGACGTCATCTTTATATCCTGTAATGACGGGACCTATTGATGAATGGCTTTGCATTTCCATTTACAAGGAGCATACCATAGCCAAATATGAAATATCACAGGTCACAAAGTGCAGGTGGATTGACTGCAGATCTTTGTCCCTTTTATTGCTTAACGACCTGCTGTGGATTCATAAATCAAGACTCACGACAGGCGGCTTCAGACATGCACCACCACCTGCTGGTACCTGCTACATAACCTTGACTTAATCACAACCTCCTCTTAACTCTACTTGTACACAGCACATTGTCAGAATGACGCCGAGTAGGGGAAGGTGATTTATCCACAACCTATCACAGATCTCATTAAAGCATAAAGGATGGGGCAGGGCCTTCTGAAATATCCAGCACATTCACAGCAAATCGATTTTATTCAGAAGTTTATGGTCTTGTGGGGCTGTACACCAGCTCTTTGAAAAGTTATAAATTCTGATGGGACAGACTGTTTGCATGTGAAGCAAGGACCCGAACTTAAATCAAACCCGCATGCTGCATATTTGAAAATGATTTTTTTGCCCTCTAAGAAAATAACTGCTGATTTAAGTGGCCCCTTCAACCGCAGCTATTTAAATAATCAGAACCCACTGCTCATTTTCTCAGCCAACTGCGGAAATACTCTGCTAGACACCCATAAGGGAAGTGATCAGCATGGGGATAAAGAAAGGTACTGGCGATGATATTTCAGATCATGCTCAAGAATCTGCTCTGTAGACCTGTCGTGGACCAAAGCATACGTAAAGTTAGATGTCCTTGAGCAAGATAACACAGCATTAACTGTTTTAGCCAACCTCACGTTGTGACCAGGCACACATTTTTTTTTTTTTTTGGTAACAAAAAGGAGTGGCATTCAAACTGAAACTATCATTGACATTTCAACCAGGCTAAACTAATCAACGCATCAGAAACATAAAACAGACTACGGAGCATTCACATGGGTCATCAAAAGGGCTTGTGAACTCAACTACAAAAACTCAACTTATAATATAACATGAAAGAACAAGCACCAAATACACTGGTAACAAAGTAAAATAATAATATATTAAACTAATTGTGCAAAAAAAAAAAAAAACAACAACAGCAGCTGTCCGTGCTGTGCAGATATACGATTCTTATGCGGTGTGGTGCAGTGTCTGCACAGAGTACACGCTTACATTAGGATAAGAAGAGTTGTTCTTGAGCTTTAATATTAGAATTCATTTTTCACAGATTGAGAAAACATATATGCCTATGAGTATTGTTAAATTGCTTGTCTGTATGTGTTCCCCAGCAGCATTTGTGTGTGAATGTTGGTTATTTGAAGGAATATAGCTCAATCCTCATTTTCTGTTAGCCTGTTAATGGGATGATACATTGACTGCTAGAATTAGCACTGGCGATTCTCATGCAAAGCAGGGTTCCTCAACCACCGCGCCTCAGAGACACTTATTTCAGGCACACTCTTTTATTTTTAGAAAACTAATTGCTTTCATACATGCTACGTTCTCACAGTCCAATGTCAAAATTAATTATTTGCTTATTTAGACTGTACACGGTATAGGCATTTCATGTGGCTTTGAAAAAAACACATTTCTGGGGAAAAGACCAAAAGTCATCATCACAACAAGTGACACGTTGGACACAGAGTATCATCCAACTCTGTCCGGAGGCATGTTTTAACAAGTCTTGCTAATTTACCTCCAGGAGGTGCATTTAAAAGAGAATGTTTTTGGCCGCTGTGGGTGTGAACACAGGTGACTTAATTCTCAGCCAATCCATGCAACTACCCTCATTCTCTTTAAATGTGGCACACTCACATCTCTGTACAGAAATGGACTAAGTGATCCATGTGTGACCGGAGCATCATCACTGTGCTTGGCCACTGTGGCAATAGACAGTGTAAGTAGGTACACTCATTAAATACTGAGTGAGCTGGCAATCACCACTGGTGACTTAAAGATGTCAACGACACCTTATGCTGAATATCTATCCCCACCCCTGATAGTTCATGTGCCTCCAAGTCCATTGGGATGATTTAAAAACTACAATAATAATAATAAAAATAATGTGTTTAAATAATTTATTTCTCCGATGATTCTGAGGCCTTCATGCCTGCTGTTGTCATAGTTATTAATAAAATACAGTACATTGCTCAGAATCTGACAAGCGTTCTGACTGCATCTGACTTGGACAATGTTCGGACAGGCGTTTAGATGGCTTTCTGCCACGAAACTGTCAAATGCGACAGATGCATGTCCAAGGACACACCTTTGCAATGCCAGGTCGCCCAGCTTGGCACAGAGCAGTCTGCCAAATTCCCAAACAGGCACACTGAGGGTTGCACCTGCACGAAAATCAAGAAACGCCAACATTTCCACATGCACTGTCTACGAAAATAGAGCCCAGGCTCTGTTTAATGCGGGATGTCCTCACTCCAATGACAAGTGACAATTGCCCTTTTTTCCAGAAGCAATATAAAACTACAGAAACATTTTTATCAGAACAGAAAACCTGTGAGTGTTAGATAGATTCAACACTGGGAAATATAATGGAAGAGGAACATTTTGTCACAGCCATCGGTTTTTGCTGTCCCTAACATCCAAGCCATCATGGTTTTAAATTACAAAGTGATATTTTTGAGTTTTTCTGTGTTCCACTCACTTTTCACAAAGCTTGCAGTGGCATCACACAATGCATGCACATTTTAAAATCACTATCAGTTCACCAGAAATATAGCTTTATTGTTTAATTATCATCTCAAAATGTAGCGTTCATGATCCAAGGTTGGTCAATTCCAATATTTTGGTGTGTATATAAATTGATGGACTACATTAGGATATAATTGAAATTTTCAGACGGTTGGCGTCTAAATTTTAAACAAATTTTGATTTCGTTATGTGTGGGATGGGACTTGGGCGGCAGTATTTATTTATTTTGATTTTTTTTTGAGATAAC
Organism: Hippocampus comes; assembly: GCF_001891065.2. Classification (NCBI taxonomy): domain Eukaryota; kingdom Metazoa; phylum Chordata; class Actinopteri; order Syngnathiformes; family Syngnathidae; genus Hippocampus; species Hippocampus comes. Next base: position 340,051 of record NW_017805072.1, on the reverse strand, counting down.
GAACGGCCACTAGTCAAGGTGCTGTTATGTCTGACGTGAAAGAGAGAACAAATCTCTGAGAATGCTGACTGTGACAAAGACAAACACCTATTGCTACATGTGAAATGAAAGATTTTGTGTTCCAACAACAGAAAATCGACATTTTTATGTAAATTTGAGTCAATGTCAGTCAATATCTGTTATTCCCTTGCTTTCTTTTCTGTTAGGCTTCCCAAACAATCAGTTGAGTTGATTAAGCCCAACACGTGTTCATGCTTACAGACCTCTCATCAGTCCACCACTCCTCTCAAAAAACACATTTCAAGCTCACAATCTAGATAAACACAGACAATGTTTGATGTGACTGAATACATTTCCATAAGAAGACTATATTATTAATACTGTATATATTATTTTCTTCCCAAACCATGTAGGTAAAGCTCGAACTAAAACACGATTGAGTAAAAACTCTTGATTTCACTGCACTGAGCAGCCCCATCGTCTCTGCAAATTACATATTAAGTGTATAGGTATGCACTTCATTATAACTCTGCAATGCTACTTCATCGTTGTTTCACGATCCATCAGGTTTTTTTTCAAAATGCATAACATGTTCGAAATCATTTAAAATATAAACAATTTGCAGAATGCATTGACCTTGATTTGAATCTTTGTTTTGTCCCTATTTAGATTTGCCTCGGGTTGATTTTGATGAATCTGTTTCATAGTTAGCTCACATGTTGCAGACAAGAGAAATATAGAGCATGCCAAATCATAGCTTGGAGATTCTTGAAAACACAGGAGAAAAAAAAAATCAGATGTTGTATTTAAACAGTTTTAATATAAGCATTTCAACATTTCAAGTTCCTTAAATTGATCTGTTTTTTTCTACATATACTTTTAAAAAATGTAGCACACTACAGAGTAAATTATTTCAAAACACCCTTCAGGTGGAAACTATAAGGACTGCTCACCTGTCCCATGGGAGCTGAGAAGCAAGGAGAAGATGAGCACAGCAATCCCAGGCCGTCTGGTAGTCTTCAGAGGCATGTTGAAAGCACGTCACTGCGCACAATATCAGTCCCGACTGAGTCGAGACCGTCCTCTCCTCTCCCGTTCGCTGCCTTTCTCACCTCCAGCTCTACTCGGTCACTCAATCTGCTGGTGCAGGCAGTGAGAAAAGGGGACGCTCTCACACCGTCTGCACTCCGTCAAGTGATCGAGAGAGGATAACGAGAAGGCAGATCAGATGGGTGGGGGAATGGTTTCCCAGACTATTATAGTTCTACAACACAGTGCAGTGACAAATTGAAAATTATTACTGTTTGGGGGTACACATACTCTACTAAGAGCCTTGTGCATGGGGAATCAGGGATGTACAGAATATGTCCAACACTTAAATAAAACTGCACAAAATATATCATCTTACAAATTGACAATATACCTGTTGATGGACGATGAGGAGAAATATTTTGTAATATTAAATCTTCACAAAGAGACTCCATGAGAGCTTGGCATCTCACAGCCCAGCAGAGTACTGCCAGACTGACCTTTGCCATCTAGAACAGGGGCCCCCAACCTTTTTTGCCCCACGGACCGGTTTATGTCAGACAATATTTTCAGGGACCGGCAATTAAGGTGTGGCGGAAATAATACAACAAAATAATTTGGTATGAGCTGCATGAAAACTGTGGCGTTTTCGAAATATAATAATAAACACAAGGAGCGTCTAATCTGGCCGCAACACTCCGTTCGCTATAGCAATGTTTAATGCCTTCAAAATACGATACAACGCAAATTCAAAGTGCATGAAAATGACGACTCACCACAGCACCGAGCTTAATTTTCTGCAACCAGACGGTCCCATCTCGGGGTAATAGGAGACAATGACACCTCAAGTGTGTGGTTTATGTCCAGTCTACTTCGTAATTTTGTTTTCGTTGCCGTTGCTGCAGAAACCCCCCGCCTCACACAGGTAGGATGTCGGAAATAGCAACAGTGCTATTGTGGCCATCTCAGAGTATTCAGCCATAACTTTAATCCAGTTGTCTCGAACGTACTTTTAAGGCCGCCGTCATTTGCGATCTCCAGCAGTTTTTTTTTTTTTTTTTTTTACTCTTTTTGCGAGCTCCCGCGTTTTGTTTTGAAGTAATCGGTCACGTGAAGGAGAAGCGTGGCTTGACGTGTGTCAAGCGTAACACAGACGGATGTAACGGAGAATCCGGTAGTTTTTCAAAATAAAACATCTTTCGTATTCCGAAATAAATAAAACGAAATTAAGACAAGTTCTTTCTGTGCGGCCCGGTACCAAATGCCCGGCGGACCGGTACCGGTCCGCGGACCGGCGGTTGGGGACCCCTGATCTAGAACACAAGGATTTGAAGATTTGGGTCCTGTTTTCTTCACATATGATAGTATGCTCACATTAAGTTTCTGATGTGAGACAGAGGGAGACATGTGGAGAAGATCCTGATTCCTGTTATATCTTTGACCGGTTTTGTGGTGGGCTTGATCACTTTAGTGGTGGGTCAATGACAGACTTTGAAAGAGTATTCTTGTGAACAGACTTCCAACTATTAACCAGTGGTATGCCGACCTTGACTACTGGCATGAGATCGTCACACCCATTATCAGATCATATGTTGATGTTGTGGGTCTTGTTTTCCTTCTGGTCCAATGTAATGCCCAGCCTCCTCTGAATGAATTGACGTTCTTGGATGGAAATGGGAATTCAATTTTATTGTAATTGCAAATGTTAAAAAGGTACAGAGCAACAAATTTCATTTTCCAGTGTTAACCCATCCAAAAAAACACGACAAGACAGTGACACCTAACAGGGGGAGACAAAAATAGGAAGCTGATGGTATACCAGATGGTTCCCTGATTTCTTAGATAAGTAATGGAAAAAACAGGGTGAGAGAAGAGGAAAAAAGCAACTCTCAAACTATGTTCATGTGGCGGGAAGGGGGTGGGGGGGCACAGTGTAGGATCTGGAAAAAAAATCTCAGCACACAGCGAATTAAAAACAAAACAACAGATCTCGAAGACTTTGTACAAAGGTTATGTATCAAATTGCGTCCATATGAGTGTGTATGTATTAACGTCTGTGGGGTCATTCCTACCCAACTTCTGTCACACATTGTCTCTGCTGAATGATGACTTGTTGATGTGGAGTTTTGATCTATGTTGAAGTTGCAAGGCTCACAGGAGGAGTAGCGGTGGGGATGATTATCACTTTGACGCGAATAACTGGTTGGTTCGTTTCCCATATCCAATCAAGAAACTCTGAGACCGTCATCAAGCATCTATTGTTGATTCAAACACAGCCACACCACACCAAAAAATGTCCAGGACAATTGATGCACTGAATCAAGTCTGGCAGGATATCTCCTGAGGAGACACCCAGAAATTCACATTATATAACTGGAAATATACTGATATATACTAACTCAAATAGAATAGATTTTTTTTTTAATTGGAGTAATCAAATGCCCATATTCCTCGATGAAGTGCATGAGTTTTGAGAGAATATGAGAAGATTTAACATGTAGAACTGTTTAGACTGCAGCCATTTAGTGCTTCTTAAGTCACCAAAGAAATCTACTGTCGAATTAGCGTGTCATTTTACAATAAAAGTATTACAGCTCAGCACTGTGACAGCACAAGATGAAAAGTGTTTGTACGCGGCTTTACTTTAAGGGAGGATTAATTAGGAACGTTTTTTCCTCTCTGACATTTTGAATGTTACAGGAAACGATACACCATGCTGCATAAGATGTCAGAGACTAAATCTCGTAAATGGTGTGTCAACTGTCACACATTTGCCCCAAAACAGTTTCACACAGTGTGGAAATAGAACACTAACAATTCTTAAGCATACAATGTACAGTACTGCCATCACAATGTGCATTATGATTCCATGGAAAAGAGAATGCACTGTAAAGGAAGAATAACTGGGTACAGGAATGAGAAGTGGCACATGCGGAAAGGACAATGACTCAGAAGCGGCCCATGAGAGGTGGCACTGCAGTGTGGAGAGAGGAGTAACACCACTCACTTGGGCGCGCGCGCACGCACGCACGCACGCACACGCACACACACACACACACACACACACACACACACACACACACACACACACACACACACAAGCTGCAAAAGTATCCATATGTCTTTCTCAACTGAGAGCACATAAAGAACTCAATTGACTGTGTAATGGCAATATTGTCTCAAGTGCAGTACCAAAACAGGATATAAGAGACTCTTAAAAGGTGTGAATCACAAGATTCACTTGCTGGTTTACACATAAAAACGAAACAAGATATCTTTTCCACCTGTAACCACAGATTAGTGACATCGTGCACTGTTAACACACGTTACAGAACATACTGTAAATGTCTAACAAATATTAATTAGAAATGCGTGTTCACAGATGACCAGAATGTATTAAACTGGATAGTTTCTGACATACAGTATTTCATGTACTGGTTTCCTAAACAACAGTTGCTGAACCCAAATAACCCATGTTTCCATGAAGCAATACAGTGTAGTTCGGCATTCAACCATTTCAACGGACAGAAATTAAGTTTGCGGATGACACGACTGTAGTGGGTCTCATCAACAACGACGATGAGACAAGCTACAGGAGTGAGGTGAGCAGGCTAGCCTTGTGGTGTAAGGACAACAATCTCCACCTGAATGTGGAGAAGACAACAGAAATCAGCTTCTATTTAAAATGTATAAAACCTGATACATTGCTTACGATGCATATATAATATACAATGCTTTTCCCGCCCCCCATCATGCAGACATTTTATACAGGCACCATTGAGAGCATCCTGTCCAGCTGTATCACTGTGTGGTATGGTGCTTGCACTGTGTCCTGCCAAAAGACCTTGCAGCGCACCGTGAGAACAGCTGAGAAGATCATTGGTGTCTCTCTGCCCCCACTCGTGGACATTTACTACTCCCGGCTGACCCGCCATGCCATCCGGATCGCAGGCGACCCCACACACCCATCCCACAGCCTCTTCAGCCTGCTGCCGTCGGGAAGGAGATTGCAAAGTCTCCGTGCCAGAACCAGCAGGCTCAAAGACAGTTTCTTCCACCAGGCGGTCAGGAGACTCAACTCCCTCCGTGCTCTGCCCAAACTCCCCACCCTCTGCCTCTGCCCGACCCCTGCCTCCTGTCACAGACTATGACCCTCCCCTCATTATCCGTCATCTGCATATTGCATATTGCACAATGCACTACGTCACTTTTATCCTCAATAGCCTCAAGTGCCATTGTTTTATGCTGCTTTTATTGTATATATCGTCTTTTATTGTATATATCGTCTATATGTTTATACTGTTTTAGACTACATTGTCTTTCACTGTTTGCTGAGGATTGAGAGAAATAAATTTCATCCATGCTACATGTCAATGTATGCATATTTGACAATAAAGTTGAACCTTGAATCGTACAGTACGACGTGTCAACGCTATCTGTATAAAAACAGCATTGCGATGTCTTTGTTGTAATCCACCTCACTGAATTTGGAAATGTAGCAGTGGGGAAAAGGGCATAAGAATATAATTGCTTTACAGTTCCAGCAAAGCCATTGTCTTAAATGCATACTTGTCAACTTGGACGTTTTCCCCGTATTTTATACGTTTTTTCTATCATTTCAAATCATGTACGGCGTATTACAACCTTTATACAGGGAAAAAAAAACAATTGTGAACCGATCTCACAACGACCATTTTGGCTCAAATCCAGATCGTCTCACCTGCTGGTAGCCAACGACAATGCCGTCGTCTATCGCTACTATTGTCACGGCAAACCAGCAAAAGTAATCTTCAATCGTATTATTTTTTTTCATCGCTGCGTACGGTCGGATTGATAAAGCACGATGAGCGCATGCGCGGTAAGCCGTTGTACGGGTTTTTGTTGCTTTGTAAGGGGAATCGTAATCATTTATAAGGGGAGCTATTACCCGAGGTTGACAGGTATGTAAATGTGTCCAAATTAAGGCGATATAAATTTTGACCTACACGAAGATCTTAAGTAGGAAAACTCAACAAACCCTTTTGTACAAGTATAAGACTTACGTTGTCGGATAGCCCGGATAAAGTCCGAAAAGTCTCAATTTGTGCACTTGGGAGGCGGACTACAAATCCAATGTATCCCAGTGGCATACTGTGACATCAAAGTTGTAGCCCTTGTTAGTGGGCCTTTTGCATTTTGCTTTCTTGGGGGCTGGGGCAGACTTATAACCTCTATACCAATATCCTTTTTCATTACTGTTTAGTTGTTATAGAGAGATTACGTGGACAACTAATTCCAGGGAATTAGTTGTTCTATTATAGTGTGCACTTTTGTGCTGATTAAAATTAGGAATCGTCTGGCTGTGGTTTTCTTTGTTGTATTTCGTCGCTGCCACATGCCGTTTTATAGCAGCACTTAGACAAAAAAAAAACAAACAAACAAAAAAAACGCTTGGTGAGGTGTTAACTAATTGATGCACTGTTTGTTACCATGACTGATGAACACGCGGTCCATTTATTTCTCCAACCTCCTTCTTCGTGATCATAAAACTCTAATACGTTTCCAATTAATCTCAACAAAAAATTTTACATGACAGTCACAAGCTGTCACAGCGGTCAAAACTGTTTCATAATTCACAGATAAGACCTTCAGACTTTGTCTATAGTGTGAGGTTGACAAAATCTCGCTGAAATTGTCGACAGGCTGTGTGAGATACAAAGAAATAAATATTCGTACCACTTCTGTGGAAAACAAAACTGAATTGAAATGATGCTATTTGTCATTCCGATTATGTGTTGCGATTGCAGAAAAAATAAAAGATCACATTGGCCCACAACAAAAGGGGGAAGTGAGAGTAAGGTAATATCTTGGTTGCTGTGAAGTTGCATTTTGTAATCTCAGGTGCTTGAACTGTTCACCTTTAAATTCTACCACAACGCAAGCCCCTATATTCTCCTGTGTTTTCTTTATTTGAGGAAGAGGTGACAAATTATAGAGCAGGCTACTAACTGCCACACATTTAATGAAAAAAAAACGCAAAGGGTGAAAGGTCTGAACAAATACCGGTTGAAAAGTGGATCCCAAAAAGGCAGACACAGATAAATGGTGTTCCAAAAAGATTTATTTCAAGAAAAGCGTTAGACTGACAAAGAATAAACAGTAAGATCCAGGATGGGGCCCGAGTTGGTAGCAGTCGGCAAGTGCCCTTCAAGAGCTTTGCTTTTTTTGGGGTTGTTTTTGACTTTTGTTTTGTCACATGGTGTTTGTTGTTACTTCATGTGAACCTGATGGGAACTGTTTTCAGCGTTGGCCACGACATTCATTGAAGGAGAAGAATCTGTGCTTGGTGGTTGCGCCTTCTCGACAGCACGCGTGGACCAGCACTGATTTTGATTGGGAGGAATGCCGGCGCTATTTGACTGTTGCTGCTGGACAAAGCCCTTGTGTTATTTGTGCCTGTAAGAGACAACATTTTTCACAGCCCCGTTTTGCTCGGTGGAAATTTCGGCACTATTGGACAGTCTGCGTTGGTGTGGCTGGATGGATGGCTGCTGGATCTGATGATGAGGAGAGAGGAGCGTCTGCGCGGTGTGCGGATGTGTAGTTAGAACTGAGAGTCACCACTTCGAATTGAAGCGTATTTACATGGGACATGAGAAGTAAACCAATCTCTTCTTTTGTCAATGGACGCTACAGCTTCTTGTTTACTTTCAAACAGCTTGTAGCAGATGTGTGCACATTTTGAGCATGACGTCTCTGATCCACTGGTGAAAGGACACTTTGATTCTCTCCTCTTTCATCTCAAACTGCTTAAAAGAACAAGGCGAATAAGGGAAAAGTGGTTAGGATTGCGCGACTGTCTGTGTTTTATGTTGTGTTGTCTTTATTATTTTACTTTATGTTAACTGTTTTGTAACGTGCTTTGTTACAGCTGCAGCTGTTGTGAAAGTGCTATTTAAGATGTATTGTATAAATTGTTGGCGACCAAAAGCCAGGAAAACCAAATGAGAACAAAAAGCACTTGCAAATGGCAAGGTGAAGTAGGTCACTGAAAATACACAAAACCAAATGACGAGAGTACTAACACACGAACATAACACTGGTCAACACTTGCTTGACAAATGACTTACAAAAATCGCAATCTATCGAAGCGAAAGAGAGCGAGAGCAAGGAGTCTCGAAAACGGCACACGGCCGAGAGCAGCAAACAAGAGCAATAATCCGACAAGGAGACAAGAAGTCAGAGACCTTAAATGCATGGGAGCTTGATTGACTGCCGAGAGACAGGTGCTTCGCTGAACGGTCACGCCCAACACTCCTGCTGATGCTGAAACAAAAAACAAAATCAGGCAGAGCAGAACATGACAAAGGGAAAGTCAGCCCAAAAATGTTTTTGACAATGATATATTCTATGCGCCCCCACTAGTCTAATCACGGCATTCTGATTAATATTGCATTTGTGATACATGAATTAAGGAGGAAAATGTACCTCTTTTTAGCCCTTCATTTCAGAAACAGCCGTGTGACGATGCGCGATCCACCATTTAAACATGCCCTTTACATTGAAATTTGTGCCTTTTGAAAAACAAAACAAATAAAGCTGTTAGGTTTATGCTGGTAATCAGATGCTAAGAACACATCAGGAACAGGAAGACTCAGGAGGCAAGCATGGTTGTCTTTCTTGCAAGAGAGAGCGCGCTAAAACATGTCTCGGTTCACAATCTCAAAGCAGCTCTCCAGCTGGCTCTGCAATGTAAACCGTTACAGGTTCCGGGGCAACTCTGAAGAGTGCGCGTTTGTCTCCTTGCATTTATTGGAAGGATGTCCCTGATACACAATCTACTAACGGGAGTGGGGAGTATTTTCACATTCCACAACAGTTTCAGTAAAGGAGAGTTTCAATGAGAACACAGTTCATTCCTGAGATGTCGTCAAACGGCTCCTACTGGATGTCGATGGTTCACGAACACAGCTTGCGATGTCCCTCTCATGGTGTCCTGGGTTTGATGTTATCTTCTCACAAGCAACAGTTAATTTGACCAGAAGCCGTTCACTTAACAACAAGATATTGTCTTAAAAGCTAGAACAGGAGCAGCCTGAGCTCTCCCGGTCCGACAAGTCTACCATTATCAACCTACCCCATTGTATATGAGGTATTTGCGAGGTATCACTCTGAAACAGGTTTTAAAGTTACACAGAGAGTAAATATGGGATAACAGAATCACATTTATTCCAACAAAAGCGGATCAAGTCAGCCTGGAATAGACTGTCTGTTTGGAAGTTGTTCCAAACTACCCAATTGCCAATCCACCCCTGATCCTGGGTGTGTTCCATGAGTTCACTGTATTATAAATTGGAAATATAAGTTGCAAGATGAGTCATCTATTTAAAACCACATAGTGTGACTTTCTGTCCATAATGGGTGAATGGCTGTTTTGAACACATTCAAAACATCCAACTTGAAGATTTTTATATTCGCCAGTCAAGCATAAATCCTGCCAAAGTCAACCTACTTTGATTTGTAGATTAATAATCATTGGAGTGAGCTTTTCCTTTTACTTTATCATCTTTGATAGAAGTCAGAGAGAGAGCGAGCGAGCGAGAGAGCGAAAATGAGAGAGAGCGAGCTGTTGCTCAAACATCACAAATATTTTGAAGTGGAAGAGATTAGTGAGCGTTTGAGGGCTTTCGGGAGGCTGTGCGTTAATATACTTATAGTCAGGTTTGGATTTTGAAATCCAGAAAGTCAGTGACTCAAATGCTGATGCATCCAGTTGCTTAATCTTCTGCATTTGAATAGAAGCTCCACTCACAGGACACAATATTAGGTACATTAGCACAATTTCCTGTAAATTGTGACTTTCACTCACTTTGGCTGACAGGTATAAATATCGTAAAGCGTTTATCATGGGGCTGTAGTTTTCAATGGCTTGGGACTGCGCAGTATTAAATACTGGTAGGTGTTTCTCATCTATGGGTCGAATTATATTTCTCATCATGTTAAATGAATACATCTCTTCCATTGGCTATCATTACACTGCAAACGTAATTACACTGATGTGTTCACTAGTTGTACAGCATTTGGTGAGATTTTGCTTTTGGAATCCATTTTCCATGAACGGTATCCAGCAACAATGATATATTTATGCCAATTATAATTTATTTACACTGGTACATTTAACCAGCATATTTCCAGCATGTCGATTATAGTATAGATGTTGATAGGGATGGGGTAGTCTTCACTGCAGTGTCATTTATGATTATTTGGATTCCATTTTCTTGCAGCCTATACTAATGGGTGGGAGGTACTTACTATTTGAATTAGAGGTGCTTGGGGGCATCTTGTAAGAGCGCAAGCTGTCTTCAACTATGCGTGGTTGTTTCTAATTTTAAAGTGGGTGTGCAAGACCATCTATCAAACATGATTTTCCTGCTGTGGAAGATGATTTGACAAGTGAGAGGGAACGAAGGACTGCAGTATTCCACCTGACAGTGTGGGCTATTCAGACATTCAACTTGGTTTAATTTGCTTCCATATCTTGTTGCTGTTGCTGAGCACACTCTATTTGCACATTTTTTCCTCCATCTGTTTTGCAAACCAAATGCAGGCAGCCAAGTGATCAATGTTTTTTTTTCCTCTAACTTTATATCACAACATCTGCTGCAGGATTCCCGGAGCTTTGGGGAGGTCATTTGGCTGGAAAATATGTAGTGTCATCTCCAATGCTGCCAGCTCCTGGAAGACCTCAACATGCCCACTTACATTAATCTTTCATATTCAAGACTACTTCTTTTTAGGGCTGTGTGAGGCTGACTGACCTGTTATGAGAGATGCAACACACCCACTGGCAGGAAAAGCCAAAGTAATGGGTCAACAGTTTTTGAAAATATTGAAAGGTTCTGGAGGTCGATTCATTTTCTGTATTTCACAACAGTTACATTGATCCAATAACATGTAATTAATCTATTCATAGGTTGGGGTTCACTTTCATTATTTATTCTGTAATTTTAAAAAAAGGTACACGTTTTTTAAAACGTTTCTATACTTGCTGCTTAAATAACCGCTTCTTGTTTGTTAGCGTTTACTTTCTAAGGCTTGGCCAAGCCAGGGTGAGCAAGTGAACATGTGTCACAGCAGATAAGAGCTAGTTGCTTGCTCACCGTGATGCATGCTGGAATGCATTTTATTCTGTCGCAGAGGTCAGTTTGATCACATAAACAAAAGAATGTAAACATCTGCCTGTCCATTTATATCCATACCAAATGTAAAAATAGACCTGTCCATTCACATTCACCATCCATATTCTATGATCCTCTTCAGGGTCATGGTGAGCTGGAGCTTACCCCAGGTGACTACGGGCGAAAGGCAGACTACGCCCTGGGCTGGTTGCCAATCAATACATACAGGTCATTTACCACTCAGATTCACACCATCACTGAATGGGAACAGAACCAATGCTGCTTGAACCGACTGACTCATTATATATGCTGGACGGAGGATACCGCAGACTTACCGTGGCGAGAAGTGAAGCCAGAAGTCAGTCATCAAGTCTCTTTGTCTCTGTGGGTGAAGGTGGAGCACCAGCATACACACACAATAGCATTGTGAGGACCAAGGCAAAGGGAATGTAAGAGGAAAAAGGATGATTACACAGCCAAATGTTATTCCCGGTGTTGGAATATTTCCCCTGCAAACCGAGTGACCGAGGCGAGCCCATTATCATGGACGAGCCAGTATGCCAATTTATTAATTTTTTTCACGCAGACAATAAACACTCATTTATTTGTGCACTACATTGTAAAAGAAATACTTCCCTTCCATATAGTTGAAAAGCAGGCAGAACGTTTTTGTTTGTCAAGACTTGACAAGCCACTTTATTTATAATTTTGCTTCTTGTATGGTTTCATGTTTTTTTTTTTTTGTCGCAACACAGACTGCAATTTTGTGTTTTTGCTTGTCAATTTTTATTTACGTGGAATTTTTGCTAGCAGAGACATAGGGCTCCATATTTGCCCACAGCACAGCTGTCGAGTGTAAAAACGTGTGCATCTTGATTTTCATGCTGGTGAAAGCCTTTAGAAGACAAACAAAATTCAAACAAAAATATTTAATAACAAAAGCGCACCGACAAAATATGAACAGAAATCGCTGGTCCACAAGAATTAGGAAAAACTAGTGATGGGTCCAGCAACACCCCTGTGTCGACGCATGCATTGAGCTCACAGAGCAATTCACGTGTCGGTGTGTGTGCTGCTCCGTGACGATCATGTGACCAACACATGAACTGCGTCGACTCAGTCCAGGCTGCATCGACTCAGTCCAGGGGGCGTCGATGCAGCAAAAGCCCACCACACAGTGTTTATAAGGAAGTGCGTCTAGTGACACGATGCTGCCTGCTGAAACAAGCCAGACCTCACCCTCACTCGAATAAAAATGTATATTTGGGAAAAAAGGAAAACACACAGATTATCAGAAAAACGTGTCCGTCTGACTTCGAGCGTCGTGTCGGCTAGGCTCGCTTAGCTGTTGTTGGAGTTCGAAGCTTCTTTAAAATGTGTTGTGGGTTGCGTCGGCACCGTGAGTACATGCTCGCACTCACGTGCGCACAGCAGAGAGTAGCGGACTATCAACTGCTGAGGCGCGCTTCACTCGAGTGACGTTGCCACAGTACGTGCATATTTTGGAGTAGCTTCCGGTCAAACGCAAATTGTCCGCCGTGTAGAGCCATTTTGATCTCCTTTGGAGAATAAGGTATTTATTCAAATCTCCTTGTCTCATCAAGTGCCTCTCGGATTTTTGACATGTCTTATTCCATTGTGTATGTGTTCTCCACAGCAGGGGAAATAGCATGCAAGAAATGCAACAGGCTGAAATTTAAAACACTGGAGCATCTTATTTTTCTAAATAAAAATTTGTGAAGACAAAGCCCACAAGCATCCTCATTCACATGATTTTCACATTATTGAAACACATTGAATGATACAATATGAATGCATGGATGTGAATGATATTGTCTACACTTCATCATCAAATCAGTCAGTTCAGTCTGTCAAGTGGGTTGGCTGCAGGGATTTTGAAGGTCCAGCAGGTGGCAGTGGTCAGAGACAAAGTATCAGCACAGTATCAACACAGTGTGTCAGTGTGTCGACATGCCTCATGAGGCCTCATGGACCCATCACTCGGAAAAACCATACATTAACAAAAAGCGCTTGCAAAGGCAAGGAAATAGTTAATCCGAGAATATAAATGAAATGACTGGAGCTCAATTACACGAAACAAAAACAAGAGCGTGATCAAAAGACAAGATAATAGAAATACTTCCAAGCAAGAGACGAGAGAGCAAAAACGATCATGACGAGATCAAGAAAACAGCACTTAAGCATTTGCAGCAAACAAGGTTAATAATCTGACAGAGGCATGGGATCTTGGCAGTTCTTAAATGCTTGGCTAACTTGATGACCAAATTGGCAGCAGATGTGCACGCTGGAGTGAAGGCTCTCCACTGCCATCTACTGGAGATATACAGGAACAGGACCATGATAATTGTACATATGCTTACTCGACGGTTGGATATTGAATTTTTCATTAATCAGTGGTGTGTTCCTTTTTATTTATTTGTGTGTGTGTGTGTGTGTGTGTGTGTGTGTGTGTGTGTGTGTGTGTGTGTGTTGTTGCTGTCCATTTACATATCTTAAGACTGACTGATAGATGGAATTTCTTCTTGTCAGTCACATTCATTACATTTGGTACAGACATCTAACCTAACTCACTGTTACAGTCATTGTAATGCATTTCTCAACTTGTATTTTGTTCGGATCAAAGTGGCATGGGGTCCTTCAGACATCTATGGGTATCAGCTGTGTTGATCACAAATACATTCAGCGTAACCCATCCAGAGTTGGGATCGTCTTGGACGGGAGACTGGTGATGGATGAAGTGTATAGCTCGAATGTCAAATCAGAGGTGTCCCATTTCATTGCAGATCAGAGTCCAGGAATAGCCTTCCAAACAAAGAAGAGGAAAAAAAAATCAAAGAAAAAGAAAAGTTATTGTATTTTTTTATATGCAAAATGCGCATTCTAAAGCTACCAATAGGTGATCTTTGTGAATCTCATTAAATTGCAACAGTCATCATATTTAGGGTCTCCCACAGTAAAGGAGAGGAGACCATGGGGTGAGGGAGAGAAGCCTGCTGCGCATAAACATATGGGGAGGTTTGGAACAGTGCCTGAGACAAAAAACAATGCACCGACTGGGGGTGGTGGGGGGGTCCTGGAAGAACATAAAGAACTTCCTGTAGAACAAAATTGTGACACTTAAAAGATCTGCTTCTCGGGTTCTTCAGTTTTAATAACAGGGCAATTTTATTTATCTGGTTTGATTTGCACCAGTTTGTTTACCTTCGTAATAAATTTGCACTTTAGTACACATTTACTATTTTCTTAATGGGGTACTATTTTTTTTATTGCATTCTACTTCTCCAGAGCACCTCAGAGCAGTGTTGTTATAAATGATCTGCTTGTAGTAAGTTTTGATGTTGACATCAAATCCAAATAAGGTTTTACAGCTTTGTTGATTTATTTATGGATGGGAATTCAGTTGCAATATTATTGCAATAGTCATTGTACAGCAATGGATGGATCCATGTTAATAATGGAGCACTCCGCTCATCTTAAATTGAAACTATCAAATTATTCACGAAACACAATAAGACTACTGCAGTATTTCACTATTTGTCTTTATTGAAGTACAAAATGGTTGCTGTGCATAATTGTAAGTTAATAAACAGAGGGAAGTCTCTACTGAAACAATAACTGCTTTTTACACTCAATTGCTTTTACAGGTACTACAGTACTCAGAAAAAGGCGCGCAATACAAAATCTAACTTACAGCATCTCTGTCCGAGAACATTTTTCGACATACCTGTATCCGCAAAAATGTTCGTATGTACCGCTGTTCGTAACACGAATGTTCGTAAATCGGGGAGCGCCTGTATATGAAATTGAACATTTGAACAGGAATGTGTTCGTGCTGGGTAGTGTGGCTGACGCATGTGAAGTGAAAATTTTGCTCTTCTGACGGTTTTGCTTTGGTTTGCGGATGTGAATTTCTCATGGCATCAGGGTCACCAACAACCAATCGGTATTGAGAATGTACTTACTATATCGTACAGAGCAGCAGCATTTACACAGAGACAGACAAATTAAGTTAAAAGTTGTGAAAGCGCTATATAAATCAGGATGTATTGTATTGTAGAAAGAAAAGAACAGACATACAGCATGGTGAAATAAAAACAATGTGGGACAATATCATTGCGGTCTGTGAGAGGTAGTGTATACAACACAGCCAACTCGGAATAGTGGCCCGGACCAAGCCAAAAAGTAGCATGCTTGGAGAATGGGGAGTGGGGAAGTTTCTTTATCTGTTGAGTGTATTGACTAGTTTCTAGCTGTTGAACAGTCAACCAAGATAGCATTTAACTGCCAAAGTAATAACACAACCGCAGGTCACTTGATTAATTCGCAGTGTTGGGTGGACTTTCTTCGGTTACTCCTGTTTCCTCCCACATTCCAAAAACATCTGCCGCCCACTGCCCAAAGAGAGCCGCAGGGACCGTCGTAACAATAAGTGAATCAGATAATGAATGGATGGATATTTTTCTGAAAGAATAAATCCGTTAGTGGCCTTTTCTATGGGATTATTAGTTTTTGTGTCAGTAGCACTTCACAACGTGCCATTGGAGAATTAGAGGTGGCATTTCCTTGCAAGCATTGCTGCAGCTACACTTAACACATTGTGGAATGTTTAAGGTCTTTTTTGTACAGACAAGGTGGAATGTAGTTACAGTGGTGTTTGTAGTCATGTATTAAATTATTGCTAATTTTGGTGTAAAAATGTTGCAACTTTTGGGGACACCCTCAGTAATAAATTAGTGCAGCCAGTGTATTATATATTTCAATGTCCCACCCTCTGACACGGTGACTGGTTAACACGTCCGACTCACAGTGCAGAGGTGCGGGGTTCAATTCCGACTCCGGTCTACCCATGTGGAGCTTGCATGTTCTCCCCGTGCCTGCGTGGTTTTTTTCCGGGTACTCTGGTGTCCTCCCACATTCCAAAAACATGCGTGGCAGGTTAATGGAATACTCTAAATTGTCCCAAGGTGTGAGTGTGCGTGCGGATGGTTGTTTGTCTAACTGTGCCCTGGGAAGGGAATTCTCCCAAGTGCTTCAAATGAACCACTCCGGGACTGTTCACACCTATGGACAATTTATAGAGTCTTAAATTAACCTGTGTTGTCTGGAACGGTACCCCAAAAAACCTAAGCAAGCATGTGATTTGATTAAAAAAAAAAAAAAAAATGTGCACTAAAATTGCTCAGATGCTGGCCTCTATGTCACAATTTGCCCTAGTTTTTACTTTTCTATTCACCATTTTAGTACATTTTTGACTCACGCACAAACACACTGTATAAGCTCATTGTTTAAGATATGTTTTGCAAAGTTTAGCATTTACCACCATTGCAAATAGCAATCGCGGCCTTTCTTTGCATCATCTTGAGAAGTTTGCCAGCCTGCTTTCTCTGTTGTCAACCCCACAAGGATTCCTGTCTGCATATTGGCATTGAGCCCTTACCATGTCTGTCTCACAAGAAGTCATGTGGCAAAACAAATTAAAAAAGAACTCAAGTGATTCTGTTGCTGCTTCTGCCAGGCAGTTCAAACTTTTTGTTCCCACTTGTGAAGTTTGATAATGTGCTGTATCACTCGAAGGATGGTGCACAAGCCTACATTTTTCCATTACGCTGTGTACAAACATTACTGTGTATGTGGCTCAAGTCTTGAAAAATTTCGTCGAATCAGAGCATGACAAGGGTGGTTAAGTTGATTCAAATATTGGAGTCAAGGTTTTAATCATCATTGCATAACCTTGAGGCAAATGAAAGAACAACCGCCCCGAAAAGGGTGTTGGACTCAGTTGAAATTGATCTTCAGTGAGTTGGTTGGAGAAATTTACTGAACGTATCATGCCGCAAGTTGAGTGTGGAGGGTGAGGTGAATCTGTCAGACAGCCATGAGGTATTGAAAGCCCTGTGAAGCATGAACCGAATTATTAGGGTCAATGGCTCCCAACAGGAGGGAGGTGAACGCTTAAAAACCTACAAGCATACTGTACATCGGCCTGCCGCTGTGATCGACAAGGGGCCGTGCAAGACCACCTTGGCTTTAATGTGCTTTTAAATGATTGAATATCTAAAATGAGTCCATGATACCATTATTTAAATGATACAAAACTGCACGTGCATTATCTTAACTCTTAAGTGTTTTGATCTTGACAACTCGATATTCAAACGAGAATTGAAGGAATGCTTTTTTTTGTTTGTTTTTGGCAAAATCATCATTTGCTTTTTCCTCTGGTGAGTCAATCACAACTCCGTTTTAATGTGCTTTGATATCTGCAACAACATAAATTTATTGAGTGAATGGAAACCCAACTCAAGCATACAACATCTCCTGTGGTTTTAAAATGTCTGTCGTACTGCAACATTATTTTTAGTCGTAATACTTGGCAGTTTGCATCACTTGAAGGATCCTGAATTATTGTAGAAAATTAATTGAAATTGGGCGGCCTGGTAGTCCCGTGATTAGAACATCGACTTCACAGTGCAGTGGTACCGGGTTCAATTCCGGCTCCAGCCTCCCTGTGCGGAGTTTGCATGTTCTCCCCAGGCCTGTGGGGGTTTTCACCGGGCACTCTGGTTTCCTCCCACATTCCAAAAACATGCATGGCAGGCTGATTGAACATTCTAAATTTTTCCTCGGTGTGATTGTGGGTGCGGATGGTTGTTCGTCTCTGTGTGCCCTGCGATTGGCTGGCAACCGATTCAGGGTGTCCCCCGCCTACTGCCCGAAGACAGCTGGAATAGGCTCCAGCACCCCCCGTGACCCTTGTGAGGATAAAGCGGTTCGGAAAATGAATGAATTAATTAATTGAAATCGCCATCAGTTATGAGGCAGCTTCTCATTTGTCGTAGGCTATTACCTCGAATTTACTCGATATATATTTTTTTAACCTTTCCTAACATCTCAGTCAAAATAGCGAGAGAGGGACTGGGAAAAGCGGAGCAATTTTACACTCTGCTGTAACAGAAACGAACAAAAACATAAGGTTATACTTTTTGGACATGAAACTTTCTTAGTCTCCAAATGCATACATCATCTTGAATATTCAACACCCTTTTATCATAGGAAAAGTCTAGGGTGGAATGTCTCAAAGGATTTCACTTCATCCTTCTCAAGGATTGACTCAAATGTGTTTTTTCTGTTTGGATGATGTATTCTTTGTTGTAGCTCGGTCCCTGCAGAATTTTCAGTTTGATTACTGCAATTATTACACGCTTCATATTGCCAACAATATACTCTGTAAATTTGAGTACATGTGTATGTTTTGTGACTGTCTTTAAAATAAAAATAAATAAATACAAGATTCCAACTTGGCGGCATG
Source organism: Hippocampus comes (assembly GCF_001891065.2). Taxonomy (NCBI): domain Eukaryota; kingdom Metazoa; phylum Chordata; class Actinopteri; order Syngnathiformes; family Syngnathidae; genus Hippocampus; species Hippocampus comes. The sequence continues at coordinate 321,538 of NW_017805072.1, read as the reverse complement.
ATGATCGACTGCTTAGAACGTCGTCCTCACAGTGCAGAGGGGCAGGGTTCGATTCTTCTCTGGCCTCCCTGTGTGGAGTTTGCATGTTTCCCCGTGCCTGTGTGGCTTTTCGCTGGGTACTCCGGTTTCCTCCCACATTTAAAAAAAACAAAAAAAAAAACCATGCATGGCAGTTTAATGGAACACTCTAAATTTGCCTAAGTGTGAGTGTGAGCGTGGATGGTTGTTCATCTCTGTGTGCCCTGTGGTTGGCTGGCAACCGGTTCAGAGTGTCCGCCGCCTACTGCCTGAAGACAGCTGGTTTAGGCTCCAGCACGCCCAGCAACCCTTTCGAGGATAAGCGGATCAGAAAAAAAAAGTTTCCACTACTAGTAGAAAGGGTTCTGTCAGTCGTCATCTGTACCTGTGGGTAAAAAACAAAAAACAAAAAAGGACGTTTCGCTTCTCTGTGAGAGAGAGTTTTTTGTTTTTTACCCACAGGTACAGATGACGACTGACAGAACCCTTTCTACGATGGAACTATCCTGTACGACTGAGAGCCTCCACAAGCAGTTTCCACTACTAGAGAAAAAAATCCTTGTTTGAAAATATTTGGCTCATAAAAACAATGGATTTAGCCCCCCGATCTCACCTAGGAATGACAAAGACTCAAAGTGTGATCATAACCATATAACTAGTACTGTAACTGACTCAGAAATTGGAATGGATCTGGTTGCTCAGTAAAATAGCCATCCTTCTATTTTCAATACCAGTTGTCTTTATTAGGTTTGCATCTTGCCTGGAGCCAACCAAGCCTGCAGTTGATTTATTCAGGGTGCCTTGCACCAACTATCAGGTGACATAGACTTCAGCTTTCCTGTGACCCTGAGACTTAAAACGGTTAGAACATTGCCTGTTTATCATAATTGTACAGGCATGATGGCACCGGGTTGAAAGCCAATCTGAGTTATGGAACAGTTCCACTTTGGAGGTTCCCCTGTACTTTTAAATATACCTTTTGTGTAAATTAACTCAGAAACATGGACGCTTTGAAGAACAGCTTGATGAAGACACTTGAAGTGAGCATAGAGTTGGATTACACTCACAACCATATCAACTCAATCCAAACCAAATGTGGGAAAATGTCAGTTTTCAAAACAAAACCTATGTAAGAAAAATATAAAGTTTCCCTCAAGGTAACATTAAATTTGAAGCATTATTCTGTTTCTCTGGTGATGGCAGTATACTGTAATTTGTGCCTCTCTTGATAATGGCATTAGGTTCATTTCTTAATGCATGAAAATCTTCCTTCTTTGTTTCCCCTCCAAAACTTAGAAATGCCACAATGCAAAAACAAACATGAAAAAAAACACACACAGGGCAAAAAGTCATCTGTTGTTGACTGAGGGGCTTTTCACCCTCATTAATGCTCATGTTAATTTATAATCTATTCAGTATTCACGAAACTTTTAACTGTAACAAAACAACTTACTCAACTTCCCACACAATGAACTCACCACGTCTCTTTGAGAACAAGTTGCATAGTGCTCATAAGGGCTGGTGACAGTTCATAATGTGAATAATAATCTCCTGCAAAATCTGCAACAGCTGTGGAACCAAATTGTCCAGCTTTGTTCATGGAGAATTATGTTTTCTTTTTACATACAAGAAAACTGCTGACAAAACTCTGTTGTATTTAATTGGTGTCTTAATATGACCAGAGATTATTTCATGAGGGGGAAAAAAAAAAATCACGATACACAGTTTGCACAAGCAGAGCCCTTTTAGACGAGGCTAAATGTGGGCACTGTCACTAACTTCAAAATCTGAAACTATTTAACAGGGCTATAGTGCCCAAGTCCGGGCTCTAACTGGAGTCCAGACATGACATTTGCTGTCTGGGACTTGACTCGGACACCTTGGCATTTGACTATGGACTTGTCTCGGACTCGGCCTTTGGACTCGGAAAACATTTTTATCAACTCAACCAAGTCCACCTGTGTTTTTAGTCCTGAAAATGTACGTCCTACTTCAAAATAATCCTGAAAGTTTTTCAGGTGAATAAAATAGCCATCGGACTGGTCAACCTGACTGTGACAGAATGGAGGACAGCAAACCCTGCCGCAGCTACGCGTTCATATTCATTTTTTGACTGTGAGTTCATGACTGTTTTGCATCTGCCTTTCACTAATCAGTGCAACTTGCTGCTCCCCAATGCCCAGTCGCCTCCTTGTCTCTCCCCCGAGGTCAACCATCATTAATTAAGCAACTTGGTTTTTCAAATTGTTTCTGTTGTTTACCTGCACTGGCAGGATGGTGGTCGACTGGACAATAGGTCCGCCTCACAGTGCAGAGGTGCGCGGTTCGATTCCGGGTCTGGCCTTCCTGTGTGGAGTTTGCATGATCTCCCCGTGCCTGTATGGGTTTTCTCCGGGTACTCCAGTTTCCTCCCACATTCCATAAACATACAGAGCAGGTTAATGAAACACTCTCAATCGTCCCATGGTGTGATTGTGAGCATGGATTGTTGTTCGTCTACGTCTGCCCTCCGATTGACTGGTAACCGGTTCAGGGTGTCCCTCGCCTACTGCCTGAAGACAGCTGGGATGGGCTCCAGCACAAAAAGATGGCTTTAGATGGCTTCCATGTCATCGAAAGTTTGCATTCCACTGAGCGGGCGAATCTTTGTGAGGGATATTGATTTTTCATCAGGGTTCATTCAATGTTGCAAATACGTTCACTAACAGTTTTAAGGGTTGCGAACAGATTTCATTGTCGCAAGCTTTCAAACATTTGTGACTTTGATCGAACCCTGATGAATGCTGACAAGAAATCTACATTTACTACCTTCGCAAAGGTTCGCCCCTCAGTGGGATGCAAACTTAAGAAGAGATCATAATGACATTTTTCTGTCGAAGGGTTACTCTTGATCTCATCTGGGCTTGGACTTGGACTCGGGCCTTTGTGACATGAACTTGACTTGGACAAGATAAAGGTGGGCTTGACTATAAACCTTAGTGCTCTGGCCATAAGAATTAGTTTTCCACTTTGCTATCGTGATATATGTGATGGCCTATTCGATTCAAGCATTTCACAGATTGAGCCCAAAAGATGGACTTAACCCATAATGTATGTTGATTTAAAAAAGTAGTCATGTGACCTTCATTTTGATGTTTATCAGAGTCAAGATAATATGCATCACTGAGTGATCTCTCCGTCCATTATCTGAATCGTTTTATCCCCATGAGGGTGCTGGAGCCTGTCCCAGCTGTCTTCAGGCAGTTGCCGTGGTACACCCTGAACTGGTTGCCAGCCAATCGCAGGGCACACAGAGAAAAATAACCGTTCATACTCACAATGATTCCTTGGGACAATTTAGGGCACAGGGAGAACATGGAAACGCCACACAGGAAGGACGGGCCCAGAATTGCACCCTGTACCTCTGAACTGTGAGGCGGACGTGCTGACCAGCCTCCACTGAGTGATCCACATTGCAAATATACCAGTGTTAACAGCTCGGGAACGGTATGAAAATCAGAATGTTAGCGTTGCATTGACACCACTGAGTTTAACATATCCAAGGCAGTCAAAGATTTACATTCAAAACACTTTTTTAAATTAAATATATTTCAGACAGCTCATATAAAACAGCAGTAGGGCACATCGCTCTGCATTAACATTGCCTTCATTTTGACACTTTGACATCTGGATGGTTTGCCAAACATTTCATCGTGCATTTATCACCTGATGGCTGTACAGATGTTAAGTGGTCTTGCTGAGTCTTTGGGTCACCTTCAAAATCACACGGCAGGAAAACAGAAAGAATATCGAGACGAAATTTGCCAAAACCTTGAAACTGAGCTGAGTGGTCACTCACAGCATGTTGAGATTTAACAGGACAGGTTCATTCAGAACAGGCCAAAACATGTTCTGCCAAAGAAGCTGAGTGCAAATATTCAGCATCAGATCCAGAGTTTCTCTTTTGGAAAATAGACGTATGCGTGCTGCAAAATTGAGTTTGGAGGTTGTGAAATGGTATTTTGCACCGCCCACTCCATTTCAGAGGGTGGCAGTAATGCACCAAAAGTTGTTTGCCAACCGCTAAAAGACAGAGGAAGAAGATAACAACAACAAAAACAACAACAACGGCGAAGGAAAACCTTTGAATTAATAGTCATGACTACTTCGTATTGGTTTCCTCAAGATACACTTTAAATTGCCAGCAACAATGCGACAAGAGCTTTATGGTCAGCAACACTTCAAAATCAAACTTTTTGGCATTGTAGGAGTTAAAATGAAAGGACAGCCACCAGCGTGCTCCAGAGTTCAACAGTGTAGGCTATGTGAAATGTATGTGGATGTGTGCAAAGCTCTCTGGGCAGGCACCATGTTACGTAGATACACTGATAGTGCACTCCATTTACCATCTTAATCAAATGGGATTTTTTTGGACTCTGATGCGCGCGCCTCATGTCTATACAGAATGTGCAACAAGCTCATGCGCTGTGTGACCTGAGCTGTCGTCAAGTCCACCTTTATCGAGCCCAAAATCAAGTGTGTGTCGACTAGGTCCAAGTCCAAATTCAGGTGAGATCAAGAGTAAAATTTAAGACAAAAAAAATATATATATATATATTACTTTCATCTATTCATCCATCCATGTTCTAATGCGTTTATCCTCACAAGGGTCGCGGGGCATGCTGGAGCCTATCCCAGCCGTCATTGGGCACTAGGAGGGGGACACCCTGAACCGGTTGCCAGCCAATCGCAGGGCACACAGAGACAAAGAACCAGCTGCACTCACACTCACACCTCGGAACAATATAGAGCAGGGGTCGGGAACCTTTTTGACTAAGAGAGCCATGAAAGCAAAATATTTGGAAATGTATTTCGGTGAGAGCCATATAATATACTGCGTTTTAAAAGTAAATTCAACAAAATGACAGTATAATAAGCCTCTGAATTTTTACTTTTAAATAATGTTAATAAAACTCACCCTTAATGTGAATGATTTTCCATTCCTCACTATTGCTAAAGATCCAGCAAGGCAAGCGGAATGAGAGTCACCTTGCCGGGTCCATATGCGGAGTTGCATGCTTTCGTTTGGCTGTCTCCCGCAGGGTATTTTGATGCGAACGTAGCATGGCGCGTGTCAAAGTGCCGCTTTACCTTCGACCGTTTCATCGATGCAATTTTGTCATTGCAAATTAGACACACTGTGGTCAAACTGGCCATTCCAAAGACATGCAAGCAGAAATCTACAAAATATGCGACGGCATGCTAGCATTAACAGACAAGATGGACTACTTGGAAGGACAGTCAAGAAGAAACAACTTGGTAATTGATGGAATTGAGGAAACACCGGGAGAAACGTGGACTGAAACAGAGGAAAAAGTTCAAAAAATCCTCAAGGAAAAGCTGCTGTTACAGGGACAAATTGAGGTGGAGAGAGCTCACCGCACAGGAAGACATGAACCTGGAAGACCTCGACCAAGGTCAGTTGTGGTGAAATTTCAAAAATACAAAGACAGAACAAGGATCCTACAAAAAGCAAAATACTTAAAAGGCTTCAACATCTACATCAACGAAGACTTTACAGATACCGTACGACAAAAAAGAAAAGAGCTCCTCCCAAAATTAAAAGCTGCACGTGACAGAGGGGAAACTGCCTACTTAAGACATGACAAACTTATCGTCCACCCTCGCACCAGTACTCCAACACAACAGGCTCGAGTTCAACACCATCAAGCGGCATACTGAGAACTGTTCACCACCCGACGAC
>NW_017805072.1:309761-312845 GCF_001891065.2 Hippocampus comes | reverse complement strand
ATCAAACACCAAGCTAAAATTATGGTAAACTCAATTGAGATAGAAAGAGCGTATGAAACCAAGTTTCTCGGATTAGTAATAGACTCAAAACTATGTTGGAAGCCACATATCGATAACGTAAAAAGAAAAATTGCCAAAACCATAGGGATCCTCTACAAAACCAAGGAAGTGCTAAATAAGGGATCTTTGTACACATTATACTCTTCATTATTATTACCATATATGACCTACTGTGTGGAAATATGGGGAAATGCCTGCAAAACAAACACACTCCCTATTTTAAAACTACAAAAAAAAGCAATTCGAATTATTAATAAATCGAAATATACGGAACCCACAAATCCATTATTTATCAAATTAAATACGATGAAATTTCATGACCTGGTTGACTTTAAAATCGCCCAATTAATGTACAAAGTACACAATAACCTGCTCTGCCAAAACATTCTGAAGTTATTCGAAATTCGAGAAAGCAGCTATGAATTAAGAGGTACCAACTTATTCAAAAAACTCAAAACAAGAACAAACATCAAGCAAAGAAGTATATCTAACAAAGGTGTTAATCTGTGGAATAATCGAAAAGGAGACCTGAAAATGAGTAAATCGCTTGCTGAGTTCAAAAACAAATTCAAAAAAATAGTACAAACTACCTACAACAATCAGAGTTAAAATGATAAATTCTAAACATTAAATATAATGAATCAGAACTAGGTTGATAAATAGAGAAAGGTATTGAAATATCCATTATGAATACAAGAGAAAATTAACACAAGAGTGCCAGGGTGTGTATGTATAAATTCCCGATACAAACCAAAAGTATAAAAATATCACGGTTAAGGGTAAAGCATGAGCCTTAATGGAGACTTCTTTCTTCTTACTTTGTTTCTTTTCTGATTGATATAAAAATGATTCAATAGATATAAACATACAACACGGGGTAGGACTAGATAAGTTCTTTACTTCTTCCTACTCCCTTGAACATAATAACTGTGTTGAATGATGACTAATTTCTCTTTCCTCTTTACTATTTTATTTACCTTATTTTCTGTCAAATTATTACTGTATATGTTTTATGTTCAATAAACAAACAAACAAACAAACAAACACTGCAGAATCTGTTCTCTCCACTAAGGCGAATTCTTTGGTCCATTCGTCCTGAAGTGTACCATACTGGTCATCTTTCTTTTTTTTTCTTTTCACCATCTGCTTTGTCGAAGGGTTAGCTTTGAGCTAATGACCGAGCAGACTGATTCAAAAGGGGGCGTTTACCTGTTTAACCAGCAACGGCCAACATAGGCCAGTATCATCCAATTAAAATTGCTCCTGCAGCCAACTGCAGCCCTGAACAGGACATGAGCAGTGAAAAATTGATGGATGGATTAAACAAGTGAGAATATTTTGTTTTACCTGCGAGCCAGATGCAATCATCAAAAGAGCCACACCTGGCTCGCGAGCCATAGGTTCCCGACCCGATTTAGAGTGTTCCATTAACCTGCCATGCATGTTTTTAAAATGTGGGAGGAAACCAGAGTACCCGGAGAAAACTCACTCAGGCACGGGGAGAACATGCAAACTCCACACAGGAAGGAGCTGGAATCGAACCCTGGACCTTTGCACTGTGAAGTTGGCATGCCAACCAGTTGACCACTGTACTGCCCATATTATTTTCACAACTCCCAAATTAAAGCGACTTTATTATGCTCACCACTCTTCTGAGATGCCATGGAACTCTTTGCTTTATTATGTGTGCAGGTGAAAACAATTTCAAAAACAATGTTGCTTTATTAATGGTGGTTGAATGCAGGGGAGAGACCAGAAGATTAAACACCAGGGAGCAGCAACCTGCAGTGAGAAGCGGCTTCAAAACAGCGACAAACTCAAAGCTAAAAAATGAACATGAACACGTTGCTGCGGCAGGGTTTGCTGTCCTCGATTCCCTCCCAGTCACGTTAACCAATCAGATGGCAGTTTTATTACCGGTAATCTGATTATTTTATTTCGATTTTATTTTGAAGTAAGATGGAAATTTTCAGGAATATAAACATATTTGGACTTGGTCGAGTCGATAATATAAGCTGAGTCCAAGACAAGCTAAGCAAAAGTACAATTAATAATCTGTTCAAATGGAGTCGTGGTTAAATGGTTAACCAATGATCGCGGGTGTGAGGTACAAGTCCATCTATTTATGTAGCTATGTATGCGCAAGAGAAGGCCTAGTCAACATGGCGCCTTGCAGTCAAATTAACTTGTGGGATTGTGGGCACACTGTTTCGTCGAATACAAGACAATACACAAAGATAGGAACACCAGGTATTTATCAAACTTTACAATAATGTTTAGTTTCCCCATCAATACATCGAAAGGGGCCATCTTAGGTAAATAATTCACACTTCTGCAAATTTAAGCATTAGCCTGACGGCTTCAGAGAAAATTGTGATTGTGATCGCAGGTTTTAGTTGTTAGTCGTTTTTTAAAAATCTGTATCATCTGCCAGCTGACAGAAAATGATAGTTTCCCTAGCAATCGAGATGCCCTCAAAATCGGATGATTTAAATCAAGATAGAATATCTGTGCCGCCACAAGAAAAAGACAGGACATCCCTGCCTGATATTTCCCTGCTGGTAGAACCGCTTTGTTATCCGTTCACTTAACTTATCATTTGCTTTGAATTTTCATAGCATTGGAAAAGTAGTTCCCAAATTCAACCTGTTTGGGATAGTCCATACATGGCAATGGCCTGTGATGAAAAAAGCGGAAGGGGCGTGGCCTGGACGGGGGCGTGGCCTGGACGGGGGCGTGGTTACTTACAAAAGTGGCACTAAACATGCTGAAGATGAAGTGTATTAAATTTACACACTGTTTGAAAATTGAACAGAAAAAAATCCCAAGATCGCCACTATTCTTTCAAGTGAAAATTTGTGCAATTTTGCCTATGCATTCCTGGTGAGCACCAATATGTAACTCCAAATTTGCTGCTCAAAATCAAAACTAAAAAACCGTGCTTTATTATCCAAGACAAAACGTGAATTATCAATATGAATATAAAACGCAAATAAAAACAAATAAATGTTATCATGCTGTTGC
>NW_017805072.1:281393-308425 GCF_001891065.2 Hippocampus comes | reverse complement strand
AACTTGGAACCAATTTTAACCTTTACAGTGATTTTTCTGTCAAGCCAGTCCAATCGGAATTTATTCTTGACATTTGAGTCAATTTCTAGGATTAAAGACTCCTGATCTTTCGTCAAAATTTTCATAATTCCGCTCAAAACGATCCCAGAACAATGAATTTGCGAGACGAACAGGCCGCCATGAATCAGGTAAAACAATATGTTACATGCAATTTGATTGGTCCAATCGCTTGTAGTTAACCAATCGCTGGGCCGTTTATAATCGAGCTAAGACTTCCGCAACAAATAATGCCTTCAGTGATCTGATTAGTTGAAGCTTTCATACACGTCCAATCGCAGGGCTGTTTACAAACGGAAAACGGAGAGACTGTTCGGGAGAGCTCGTGAAAACTCGACGATAAGGTACCTGACCGCCCCTAAAATTTTCTCAACGGATTTAGACGATTCACAAAAATGATCAATTTAAGAAATAAAACGGCGGATTTCCGCGAATCCGCGGAAAATTGCCATGTATGATAGTCAAAAACAAATATGCTCTCCCGTGCTGAAAGCTTGAAAGCAATCAAGGAATAATATAAGGCTGTCCTCTTCAGTCAGATCAGAATAATCGACGAGGTCCAACACAGTTCTTATGTTGTTGGAGATATGCCTTTTAGTCAGGAATCCTGATTTGTTTTCATCAATAATTGCATGGAAGATCTTTTTAAATTGTTTCACAAAAATCAAAGCAAGCAGTTTGGAATTAGGTTCTTTCAGGTCTGTGACATGGCAGCTAGAAGCTCTCTCTCTTTTGCCTTGCTTTCATTAAAGGCATGAAATAAAAAAACGTGACAAAGTTTCAGCAAATTCCAGATAGAATTCAACACCACTCTTCCCGGGTCAACTATTAATTTTCAGACATGGCCTGTAGTACCTCCTGCTGGATCAATGGGGAATTGCATACCATTTTTTTCTTGGATAGTCGTTTTGACAGTGTAAATGAGTTAAGAATGATAACATAGACAGCGTTTTGATCAACATTTTCTTTGGAGAGAGAAGAAAAGCACAAACATCAAAGTTCTGAGATGTTTTTCTTATTGTTATTAACGCTCAATTTATGCTGATGTCAAATAAAGAATTGTTTTTGACTTGTCCAAATTGTATTCTATAACTATTGTAGATTCTTAGCCAGTCAAGATCATCTTTATGAGTAAACTATCATGAGCAATTGTATCAAAGGCTTTTTTAAGTCAATGAAAATTGCCACTGCATAGTTTTTTGTTTTCTATTCATCCAGTGATCTCCTCTATTAACTCCATTATGCCACATAGGTTGATCAATTTGATCTAAAATCATTCTCAACCCCATTTTGGGTTTTTCGATGAAATTGTCCAATCTCTACAATAGTCCCCCCCCCCCCCTTATTCCTCCCCTCTCACATATTTCTTTGAAAATTGCGATAACAAGGTGACTGGCCTGTATTTGGCTGAAGAGATATTTGTCTCCAACTTTAGATAGATAAACTTCAGCAACTTTCCTTTTGTCACACATCAGTTAATGGTTCAACAATTGGCGATCCGGTGAACGACTGGTTAGCACGTCTGCCTCACAGTGCAGAGGTGCAGGGTTTGATTCTGGCTCCGGCCTTCCTATGTGGAGTTTGCATGTTCTCCCCGTGCTTGTGTGGGTTTTCTCTGGGTACTCCGATTCCTTCCCAGATTCCAAAAACATGCATGACAGGTTAATGGAACACTCTAACTTGTCCCTCGGTGTGAATGTGAGCGCGTATGGTTGTTTGTCGATGTGTGCCCTGCGACTGGCTGGCAACCAGTTCAGGGTGTCCCCTGCCTACTGCCCAAAGACAGCTGGGAAAGCCTCCAGCACTCCCGATGACCCTTGTGAGGATAAGCGGCTCAGAAAATGGATTGATGGATGGTTCAACAATTACTTGAATTCTATTCTTTATGGTTAAGATATAATTTCCATTCCCATCAGTTTGTTTTATTCCTGTTTCTGTTTACAGTATCAGAATTTTCCTCTTTAATCTACAGGTCCCAGGGACAGGGTGTTTCTGGCCCTATCTCCACAGTCCTCTACAAATTTCTGCCATGTAGCTGCGGAGTTATTTCTTTTGCTTGTTATAGACCCACATCAACCACATACTTCACATATTAATTTCCTGTCCTTGTCAGTAATCTGGGTCAGTTTGTCTATTTCTAAAAATACTTTTTGCTACATGCAAACCCTCATATTTATTCATTTATTTTTATGTTTCTTAAATTTTTGGTTTGTATTTTGTTTGTTTTTACAGGCATTGAATAACTGCTTTCTTTCTGAGCTATCTTTTTTGCGCACACATTTGGCCATCAACCCCTTCTGGACAGAGCGCCAAAAACATCCCCTGATTCAACTTTCAACGAACTTAAAAGTTGAGCAAAAGTAGAACAGGTGAACTTCCCTCTGACTAAGTGGATTGGTGCAGCGAAGCAATCTAATACATGTTGAATTCTGAGTTAAAGATGAAAGGAACGTGAAATCAGGATGGTCGGAATGCTACTACATTTTCCTCTGTGCACCCTCATACCATATAATTGCAGCAAATTGGATGAGGACTTATTTTAATTAAATGGTCATTGATTGCAAGTAGATGAGCTGTGAGTGTTGGCGATATTAAACTTTTGCTAACTGTGAAGATCTAGGAGAGAAAACTGAAGTGGAATTTCAAACCCAGAGATCTCCGAAACCAGCATTGCTATCAGTTTTTAAATTACATCCAGTGGCAGGGGAGATGTTATCATCTTATCCTACTTCAGAAAACTATTCAGTCTGACTGCTTCATGTTGTCCTCTTGTGCCCTCTTGTGTACATTTCAGAAAAATATACATTCGAAAGGGTACGCCACTGATTACGAGTCAGTCACATTTGGTACCACTGCTTTATAGAAGACAATCACAGAAGGTGCCAGAACAAATGCTCATTTTTGATTGACACCATCAGAGAGAGAAATCAAATGTTCCTTGTTGTTCAGACATTATAACATCGACAAAAAAACTTCACGAAAATGTGATTCTGTCACTTGATTTTGGTCATTCCTATTGACTGATCACCAAATACACAATTAATCGGCATTGGCAGAGGTAGAAAGTTAGCACTTTATTAAAAACAAACTAAAGTATACACAATTTGAGACATTTCCATTCATCTGAAGAGGTTTTTTTTTTGGGGGGGGGGGCGCTAAAATGGCATGCTTGCTTTCCGTACATCCTGCAGATAAATAAAATGAGGGTGATACACTCAACACCACGACTCTTCATTGCTATGTCAGAAATAAGGACTACCTTGAAGGTGATGATGGCTCAAGAGGCAGTGTTGAGGGGGAAAAAAATATCCATGAAGCATCAAGACAGATTATTTCAAAGTTATTGTGGCCCTCTGTGCTGTTGAGCCAACTTTCCATATCCACCTCTGGCTGGGTCGTAGTCCTGCCTGTACTCATCCCTTACCTACACAGAAAGAGCCAAAAAGAATCACTGAAACATGAGAAAAGACTTTCAGTACATTCAAGGTTCTTCTGTCCAGCCAAATATATTGCAGAGAATTAGTTGCAATCACGATTCATGTATGCAGATAAAAAGCAAAGCACTGAGTTTGGTGCGGGCTGAAAAAGCTTTGACATGTGATTTCACTTCTGTTCAAAAATAAGGATGGGCTTCAAAAAGGCCAGTTAAGAGAACAGCATTAATAAAATATAAAGTACAGCTTTTTGTACAATGTCACTTACAATCTAAGAGCTTGTTATGTTTTACATTAGTCAAGTTTTTAAACGTGGGATACATTTATTGTTTTAAGGGGCTAGCATGAGGCAAACGTGACACAGATCCCTTTCACATTACACCTACATGTGACTCAAGTTGAAACAGACTATTGGTTTGACATCTTAACATTAAAAGTGGTTAACTTATTACACTATGACAGGCATTTTTTTCCAATTGTGCCTATTCCTTCAGTGGGTATGTACAATTTCAACATGGAGCAGATAATTCTCACACATGCTACACTGAAAAAAAATTGTTTGTGTAGTCATGTCTTTCCTAATTTCCAGTCATGCAACTTTTTTTTTGGTTGGAGACATGCCCTTGCTGTCAAAAATCAAGCAGCGCAGACACTTTTAGCCTTCACACCCAATGGAGAACAGCATACAGTGACAACTACTCGGGGTACCAAGCAATCTACCTGTCCTCCAGACTTTCCACGACCATACTGTCGTCCCTCCTTAAAGCCAGTGTCCCAGTCCGTCCTGATCATGCGGTCATCGAGACGTGTGCCATTTATGAAGCGCATAGCATGTTCTGCATCTGCCCTAGTATAGTATCTACACAAGCTGGGGTTAAGGTCTTTTGCATACTCTTCTGTGTGTGTGACAATATTTCAGTTCGTTCTGAGGTGTGTCCAGGCACATGTTAAAACAGTAAACACAGTAAAAAGGATACTCGACGAAGCAGAAGCCACAGGCTGTCTTCTTGACTTTATCCAGACCAATGATGATACGCTTTACATCTCCACTTTTAGAAAAAAGCTCGTGAACCTGTTTGGAAGCGAAAGAAAATGGTTGCAAAATATTTTTGCATGCTCTTCTGGAAAGCTGTACCACAACCATGTAACATCTTCTCAACTAACATTACAGATTAATCTATTTAAATAGTTCAGTGTCTCTTACCTGCTCCTCTGTGGTGTAGAAGGAAAGGTTCCCCACATATAACGTGTGGCTTGCCTTCAGCAGCTTTTCTTGTATATGACACTTACCCTGGAAACACAAGAACATGTTCACAAAGACCAGCAAAAGTCACCATCAAGGTAGCTGGCGAGTAAGATAAACGGCGTTGTTAAAAGCAATACTACACCGAAGTTCTCAATTACTCATTTGAGCATTTACCGGCATCAATTACTGCAGTCAGGTCAGCCTCCACTCACAAAATTGAAGTCAAGCCAGCCGCCACAGCGATTGTTAATACTTTGCATTACGGTAATCTGCTGCCAGCGAGCGGCGTTGGCCACCTTTAAAATCAAAGCTCGCACGTCAGTGGTTTGGATTTGAAAAAAAAATAACTTCCCAGCGATCAAGCAACGATGAGTTTACCCAGAGAGAATGAAAATAGTCTCAGAATAGCACCAAGAAGCGTTTTGAAGTTGAGATAGAAACAAAAGTTAATGTTAATTCTACATCAATGACTAACATTACACCTGGTTTTAAAAAATCTGCTCAAAATTCAGTTGCCGTTATCCTGCAATCAGACCAGGTCAAGAGCACAGTTGGCTAGCCGGGGTATCCAGCCATAATACTTTCATTAAGATCTGATGTTACATTTCAAAATAAAAGGGCTCTGAAATCTGAAATTATGAACTACAGTACAGACCTGAGATTAAAAAAAAACAACAACAACAACTATTTATATAATTTTATTATAGTTTTCGTTATCCCACAACCAGAGCAGGTTGAGGGAACATTAGACCACCCCAGGCATCAAACCACAGTGTTGGCTTCAAGAGCTAATGTTGCATTCCAAAATAAAAGGCAGCTGAAAGCTGACATTTTCACTATACACCTGAATTTAAAAAAAACAAAACAAAACATTAAAACATAAAACATTTTCGCTGTCCCGCAACCAGATCAGGTCAAGGGAACACTTGGGCACCCCAGGTATCCAACCCAAATACCTATCAATATTTTATGTTACATTTCAAAATAAGAGGCTCGGAAATCTGACATTTTTGACGATAAACCTGAATTAAAAAATATGCGTGATAACGAAAACAGATTTTTTTCATAGTTAAAAAAAATAATTCAGATGTATAGTTGAAAACGTAAGATTGTTAAGGTTTTTATTTTGAAAAGCAACATCAGATCGTAATGAAAATACAATGGTTGGAAACCTGGGGTGGCCAAGTGTTCCCTACACCTGGTCTGGTTCCGGGATAACGAATATTTATTTATTAATCTTTTTTTTTTCTTTTTTTCAAGTCGGGTGTAATTTTAGTCATTGGTGTCGTGTCAACATTAACTTTTGTTTCTATAACAACTTCAGAACGCTTTTTGGTGCTATTCTGAGTCCATTTATTTTATAACATTATTGAGACCAAGTTATTTTATAACATTATTTTAAATGCAAACTACTGAGGGGCATGCACTAGTCGCAGATCTTTTACTTTGAAGGTGGCCAACACTGCTCACTGGTGGCAGATTACCGTAAAGCACGGCTAGTTTGACCGTGGTCACCAATTGCAGTGTCTATTCTTATGGTATTTTGATACGTTTAGCTTCATACGGTATATAGGTAACTAACAGACAGGACGTTAAGTTTATAGCTGCATCTAACAATTGGTCTAAATAATGTATGACTCTATAAGCAACGCAAATGTTCCGGAGATTTCCTTCCTGGACAAACCGTTTTCTGCAATTTGCTAGCTTTGTCGACCAAGATGTCAGTGTGTCACGTAAACATATCGGCCAGTTAGCATTGTGTCTTACCTTAAAATGTTGATCTCTGTATGAACCGATATCTGTGTAAGAGTCGCTGTTTAGAGCATTCAATTTCACAGACATTGCGGATAAAACAGATAGGCGAGATGCTACTTCTTCGTTAGTTTCGTACTACGTTTCCGGTAAATGAGTCCGCCGTTTAAACACGTCCGTGCGCAACAACTCCACTTGATCACACAGACATATTTTCATATGTTAGTCTTATATAGTCATATTTACAGGTAAATACGTGCTTCATAACACGGGCCTAAAAAAGGAATGTATTTTTTGACGTCTGTGGCTACTGCATGCTGTTTCACTTTCCTGAATAGCCTTCAAAACCTTCAGAAAGACGTAAAATTTGAGGACTTGTTTCCTTTTAAAACCCTGACCAGCTCATTTTAAAATGATCCCTTTGGTATCTGTCATTGTATTGTATTTTATTTACCCTATGTTCATTTAATGTTGTCTAAAAGTAGTTGCTATCTTGGACATACTACATGTTGCAGGAGATCAAGCTCAATTGAGACCACTGGGTTAAATAAAGGACAAACAGACCATAAGTACAGCCCAGGGGCCAAATCCGACCTGCCCAGAGGCTCTGACGAGCCCTCACAGTGACCATCAAGTCAAAGTAAAATGTAAAATATGCAGTGCTTTTATTTTGAAAATTGTGGTTTTATTAGTGTACACAAGTGTGGATGTGAGTTAAACAAGGTAACAAGCAAGACCTGCAATTTGAGTCAGCACTGTTGCCAAACTCGCAACGTTTTCGCTATATTTAGTGAGTTTTCCGACCAATCTAGCACTTGCAACTATTTTTCCAAAATGGCAAATTGCAAAAATGAAAACAGTGGTCCTCATGTAAGCAACATTCTACTTCCTGCACAGTGGAAGATAGAGGATTTGGCGTGATAATACTGTACGGCTGCCACACGTGTCAAACTCTGGTCCGCAAGAAGTGTCAGCAAGCTCTGCAGGAGCTTGATGACGATCCTAATCACATTTGAATCAGGTATGTTGGAAACATCTCAAACATGAAAGACAGCAGCCCTCATGGACCTGAGTTTGGCATTGTGTTCCATGCAAATATCATAGGCTGTACATATTGGGTGTATTATTTTCTCACCGTATATCACTGAGTCAACAATTGATGTAGTGGTACACTCGACTGACTTAGGTTCCCACTCGTTAAGGGTGCGGATGTGGGTGTGAATGGTTGTCTGGCTCCATATGTGCCCTAGGACTGACAGGCGACCAGTTTTAGGTGGAGTCTGCCTTCCACCCGAAGTCAGCGGTGATTCGGCTCTAGCGCCCTCCCGCCCCCCAAGCCTGTTCAGGGTAAACGCCGATGAAAATGGATAGATGTATAAAACTGAAATGTTCCACGTTCCACTTATTTATATATTTGAATCATGACCTTTAGTGCACAAAATGTAATTTGGGAAGTCGAAAGATGTCATTTTAATAAGTCCTTTTATCCTCCTGACTACCAGTAGTTCAAATTTGTCCTCTGTAGAGGACATTTGTGAACCTAAATATCTCCCACCCAGTGCATCCAACCGCATTAACTCATTTTGTGCTCTAAAGACATTCAGTGCTTTCCAATGATACCAAATTTGTGGGGGGTGGGGCTTTGTTACTTTGACTTCCCAATACTGTAGAAGAAAATGGCTTCCCTCAGTGCAAGCACTTTTTATGGGAAGAGGAAAAGTAATACTTTTTATCAAACACATTTTGTCTTGAAATGCTGTTGGCATTTTATTTATAAGACTCTTATGAACACGTTAAAGTGTTGTTTTAAGTGTATTTGAGCCTAGTATTCAAGTGTTTAAAAAATGTCCTCTGTAGTGGAATTTCAAAAATTTCTTTTGGAGTAGTCCAATTCTTCACATAGATTGGGGAATTTCAAAATAAATGTGATTGGACAACATTTTTTTTCTTGGTAGTCAGGAGGATAATTCTGTTTAAATATTCTTTCATTCATTTTGGAGCCTATACCAGCTGTCTTTGGGCAGTAGGCGGGACACACCCTGAATCGGTTGCTAGCCAATCGCAGGGCACACAGAGATGAACAACCATCCGCGCCCACACTCACACCTAGGGACAATAGATTGTTCAATCAGCCTGCCATGCATGTTTTTGGAATGTGGGAGGAAACCGGAGTACCCGGAGAAAACCCACGCAGGCCCGGGGAGAACATGCAAACTCCACACAGGGAGGCCAGAGCTGGAATTGAACCTCTGCACTGTGAAGTTGACGTTCTAACCACTGGGCCACTGTTTAAATATTGTATTTCCTATTTATAATAATACCATATCTAAGCATGTAACAATTTAGCATGTTGAGGTTAGCATGTTAACTTGGCCCTCAGCTAGCATTAGTTTCTGGTGTGGCACCTTTGCAAAAAAAAAGAAAAAAGAAAAAAAATGCCCATCGCTGTATGTACATGCTTGGGGTTGACGATTATAGCTTGAAGATGATTAATTGGCAATCACATTTTGGCCTTAACAACAACAACGATGCCATGCTGAAACCACCCAATTGTCGGTCAGTCAGCATAGAAAACAATGAGTGGTCTACAACTGGCTTCGAGCACACACGTCAAGAGTTACTTGAAATATTGTGGATTTTATAACCAAACCAAAAAAAAAATGTTTTCCCAAACATATTTTTTTATGATCAGTTTACAAATAAAGTCAACATCTGATATGATTTGTTGCCGATTGTCACAGTAAGTGGAATCATCTCCCTACCTGTTTGTACTTAAAAAAAGACAAATATTCCTGCTAATAACAGAAAAATAAAAATGTGTATTTATTTGGAATGCTGCAGTGTTTGTCTTTATTGTTGTGTTTTAGTTCTTATTTCAGCAACCTGGATCCTGTAAAACAGGACATTATGCATCAGTAGTAGCTCTGCTGCTAGAAGAGTCCCATCCCAAATTTGTCATGTTGTCTTCTTCACTGATGTCCCACGTGGTCTCCAATCACAAGGAGCATCACCTAGAAATGGAAAGAAGCAGCATTAGGTTACTGAACAATCCACTGGTTATAATTTTGTATGCCATAGTTACATCAATTCATCATGAGGCACATACAATGTATCCATAAATTCTTCACATAATCCAACTTCAGAATCAGAATCATCTTTATTGGCCAAGTATGAAGAACACACAAGGAATTTGTCTCCGGTAGGACATGCTGAACTAGTATCATCATAAACAAGGACATGACAAATCAGTAAGGAAGGACATTCCGTAACGTAATTGTACCGTTGTGCGGTGGTACCACCCAGTGACAACTGTGAGACAATGTGCAAAGTATCAAACAGAGCTAAAGTGATCAGTGGTAGAATACAATACGACTTTATTATATTACAGCCTTATTCCAAAATTGTATTCATTTTTGTCCCATGATGACAAAGTCACTTTCTGTAGGCACAGTAAAACCACTTTAGTCCCCCGCTAAATAAAACAGTGTCTACATGGTTGTTTGTGGATTTGTTTTCATTTGGGGGCATCACATCATTCTGTACGTTAGATTGTTTTCACTTTACAGAGATCTCGCAAGCATTTCTTTCACCAAATACCTTCTCAACTTAAATTGAACAACAACATTTATATTTAGTTGGCACTATTTTCTAACCTCTGATTTAAAATTCAGTTGGTTGTTTAAAAAAATATACAATGATGAAATGCAGAGACAATTGTGTGTCTGTTATACAGTAATGGGGTGATCATTATACATGAACATGATTTTCAGTGACCACGGTAATTTAAGACAAAAAAGCAGGATCAACTCAACACTTGAGTATTTAACTACCAAAATGTGATTGTTGAACCAGTTGATGGAAAAATAGTCAATCGATGTGGTTTAAGGTTACCATGAACATCAGAATTAAAATGAACAAAATTTCGTCATCAACTCAGTCAAGGTTAATTTTTGTTTCTGTAACAGAATGATTTGTGGGATCAATAGGCAGTCAGATGGAGTTCTAAAGTAGTGAAAGTAAACCGGATTGGTTGATTTTGATGCATTGAACCCATAAATACAAAGATATAAAAATAAACTAAAAGATAAACTAAGATATATGCAATTATAGGTCATTTGAGCGCCATGCCCCTACAGACACCACCTTGGAAAGGTATGTGTTCCGATAACTTACCAGGACCGCTGAGCATCCCTCTTTCATCAAAGTTCGGATCTCCTCTCGATGCTAAGCAGCTCCACCTCAAAGATCAAAGTGGCACCCCCGGGAATCTTCGGCGGCGCTCCTCGGTCTCCGTAGCCCAGCTCGGCGGGGATGACCAGCTTCCTCTTTTCTCCCTCGCACATCCCGAGCAGGCCCTGGTCCCAACCTTTGATCACTTGACCGCTTCCCAGTGTGAAGGTGAAGGGTCGTCCGCGGGGAATGCTGCTGTCAAACTCGGTGCCGTCCTCCAGCTTGCCAGTGTAGTGCATGTTTAGCACGTCTCCATTGCGTGATCTCACGGAGCAGTTGTCCACTCGCTTCTTGATGCCGATCTGCAGCTTCTTCTTCTCGGATCCGCAGACCAACATCGGGCTGAGCGACAGCGCCGTCATCGCCAACAGTAGAAAAGCTCGCATGACTGGAGTCGTCTTTGTTTTTGAACCTTCGGTTGCTTACACAGTTGAGTCAGCACATAAATGAATGTGTTCAATGAAGAAGGAAACGGAAGTAGCAATTTTCTGAAATGACTTCCGCTGTTCATATACAGCGCCACCTTTTGAAGAGGAGTTGACCTGCAATTAAAATTATATACAGTACTGTACAGTACTTTTCTTCCAGTCCCGAGTTTTTAAATATTTATTGACGCCAGGCACCCATTTTACGATGAAAAATCTCACGGGACACAACCAGACAAAACACTGAATAATTATTATCTACTCTCTCTGTGTGAAATCAGATTGGCTCATGTTTAATTAAGTGACACAAAGTCTCACTGGGGGCCAGGATCATTCCTTGCCTTACAAACAATTTTTGGTTCAAGTTTTTCTCTCTCTCTCTCTCTCTCTCGCTCTCTCTCTCTCTCTCTCTCACACACACACACACACACACACACACACACACACACACACACGCACACACACACACACACACACACACACACACACACAAAGCTAAAACCTAATCTATCTTCGTGGCAACAGGTGAAACAGGTCTCGAAAAGGAGACGCTTTTGCTGTTTCCCGCTCTCTCTCTCTCTCTCTCTCTCTCTCTCTCTCTCTCTCTCTCTCTCTCTCTCTCTCTCTTTCTCTCTCTCTTATTACAACAGCATATACAGTATTATAACAAATTTAATAAGTAAGAGCAACAAGTCTGGAGAATAACATTAGGAGAATGATCGCTCCTCTCTCTCAACACAAACTTTTTGTTTGTCTCCTTAATGACAGCGGGAGTGTTTTGCCTTTTCCAGCCAGTCCGACTCGGCTTTGAGAAGATAACACCCAACGACCTCAGGTGTGGCCCGCGGTTTTTTTTTTTCCTCAAAATAGCTCACCGGTGTAGTGACCATTTGAAAATGTTAATATTTCCAGAGATTTACAGAAACAAAGTGTCGCCTATTGATATTAACCGTTTAATACCATGTTTAAACATTGTGATAACTATTGTCAGAATTCTTTAACATGATCGATGACTTCACAAAGATAAACCACATAAATCAAGGGAATTTTAGCAGTTTTATCAAACTGGTATCCCTTCGCATTCATCAGTTCCGTAGAAGTAGCTCACTTTCAAAAGAGTTGGTGACCCCTGCTGTATTGTTGTTAAGTATAAGCAAACGCAGTAATCATTGTTGATCAATAGGTGGCAGTAATTCAGCATTGTCACTTTGCAAACCCCCGATAACACAAAAAGAAGAAGAACCGGAAGTCCAACCATGGCTCGTTTGTCACCTGATCTCTGACGTGTTACAGGGCAGGCGGACACTGACACCTTCAGAACTGAAGTCACCTCTGTTACCACCGATTGGAACAAGATTACGATAGTCGTCCACCAATTGATTCGGGTCTCAAACTAACATAGAACATTGTTTTAATTTCAGAGATATACTGTCTCAGGGGATTGTCAAGCTCCACTTCCCCTGCTAAGATAAACTAAACCGTCGACCAGCTCATTCGAGCGTTGCGGAGGTGACCAAAAAAATGCTGTCTCGAATGTTGCTGTCGCTGCTCAACAACCTCCGCGTCGTCGAGAAGCTAGCGGAGTCTCGTCCGATCCGCAGGGCAGCGCAGATCACAGCCTACGCCATCACCAAGGCTCAGATAGTCGGCCGGGACGCTTCGCAACGGGCCTTGCGGTCCCAGACGCTGCGGCAGGTCCGAGAAGAGACAGGTCGACTGCCCGACGGCGTGGAGGAAGTCGGCAGGCGACTCAAGAGAGTCGGAGAGACGTTCGTCAATGAAGTCAAGGATGGGTGGAAAGATGGATCAAGACAGGTTAAGAAATAATCCCTCAACCTGAATGATGAACTGAAATCAACTTGGAAAATTCAATTTCATCTCTTTGTGGCAACACTGCTGACATTTTATCCAAGTGTGGCTGCGGGGTGCACCCAGACGTGCCGTAAAAGTTTTGTCAAAACTGATTGAACTCCAACCATGGAGCATTTTGATGCACGTGGAAAAATCTCCACACTCACACTGACATCACGATCCAGACGCGTGTTTTTGCGAGTGTGTAATTTGCATGCACAAGTGTGGTGGCCGCCAGCAACACGAACGGACTTTTTCTTTCAGCCAAATCAATGTGGCACGAATATTAGGCCATTGTTGTAAATGAGTATCATTTTAAGGTCCAGTCTATGACGATAATATTAAGTTTATGGAGATGATTTACTGTTGTGGCGAGATTAAATTAAAATCATTACAAATGATGTGTGGTCATCCATTTTCAGGATAAACACAGTTTGTCAAAGATGTGATAGGTTGTTGAGAAAAGGACCACAACTAAATATTTTACTAAACAGAGCACCTGCCATAACGTGTAACCAAGTGGTTAGCATGGCTATCTCACTAGGCTGAGGGTTGGGGGTTTGAATCTCGGGTTTGGCCTTCCTCTGTGGAGTACTGTACTTCAGTTATGTTGGTTCAACTGAAGATTCAAACCCAGAGTTTTCCAACTCTTTTTCATTGGTAGGGCTCTACAGTCCGCTCCAAAAGCATTGAAATGGCAAGGTCAATTCTTTGGTTTAATTTACTATTAGATTATCAGCACAGGGTGGCCCGGTGGTCCAATGGTTAGCACGTCGACCTCACAGTGGTCGTGGGTTTGATCCCGGCTCCGGCTTTCCTGTGTGGAGTTTGCATGTTCTCCGCGGGCCTGCATGGGTTTTCTCCAGGTACTCCGGTTTCTCCTCATATTCCAAAAACATGCATGGAAGGCTCATTGAAAACACTAAATTGTCCCGAGGTGTGAGTGTGGGTTCAAATGGTTGTTTGTCTATGTGTGCCCTGCGATTGGCTGGCAACCGATTCAGGGTGTCCCCCGCCTACTGCCCGAAGACGGCTGAGATAGGCTCCAGCACCCCTTATGAGGATGAAGCGGATCGGAAAATGGATGGATTATCAGCACACGTCAGGGATGTACAGCGAGGTTGACAACTGGTTACTTCTTCGCTACTTCTTCCCTCGCGTCAGATAGAAATATATGAATCCAAAATATAAAATTAGCTTCTATTCCAATTTTGACCTTCATTAAAATACAGGAATGTCTCAAATAAGGTCAAAATGAATTTTTGGAATATTTTTTTCTGATTTTGAAAAAATTGTTGAAATTGATCCACCACTGTTCAACAAAGTGACAGCAACACATCTGATTCAAATAATCAGGATATTTCTTTCTGGACATGCCTGCCTTAGTGGTTAAACCGAAACAATCCATCTATCCTGAACATGGTTGTGGTGGGTTATTGGAGTCTATCCCAGCTGGCTTTGGGCGGAAGGCAGACTACACCCTGAACCGATTGCTATTAAGTCACAGGGCACATATGGAGACAAACGACCATTCACACCCACACGTTCACCATCACTGAGTGGGAACCAATCCGTGTTGCCCGCACAGAAGTCCAGCGAGTCGAAGCTCCTCGCTCTTGCCTCATGTCACCACTTCACATGCCAGCCGGATACATTCAGTGTGTATCCGCCTCTCGCCAAAAGTCAGACAAGCACCAGCTATCCTGTTGACCCATCCTGGGACAAGCAACAAAGAAGATGGAAAGTCGAATTTGTTTGTACCTTCTATGATTATGTGTTCCAATCTAGTTCAGAGTACATATCCTCCAGTCTATCTATTAACCCATGTGCTGCAGTCGTTCTAAATAAGTTTATATAACGCAACATACAATTTTACAAAAATTGTAAAAGTATTATTCCTGAATATTTATTTCACTTTCAACCACTCGACATGTTCAGTGGCATCAGTGCTATACATACACATATAGTTCTTATTTTTTTCTTTGTATTTCTGCCCTCTATGGACAATAAAAGCGGTATTGTGCTATGACCAAAACATAAATATAAATCTATATAAATAAAACATGAATTGGAATATTTCATATCACACACTTTTTATGCTGTGTCTTTGATTTAAAGATGACGTGATGAAGAATACGCAAAAATCTACAAAAATTGTAGAAATTGTAACATATGGGGTAACACATGTGTTACAAACATCGTAGAAATTGCAGCACAAGGGTTACATATTTATTACGCTCAATCATTGCGCAGCTCTGGCGATGAACGAAGTTCACTCTGGCTGTATCCATCAAATATGTACCGGCACGTGATACGAAAAACATCACACACAAATGCCTTTTGATGCATTAAGAATTTATTGTAGCAAGAGACACAACACAGCTGGCTAAGATACTTAATACCCGTGCAGACTCACTGGCCTGGCAACTAAATATTAGTTACGTTTCATCATTTCACACTTGAAATAAAATCTCTGTTCAGAAGAAAGAATGCACTCATTTTTGACAGTATGAGTCAGTACATATACACTGATATGGCATCTGAACATCATATAAAAATAAATCTCTGGGTTTAAGAAAATACACATGAATGTAGTTCTGACAGAAAAAAAGACCATGAACAAAGAGGAGGTACGGATTGAGAGTCGCAAAAGAGACAATCCACAAAGGGTGTTTCAATTTGGTTAAAACTAATTCTGTTTAGCTGGAGTGTTTTGTTTGCATTGTGGTACCTATTGCCACATCATGACGGGAGGGGGGATCAGTTATTTAGGTGAAGACCACTTCTGTAAGCTAAATAGTGATGGATAATTCAAAACTGTCCCTGAAGCTACTATAGAAAAAAATTAAACATCGAGGCCTACCTGCTCTGATACAGCAGAGCCACCTGGGTGTAAACAAGGTGGTATAGACAAACTCATTTTCTTTTTCGTTTTTGGCCCCATAAAAGCATTTGAAAAGGTTTACATCAGTGGGAGGAGGGATCCGTTTTTTTTCACCAATGCTATGTGATGGAAGGATTAGGACAAGGGAACAGGGTGAGGGAAGGAAGGGAGTGGGAGAAGACGTTGCGTATGCTGACTTTCAGATGGCTGTCAACACAGAGCAGAGCAGCGCTACGGTGACCAACCACAGCGAGGAAATCACTACAAGACACGGAACAGATCACACGATAAATTCATCATATTACACTCGTAACAATGCCATTTTAAGACATCAAAATTAAATATTATCGTCGTAAGCAATGTGGTTACCTGCACACGATGCATTACACTCCATGTTGATAAGTGAGTCCAAGTAGTTTTGGCCCAGCCACTCCTGGTAGGTCTTTCTGTCACCTACCCCCACGAGGCGTACGGTGGAGTCTTTGAAGATAAGATCTGTGCCCCTGTATGCCTGCGAGTCAAACATCCGGAACTCTGTACCCATGTCGCTGCCAAAATATGTCTGTAAAAAAAAAAAAAAAAAAAAAAAAGGACAATGAAACTGATTAGGCAAGACATGTTATTTGAAAATGACGCAGAAATTAATGTGGGCAAGTTATCCATTCATGATCTGTCAGGGTTCTTATCAGGGAAGTTGAGGCCTCGCACTGCTGACTTAGGGAGGCGCATGGCACACGGGGTTGCCAATTATTCACAGATTGAAAACCCACAGGCAAACAGCCAGCCACACTCACATTCATGCCAGAGAAATTTGGATCCCTAATTATTCATGTCAAGGGAAAAGAAAAAAACGGGAGCGCTCAGCAAAACACAAGCTTGGGTAGAAAATGGCAGCTCCACGTCAGACAACACAGAATTTAAAAAAGAAAAAAAAAATCTCTATTCCTATTCCTCACTTGTGACAGATGAACTCCCTTTAAGTGTCATACAGAGTTGCACTGTAAATTGCAGTTAAGAGACTCCCTTGAGAAAATGAAATATTTCAACCTTTATTCTCTGGTACCTGTGCATTGTCCAGGAGCCCATAGATTGCGTGGATGTTGGTGTCAGGCCGCACCATAACGGCATGGGAGGGAACGCGTGCCAGATGACAGTATTTATACTGGGTGACCTCGGCTTTGGTGCTATGCGGACAAAGCAACTGGAAGTCTTTGGACAGGAGATCTCTGGCCCAAATTTCATCAGAGTTCCCTGGATAACCACACAAAAGCTTCATGTGAGGATTCATTTCAAATGTAATATTTGGGTGATAAAGATTCTGCTGATACCATCAGTATTTTGGAACACAGTTGAATGCTTGATGAAAGCCACATCTCCACCACCTGTTGCCAGACACCTGCATGGAACAAATTATGATTATTACTTTCAAAATGAGGCTTTTTAGGCTTAAGAACCTAAAATTCTTTCTATATCTTATTCTCATTAGGGTTCCTCACACCTATGGGCAATTTAGAATCTTCATTGAACCCAACATGAAAGTTTTTGGAAAGTGGGGGGAAGTCGGAGTACCCGGATAAAAAACTCACGCAAGCACGGAAACATGGTGCAAAATTCACACAGGAGGACATGAGCGGACATTCGAACCTGAAGCAGACGTGCTCGACCACTATAATCACCGTGTAGAACCATCATTCGATGATGGGGAAGAAAATCAAATGTATCGATTAAGAAGCGGGTTTGGTATGATTTTTTTTTTTTACCTGAAGGCACCGTCGTATCCATCGTACAGGTCCTTTCCTTTCTCACATTTGTTCTGCCCCAAGCTGTCTCCAGTACACAAGCCACACAGGTTGCTCGGGAAACCGGGCTGATTAGCACCTGGTACACAGCTCTGCTTGAAAAACCCACCCACCGCTATGTACCATTGGGGGGGGAAGAATAATAACAATATTCAGAGACTTTTTTCACGTGGTGAGAGATGATTCATGCAAAATGAGCTGTTTCATGAGGTCCACCAGCTCTTACTTCTTTTACAGCCACTGACCTTGGGCTATCTGACAATGTTGAGGGCTGATCAGGCCTTTCTCTATCAGGGTTGATACGGGAACGTTCCAACCAGCTGTGCGCCCCAATCCAGTGTGACAGGACTGAAGGCCTTTCAGATCATCAAGACTCCTGATGCCATAGCTACTCTTTTTCACCACCGCAACCGCATAATAGTTGGAGCCATCCCGATCCGCTGGAAGAACGTAAGACATTGTTAATCTGTGTTGTAGCTTGGCGATGTCTTCTTGCTTCACTCTGTCTTCTTTGTACCTGTGTAGCTCTCTCCAGTCGCGGGGACCAAGCCATAGTCCTTGCCAGCCGTAAAGATATAACCTCCATCCAGAGTGATGGCATCAGCCTCCTTGTTCTGAGAAGGAAGTGATACATGTACAAGTTCGTGATTTGAATTCAGACATTTGGAAGTCCGTTTTAAAATGACAACAATGTTGCTAATCTCAACACCTTACCTTTATTTTCTCCATGCAGTCTGTCACAGAGTCACCATAGATACAGTTGACAGACGGAGTAAGGCCTTTATTTTGAAAGGCCGAGCCCATCGCAGCACATTTCTGCTGCTCTCCCGTCGACAGCACACACCACCGCAAAGGGCTTTCTATTAATACATCGACAGGCAAACAGGTAGGTAGATCGGCACATTCTGTGGAAGCTTTTTTTAATTTTTTTTTTTAAGACATGGACAATATAGTTATGTTACCACTGGAGGTAGTCTCTTCACTTATCACCCAATTTTGAAACATGTATTTTTTGTCACCCACTCTCCCCAAAGCAGCTACAGAAAACAGTAAAACACGCGCGCAGAGTAAAACCTTTGATGCTGAACTGCAATTTCATCTAGACATTTAATTTCCCGACTTGTTACGGCTCCTGTCAGTCATGGCAAGCACGTATGTGTGTAAATGGATACAAACAAAAGCCATCGGTACCTGGAGGTTTACAGTCCATGGCACTCATGGCATTATGATAGAGCTGACCCATCCATTTCTTAGGGTCGTCATACTCGGCGCTCTGAAACGTGACGGAGGATTCCGAAAAGAGCAGCGTTCCTTCACCGTAAGGCTTGGAGGAAAACATGTTGAATCCAGACTCCTGCAGATAGGAAGCACAAATGAATAATTTTGTGTCAAATGTCCTGATGAATCACCATTATTCAGTAATACACATGAGAGCAAAGTGGGCCGCGGAGGCAATGTGGGTTGGCCTTGGCAGTTTGTGCGAATGTACATGTATTTGTATTCAGATTTTTCAGTACAACACAGATGCATCCCAACTTCCCGCGTGGAACATATTACAAAGTGGGTAAGGGACTGGAAATATTACTCACTTTAGGAAACAAGCAAAGTGCAGCTCAGCTTTTGGCTGGCGGATGTCATACAGTAGGTAGTCAGATGCTTTTGGCGCTGTAGTCAAATTCATTTGAAACAGCGTTTCAAAATATATATAATATACAACATGTTGTACAGGGCGGCCCGGTGTTCCAGTGGTTCGCGCATCGACTTCACAGTGCAGAGGTCGTGGGTTCGATCCCTGCTCCAGCCTCACTGTGTGGAGTTTGCATGTTCTCCCCTGGCCTGCGTGGGTTTTCTCCGGGTACTCCGGTTTCCTCCCACATTCCAAAAACATGCATGGCAGGCTGATTGAACACTCAAAATTGTCCCTAGGTGTAAGTGTGAGCACGGATGGTTGTTCGTCTCCCACCCTCCCGTGACCCTTGTGAGGATAAAGTGGATCGGTTGTATATTCAGGGGCTATTTCAAAACAAACAAAAACACTTTTTTTTTTTTTTAAATTTCATAAAAGTGGGTCACGACTGTATCAACACATAGATGCGGGCCCCACGGTGACAACAGTTAAGAACCACTGCCCTTATAAAAACTGGGCTATTTTCCTAACCCACTTGCTGGGTAGGTGTGGATAATAATGTAAATAACCTAGCAATTTGGCGAATGGGCTATTATATATATATATATATAATTTTATGAATGTATGTAGAAATAATGTAATGTGTGTGCGTGGTGCGCGCTTCACCGTGCGTGCCAAGCGGGTCAGAGCAGTGCACAATTGCTCCCGCGTGCGAATTGAGGGAACACTGACATCAAGACTCAAAATCTGCCACGACACCATTTGTGAAACCTGACGTTGGCAACAATCCCTTTAAGACTCAGCAACGTATTAACTATTATAAGCCTGTATGCTTCTGTTAGTGAGTATAATAACAACACATTCAAGCACATTTGAAATATTCCTCTATAACCCAAATTGTGACAACCCTGCAATATATAAAATAGTCAACATTTGTGAAAATCCCAGGCAATAAACAAACGATACAAAAGGCAAACCCCAATTTTTAATCAATGATCTGTGCTTTCAGGCTGTTGCTACTGTAATGGGGTGAGATGTTTGGACTTACCAGTCCCTGAGAAAGCATGTTAAACACTACAGAGGGAGTGACGTGATTGCCAACCACAATGCCGCGGGATGGGATGCGGACCAGATTGCAAGTCTTCCACTCATTGACGGGAAATCTTCTTCCATCACGACACAACAGCTCATAGTCTGCTGATTTGTATTTATGTGCCCAGGCAGGGCCGTGACCTGGAGAAAAAAAAAAAAAAAATCAGTGGTTACAGACCGAACAACTCATGGTGTCTTTCAGTACTCTGTGTAACATAGCCACTGAGGAAATGAAGTAAGTCCTTACCATCTGTATTGTCTTCAACTGTTGTGTGTTTGATAAAAGCTACATCTCCTGCGCCTTCAGCCAGACACCTAATGGGGCCAATCAGAATAGGAGTCATTCATTTATAAACAATCATTTACATCATTTTATGTGTCCCGCGAAAGCAAATCAAACATGTCAAACTCCATGATGCTTGCTAAAATCTCGACCAAAATTTAAAATTTTCATATGTATTAAATAAGAGACATTGTCAGCATTTTCTTGTAAACCAAACCCCTCATTATAGTAACTTAAACAATAGTTGAACAAACCGTTATTATTGAGTTTTTTTATTTGGTTTCAGTCATAGCGGCCATCCAAGGGAAACGCAAACTAAAATGTGGCCCACGACAAAAATGAGACACCCCTGATTTACATTCACACCAATGGACAGAAGTGATGTAACCCTAATGGCAATATTGAGAAATTGCAATTTTAAAATTGCCACAATATTGTCATCATGTTTTAATATTAAAAGCACCACATCATCATCAAAAAACATTTGGGCAACTTTTTGCGCACTTCAGCCAAACACAGCATTTTGAAATATGTAGACGATGATACTTTGTGCCGCTGTCAATTCATAAAATAACTTAGTCCACTTCCGAGTCCTTTGACAAGCAAGTATAATTAACGTTCTGGGGTGTTCAAATTGAGGCTTTTGACTGCATTGCTATATATATTGACTTAGGCTATTTTGTGACTTATCAGAAATCTCAAAATGAATTCTTAGCATTACTTTATAAAACCATTTTAATGTTGCGGAGGCGCAGTATGTTACCTGAAAGCTCCTTCATAGCTGTAATATTGTTCATTGTTGCTCGCTTCACATTTGTGTTGTCCATTTACATCGCCAGCGCACAGCTTGCACAGAGACGCAGGATCGCCGGCCTCATTTGCTCCCGGAACACAGCTGCTATTAAAAAACTGTGCCACACCTGATCGTGCCCACACACACACACACACACACACACACACACACACACACACACACACACACACACACACACACACACACATAGAAAATATCAAGGCATGGTTCTGAGGGCTCTTTCAACAATGCAATGAACCTACCCTTTGAGAAGTCACAGCCCATGACTGACATGTAACCCTGGTCTATGAAATATCCGATGGGCATCTTCCATCCGGCTGTTCGGCCTTTCCCAGTGTGGCAGCTCTTTTTCCCTGCCAGGTTATTGATGTTGATGCCAGAATTGACCTTTTTTACAACGGCGACTGCAAAGTAAGAGGCCCCGGTACCTGAGGTGACAAAGTGTAAACAGTGAGATCCATGAAGGTATATAAACACATGCAATGACTCAGGGCAGAAACGTTCTCACTAATCGAAGGCTAACAACATGATTGATAAATATGCCACCATCAGTGGAAAAAAAAACCAATCTAATAACTCAAGAAGGATGGAGGTTGTTCACCGCTTGTTGAAACAGTTTCTTAAAAATCTTACTATTAAAAGGAATACCTTGACACAGATCCTGTCTGAACCTTATCAACGTAGTCAAGTGCTTTCTTTAAACACAACTGATAAAGACGGCACTCGATGGCACTCATTTTACCCTTTGATCTTGTGAAAATGATATGAGGGGATTGAACCACATGACGGGAGCATGCACTGGAGATGAACAATCTTACGATCAGCCTTTGATTCACTGGCAGCTATCTTGAATGAGGCACTCTTGCCCAGGTTGTAGATGTCAGAGGCAAACATGGACAAAGCATCAGCTTCGTTTTTCTACAGACAAAGCCAGAAAATAAACATATAATGAAAAACAACAACACAGCTAGACCAAGCGAATGCATAGACGAACGATGTAGTGTGTCGTTGAAAATCAAGCCTTTCAGGGACAGTGGTTACTAGAGTGGACAGCTATTCAAATGTTGTTTTCTCTTACATTAATTAATCTTAATGTCACAGTTGTGCATCAACTACTACAATGGACGCTTATGTGTGTTGCCATCCACTGCCATTATTTTTTTCCCATGCCTAAAGACTAATAAAAACACGAGAAAAAAATCCTGATGCAGGTTATCATTATTTGTGCATGAAAGGGTCAATTCCGTTTTTTTTTTTTTGACACGCTACCAAATGTAGTGACAGCTAGGTTTTGTGGCATAAACCTCAAAAAGGATTTATTTAACAGGCATATAGCACCTTTTACAAACACCAAATTACAGAGGAAGTCAGTATGGTGTCCCATTGCTTAAAAGTGGGGGATTAAAGCCTTTGTGTGTAACGATAAATCAGCTTCCAACCTGGAGCTTTTGGACGCAGTTCTCCACCGTGGTTCCACGAACGCAGCTGAGCGATGGCCGGATGGAGACTTGGGCAAAAGCCTGGGACATGGCCTCACATTTTTTCTGCTCAGCGTCCGAGATGGTGCACCACCTGATGCTGCTTTGACCGCACACTGAGCAGACAGAGATACGCCAGTTTTGTTCATATGTACTAAACCTCACGAATCATTTCCTTTGCTAGTTTGCAGAGCATGTCAAGAGTTTCACCAAAAACACAAGTCACAAGGTACAGAAGTCTGATTATTTTTAGGTAAAAGGGAAAAACATTTTTCGTGATTAAAGGGAACTACAGGTACTCAATCTATGGCAGCTTTGGCTGCGTAGTAATTCTGGCTCAGTTATTCTACAAATATCTTCAATAGGATACAGAGACAATAAGTTTCATTCTGGAAGAACAAAAAAAATCATTACAAATTGTAAATATGATACTGGTGATGAGTGGTTCCTCAAGAGAAACAACACAAATTACACCTGAATGTATGTGACTATTTCTCTCATTTTTTTTCTCACTTTTTTTGTAACAAGTGTTGCACTTGAACATTCAGTTTTCCTGGCATGTATGACTATTAAATTAGCAAATTTATCAAAGAAATGATCGCTGAATGACAGTAAGGTGTTTTTTTTTAAATGTGCATTCATGCAGTCTTGTAATATGACATTTGTCAATTTCTGTTCACATAACTTGAGAATGAATTGCCATCCAGTCTTCAAATTTGAAATGTCCTATCCTTAAAACGTTTACTACTAAATGTTGCAACTGTTAGCTGGATTAAAAAAAAAAACATA
Organism: Hippocampus comes; assembly: GCF_001891065.2. Taxonomy (NCBI): domain Eukaryota; kingdom Metazoa; phylum Chordata; class Actinopteri; order Syngnathiformes; family Syngnathidae; genus Hippocampus; species Hippocampus comes. The sequence continues at coordinate 284,664 of NW_017805072.1, read as the reverse complement.
AAAACTAAAAAACAAAAGAAACAAAAAAAACCCCACATTCCAATAAACTAGGCAACTTGAATGCCCCAGCACCAATATGCCATAGACACACACCTGATTCAACTGTTCATGATTGTTTCAGGCCTCTACAGGGCTTGCTGATGAGCTGATGATTTGAATCAGGTGTGTTGGAATAGGGTTGGATCTAAAACAGGCAGGATATGGCTCTCGAGGAACCGGAGTTCCCTACCCCTGCCATACAGTAACAAGTTACTCAATGTGAAGGACATTACAGAAGATATTTCAAACCGCATGCGTGCGTGTGAATTTAATTCAATATAAAAATGGATTTTGATTGTTCATAATGTGTTTCCAAGTTTTTGTTCCGCAGACCCCCTGAGATAGCCTTGGCCACCCCAAGAATAAAGTCTAGCTCTGCCACAGAAAGCTATGCTGTCCATCCAGCAATAACTATGCCTAGATTGTAATTTCATCATATAAAGTTACTTCTTATATATGAGTTTCCTGGATAGATCTATAGTTCAACTAAGCATTTTCTCTTACCAGCATGAAGAATTAACAGGAGGGCTCCCGCCGTCGTGCTCCACGTGGCCATGATCACGTTCTTCTTCCTTCTCGGCTCTCTGCCGACTCTTCAGTCCAAGTGAAAATTTTATCTCGGTTTTATACTGTACCTATAAACCGGGTCAAAGTTCTGAGCATATGTTCAGGAATGATGTTGCACAACTTTACTGCATGTCAACAAGCAGGATACTTAAGTGGCAGCAAATCTCACTCGGTCTGGCTCATTCCTGCTGTCTGAAGCTGACTAACTAGAGACGGGGTCAAACATGTCAAAGATTCAGTAACGAAGCTCACCTTTTGCCCTCAGCTTCGAAAAGGATCCAGCCTACCTGCGACCCTTTGAGGAGAAGCGGCACAGAAAGTGGGTGGATGGAGGGATGTCTGATGGACGTTCAATAACAAGCCCAGTGAAATAGAGAAAGTTGCCCTAATGAAAACTACGAATGATCGATGCTAGTTTTCCTGTCCACTTCGTGCCTTAGCCAGAAATCAAAAGGCTCAAAACAGTCAGAGAAATGTGCCACCTCTCAGTGCCAGCGTTGCCTAGCTGCAGACCAGAGTGTGAACAGAGAAGTCTTTTACAGTCCTCACCTCTGCTTTCTTCTCTGTGGCAGTGGGACTTTTCCACTAGTGGACACTCGACACATATACACGTGTAAAACTGTGACTGCTGGAAAGGGATAAGTGACTCACTCTCTGAGCAGGAAAAGGCAGCAAAAATTTATCAACACCGTTGACCTTGCTTTCCAGAATTTTTTTGTCTTTACGACACAATAGCAGTAAAAGTGAAGCACATGAGCTTCTCTTAAACTCATAGGACGATATGAAGTGCTCTCATGTTCTCATAGATTCACTCGATCATGATGAAAATTTATCAGAAAAACGAAATTCAAAAATCTTATGACTGGTCACACATTTTGTGCACACACCATGTCTGAAATGTCTCACTCTGCTCTGTGTAATAACCGCTTAAATGCAAATTTTTTTTTTACGTTTTAATGTCCACAAGGGCAGCCCGGTGGTCTTTTTTTCAATCGATGCCGAAACAGTGGCTAGCTGCAGAGCAATTATTTGCGCTTAATATTATCATCATAAGACCTCAGAATCACAGTAATATGGTATTATTACGATGCAGACTACAAACTAGAAATCCATAATTTGAATATTGCTATACTTTGTAAAGTCTGAAAGGAAGTGACTGATATAGCGGTCATAACATAAGATATGTTCTGCCAACCTCATCCTTGTAAACTTAATGCGGTGCCAGTAATTTGTTTGCAGATGTGCTCTGAGGTTAGCTTGCATGTCACATTTATGGGGCTGTAACGTGACGAAACCCAACATGCAATGAGGTGACAGAAAATATTTCCGAGTCCCACTGAGCGTGTCAGCATTTACGATGGCGTCAGCTGATTTTGAAAGCCATTTCATTTTCACTTACAGGGAGAAATGATATGAGCTACAGTGGGGTCATACTCATATTCATGTGGAGGAGAATCAACAGCTGGAGTGGGCAGCGTGCTGTCGGCGGTCGCCAGGTAGCCCCCAAGGACCACAAGAATAGTCCGGGGGCCTATTCTAAAAATACCGTAGCTTACCAGCGATGGGACATTGTGATTTTCGAAGAATTTTGTCGATTAGGCCTTGGTCATTTAAAAATGTAAACACTTGAAGAGATTCATATAAAGTGTTATAGATATGTTTCCTAATTATTGTGAGAAGTCATGAAGATGTCTTCACATGAATAAATATCATTTTTTAATCCTAACAAATTAAAGTTGATCGAAGCAAATGTGTTATTTCAGACATGCATCAGACTGGTGGCCTTGGCATTTTTCAGCACCACAGAAAGTGGCTCTATGGTGACTCCAGTTGTACAGCACATTCAAAGAACCACCTTTGAACATAACTGCACGTGAAAACACCAGAGAGATTGACCGAAACCCAAAGAAATATGTTCTTGTTAACAACTTTCTCACGCAACATTCTGCCTACAGGCAAAAAAATGTTCCGAATTCCTTTCTGGACCGTGGTCATCTGATCCTGTGAGCGTTGGACTTGGAAGCTTCATTTTTTGTTGTTGTTGTTTTCTAACTGGATAGTGTCATCTATTATCAAAACATTGCTAAGGACTGTACATTCATAAGTGGATGTCGGCAATCTCAACCCAAAAAAATGATACGCTCAAAATGAGCACTTGGCAGAGACGAAGCTCAGCCAGGGTGGACGATGGATCATGTGGTTGAGCCAAGAGGTTCCAATTTTGGCTGGGGTTTACCTCTGTGAGGTTTGCATCTTCCACCCAAGCTTGTGATGAGTACTCTGGATTCCTCCCACGTGGTGTTACGATTAGTCCAGAATCCAAATAACTCACACAAGATTTTATTTGAGCTTCGTGGCTGCCATTGCCGTTGTGCGACATGTTTTGACTAAAGTACCACTTCTTGGTCCAGTCACGATGAACTGCAGGAACATTTGACTTTGAGCATGCCCCATTGTATGCAATCAAGTCAACGCATCAATACATCTCATAGCTTGATGTACGGTTAATACAGTCACACGATAAACACGAAAAGTTGGGCTATCGAAACGCACAAATCTCAATAAAGACATTTATTTTGTACCAAAATAGGCAGCGCAGGGATAAATATCATCATCTATTTATCTATCTATCTATCTATCTATCTATCTATCTATCTATCTATCT
>NW_017805072.1:250564-281363 GCF_001891065.2 Hippocampus comes | reverse complement strand
TATATATATATATATATATATATATATGAAATAGATTATTTGCATCAGTGCTTAGCGCTAACATACGGTAGCAAAAACTCCAGGTTGAAAAAACAAAGCCAGAATCAAACAAAGAGTCCAGTTTTGTTCAAACAATCAACAATTCTGAATGGATATGAATATAAAGTAGCTCCAGATGCAAATCCTTTTTAACAATCAAAATTCATGCGGTGCAGAACCGGCTTCTCTGGAAGTCTCTGGGTTCCAGTCGGCTTCGGAGTGGAAAAGGGTGGGGTGGGGAGGCCAAACGAGTAGTTGAGAAGGTCCTTCTGGGGCTGCGTTTCTCGAAAGCATCTCAGTATTTCAAATCTTAAATGTGATACAAGACACAAGCGCATAATTTGAGAGGAGCCCCATTCACGACCGTAGCGCTCAAAGTACAAAACACTTGATCAATCAGAAACACAGCAATCCCACAACACAAAACCACTCATAAAAAATATCGTCGTGTTCCATGATCTCACTATAACAAAGTTATGCTATCATTTTCACTGGAATATAGAAAATCCCCTGAGAAGTCCTCTTGTAAACAAATAATATCCATGATCCATCAGCTGAGGAAGAAAGGTGAGACGACAGCTGAGATCGTCAACTTTGTAAGGGGTTCACGAAACCCTGGGTGACATCATGATGGCTTCCTCTACTTTTTTTGTGTGGCTTGATATGTAACGTTTCATGGGAGTATGTAGTCGAGTCAGGATGACGTTTACGACAGGGAGAAGGCTAGAAGACCAAATCAAACTAAGTGTAATGTACCAGAGCGACGGTCATTTATGTGGCAAGTCTCAGGCGTTTTTTTATGCCTTCTTGGCTGAAAGGCATCCATCAGTGCTTCATTCTTTTCATTCTTCCCGAGTATTTTCATTTTAGCCATGGAATACTACTAAAAAGATGTACGACCCAAGTGACCCTTTGCGGCTCACAAGGCATTGACAAGAAGTAAGTGACTCACACACAGAATTCATAGACCCCCAATCTTGGTAAAATTTGCTTTTCAAGGGGAAGTCAAGCCAAGAACTTTCTTTCAAATAATATGCTCTGTGCTCCTCCACTACTCGAAACACGGCATTCCGATTGAGACTATGTTTGTGGAATATGAATGATATCAAATTTTGCGTCTGAAAATGATGTCATAGCTGCTCAGGGCTCAGGTATCAGCCAATCACGGCTCAACTTGCCAAGGTCACATGACAATATCAGAAAACAGCTGAACTGTGACCAGAGCCTGACCGGAGCTGTGATTGTCGGCAACAAATGTCAAAATGGCCGCCCCCTAAGATGGACTAAAACTTGCTGACTTAATTCATATTCCACAAATGCAAAGAGTAAGCCAAAGACTGTGATTTAAGGAGTGACGCTTCAATAGAGCATAATATAGTCAACAACAAACATTTTTGCCTCAACTTCCCCTTTAAGGAACAAGCCCCCATGACAGAAGCCGCGGTGCATGTATGCAGACGAGAGACTGAAGGCATGAGACACTGGTTGTTTACATGGACAACAATACAATATTCCCCTTCGTGAGCATTCTCTTCATAGGAGGGTGATTGGTTGAATCTTCCAATTATTGTTCCCTTGACATGTGACACCACATCGTGCAAGAAAGCAATCCTATCCATGTAGCATTACACTCTATGTTCGCAGAAGAAATAGGAGGATATCTTCATGTCATCACTTTGTTAGTATGTATGCCGAGCGGAACATAAATTCCATGTAAACCACAATTAATAAGGTAATCAGAGAATGTTGTTTCCAGTGGTTTATTATTGCAGCATAACTTGATCGACTCGGGTTTAATATTGGCATACTGATGTCCATATAAAATTCTGCCAATGAAGAGGAAGAAGAGCAGAAAAGGCAGAGAAATCTGGGGGATGGAGCCTCAAGGAAGTTGATGTCACTGCACTTCCAGTCAAAAGTCAGCTGGGATATGCTTCTGCTCACCTGTCACACTCATGAGGACATCTGGTATAGAAAATAGATCTTTTTTTTTTTTTTTGACACTTTCTGCATGTCATGTCATGTCAATTAAACCCTACTTATCATCATAATGGTATCGAAGTGTGCTACATTTCCAAGTAGTAATCGTTTCTATCTCGGCCCTTGAGTCCAACATGCCAGGGCACATTTCAATCATTAGCTCATATTTCAACTTGAGGCAGTCTGGCAGGGGAGCCGCAGGATCAGAGAGGAAAGGTGGAAAAGTCAGAGAAAGAGTGTAAAAGAGAGCTTTTTCAAATATAAAGTGGAGCGATGCCATGAAATATGACAGACACGATGGGAAAAGAAGGAACGAGATTCTGTACCCATAAACATGCTCTTAAAGCTACGGCGTGCAAAAGTCTTCTCCTTGGTGACAGTACTATCATTACAAACCCATAGGTGAATGCATTCCCTTTTGTTTACTTTGTATGTGAAAACAACAACAACAACAACACACAAGAATGAAATCAATAAATCAGATGACGGTACATGTTACAAGTGATTTGAACCACGTCCTTAAACATTAAGGAACTCAGCTGTAGGAAGATCCACCAGTGGGCTGCTGGAAAGACATAAGCTCCTCGACCCTCAAGAAGGGGGAGTTTGCAATCTCCAGATCAGTCTCAGCCTCGTTCAGCGTTATGTATTGGTATCCGTGTGAGTGAGAAAACATGGAGGTGCGTGTGTGTGTGTGTGTGTGTGTGTGTGTGTGTGTGTACTGATGTCCATATAAAATTCTGCCAATGAAGAGGAAGAAGAGCAGAAAAGGCAGAGAAATCTGGGGGATGGAGCCTCAAGGAAGTTGATGTCACTGCACTTCCAGTCAAAAGTCAGCTGGGATATGCTTCTGCTCACCTGTCACACTCATGAGGACATCTGGTATAGAAAATAGATCTTTTTTTTTTTTTTTGACACTTTCTGCATGTCATGTCATGTCAATTAAACCCTACTTATCATCATAATGGTATCGAAGTGTGCTACATTTCCAAGTAGTAATCGTTTCTATCTCGGCCCTTGAGTCCAACATGCCAGGGCACATTTCAATCATTAGCTCATATTTCAACTTGAGGCAGTCTGGCAGGGGAGCCGCAGGATCAGAGAGGAAAGGTGGAAAAGTCAGAGAAAGAGTGTAAAAGAGAGCTTTTTCAAATATAAAGTGGAGCGATGCCATGAAATATGACAGACACGATGGGAAAAGAAGGAACGAGATTCTGTACCCATAAACATGCTCTTAAAGCTACGGCGTGCAAAAGTCTTCTCCTTGGTGACAGTACTATCATTACAAACCCATAGGTGAATGCATTCCCTTTTGTTTACTTTGTATGTGAAAACAACAACAACAACAACACACAAGAATGAAATCAATAAATCAGATGACGGTACATGTTACAAGTGATTTGAACCACGTCCTTAAACATTAAGGAACTCAGCTGTAGGAAGATCCACCAGTGGGCTGCTGGAAAGACATAAGCTCCTCGACCCTCAAGAAGGGGGAGTTTGCAATCTCCAGATCAGTCTCAGCCTCGTTCAGCGTTATGTATTGGTATCCGTGTGAGTGAGAAAACATGGAGGTGCGTGTGTGTGTGTGTGTGTGTGTGTGTGTGTGTGTGTGTGTGTGTGTGTGTGTGTGTGTTGTGTGTGTGTGGGTGTGGAAGAGCAAAAACAAGCCATATTGTGCTGCCAAAGTGTGCTAACGTGTAGCGTGGGCGGCATTTACTCAGAGCCGCTCCTTCGTGGGCACCCAAATGTAAGGACCCGATTGCTCTTCAATGATTTGCTTCACCTGCGAATACACTTCCTCTAGAGTTGAGCCATGGACAAAAGCTGCAGAGGGGAAAAAAAAAAGATCACGGATTAACACAAATCGATCACAGCTCAGTTTGTACATTGCTCCACAGGCCGCCAAAGAGTAGGGCGAGGCATCCTGGAGGTTAAACTAAGTTATTTGAAACTAAAAATTTTCCATACACTGACACGGCTGCATGGTGAACTCCGATATGTTTCGGTTTTGAACAACATACGGTGTAGACAAAGTAACATTTTCCATTTCCCACCATGATCAAATTGGAATTTCCTCTTTTTTTGGACAATGACATGGGCTGGGCCACATAGCCCCAAAATTCGTATCACGGTATCATATGTATCCGTTCACAGCAACGGGACACATCACAATATAACATTCAGGTCAAAATTATTTTTCATTCATAATAATCTAATAAATCACAGGTGTCAAACTCAAGGCCCGGGGGCCAGATCTGGCCCGCCACATCATTTTTGTGGCCTGCATGTTGGGAAGTGGTAAACACACCGCAATGTTCTGCACATTAATTGTTTTTTTTTCAATGGTAATGTATTAAAGATCGAAAGTAGCCAACACCGAAATTATTAAAATTTCGATAAATCATCCACCCCTAATTTCTGGTCTTCAGTGGTTGTCTCCGTTATTCTGAGTTATTTTCTCCCCAGGTACTTCAGTTGCTTTATATGTTGCTGTTCAAAATTAGCTACTCTCCACAGTAACGCGGTTCCAACCAGACCTACCTGACAAATGCACATTATCACATAAGTCCTTTGTGGTGTTTTGTGAGTGCATTTCTATAGGTTAGTAATTAGCACGGCTTGCCATCTCATGAACATCTTCCCTTCGTCTTGGTCGGAACGCTACTTACAGAAGTGAAGCTTTGCCGCTGTCGTTGAGGCGATGATGAGTGACTACATCGATAACGAATGCAAAGCGACGTTTTGCCTTCACATCATGTTTAGCCACGTTAGTTATCCAGCTGCAGCTCGTGAGTAGCTGCCACACTGATTAAGTGTGTACGGAGGGGATACATAGATATAATCAACATGCATTACGGCGGTTGGAAAGTAGGGTCCAAATCCCAACCTTTGGTCAAATTCATACCGGATATTGGATATACTATACTATACACGTCACCCCTACTGTGATGTGTGGAACTAAAAAGACAGCCCCTCTGAGTTCTGTAGGTCTGTTTGTGTATCTAGTGTTGCCTTCAAATGTTTGTATTTCACATGTATGTGCAATGTGATACTTGTAATTGCAATTTATGTTACTGTATGTTACATGAAGTTGTTGTGAAAGAGTACAGAAAATATCATTTATATCAATGAATGGTGCCTCACCAGTGAAATATTCTGTGAACTCCTGCTCCAGTTTGACAGCTCTGTCATAGGATTTCCTTGCCTGCTCCTCAGTAAACCGCTTATTCATCACTCTGGAGAAACACACAGATGTCCCAGTGTCAATGCAAAGCACATTCATTTCAGATTATTTTTTTTCCAACCTTCAACCTTTTTTACACATTTAAATTATTTTATTTAATATAATATTTCCACGATAATTGGTGGGAAATGGGTGGGAAAAAAGGCAACAAAAATATTTCAAAATACCGAGGGAAAAAAGAAGAATAAAAATATGCTAATATTCAAATCACGGGTGCCAAACTGTGAGCATGCGGGGGACGACTGTATTATTTTCTCTCTATGGAAAGAGATTATACAGTGGTTCCTTCACTTACTACCACAATTTGCTCTCTAACTCAATTCGCTCATATCTCAAATCAACTCTCACCATTAACAATCAATGGAAATGCCATTAATCCATTCTGAGAGACCCCAAAATACAAACAATTTTATGGTTGGATGTTCGTGTTGTGTTTATTTCAAGTTAAACACTTACGTGTTCCCGGTTAGAAATGACCGTTTGATTTAGAGTCACCATAAAAAAACGGAATTCTTGTCACGACTTGTTGCATTTGATATTTTAATTAAACAGTTCCAATGAAGTTGGGACATTGTGTTAAAAAAAAAACAGAACACAATGATTTGAAAATCATGTTCAACCTACACTTAATTGAATACACAACAAAGACAAGATATTTAATTTTTAAATTGATAAAAACTTGATATTGTTTTTAGCAAATAAACATTAACTTGGAATTTTATGGCTGCAACATGTTCCAAAAAAGCTGGGACATTTGGCCAAAAAGACTGACAAAGTTGAGGGATGCTCATCAAACACCTCTTTGGAAAATTCCACAGGTGAACAGGCTAACTGGGAACTGGTGAGTGCAATGATTGGCTACAAAAGAAGCCTTCCTGACTTGCTTCGTCATTCACAAGCAAATATGGGCGAGGTTCGTCTCTTTGTGAACAACTGCGTAAGAAAACAGTCGAACTGTTTCCGGACAATGTTCCTCAACAAACGATTGCAAGGAATTTAAGCATTACATCATCTATGGTCAATAATATCATCAAAAGGTTCAGAGAACCTGGAGAAATCATTGCATGTACTGTAAGCGGCAAGGCTGAGAACCAACACTGAATTCAGGTGACCTTTGATCCCTCAGGCGGTATTGCATAAAAAATGGGCATCAATGTGTAAAGTATATCACCACGTAGGCTCAGGAACTCATCCCCTGACCCGAGCGAGGACCATGTTCTCAGATTTAGAGGTGCTTATTTTCATCCCAACCACTTCACACTCGACTGTGAACCGCTCCATTAAGAGTTTGAGATTGCAGCTTGAAGAAGCCAACAGTACTACATCATCGACAAAAAGAAACGATGCAATACTGAGGCTACCAAACCGGACACCCTCAATGCAACGGCTGTGCCAAGAAATTCTGTTTGTAAAGGTTATGAACAGAGTCGATAACAATCGACTGGCTGCCAGCAATGCGGACCAAATTCTGACACCCGTTGCACAGGGACCATCCAGCCTGTATTAGGGGGCTCGCTACCTCATATTCCCAAAGCAACACCCACGGAACTCCCCGACAGACACGGTAGAACTCCTCCAAGTCCAAAAACCACATGTAGAGTGGTTGAGCGAACTCCCATGCACCCGCAAGGACCTTGCCGAGGGTGTAGAATCTGAGATTCGACTTCCCGATGGACCCTCCTCTCAAGCACCCATGAATAGACCTTAGCAGAGAGGCTGGGGAGTGTGATCCCTCTTTAATTGGGACACACTCTCGGTCCTCCTCCTTAAAAAAGGGGGACTACAACCCTGGTCTGCTTATCCAAGTGGAGCAGTTCAAGTGTCTTGGGCTCTTGTTCATGACGAGCGCAGTATGGAGCGGGTGATTGACAGGCGGATTGGTGCAGCGCCTCCTTTGAGGTGGACCCTATATAGGTCTTTCATGGTGGAGAAGAAGCTGAGCAGAAGGGCGAAGGTTTAAATTTACCGGTCGATCTATGTCCATCCATGTCCTCACCTCTGGTCACGAGCTGTGAATCATAACCGAATGAATGAGATTCCAGATGGTTGAAATGAGTTTCCTCCACTGGGTGTCTGGGCTCTCCCTTCGAGATAGTGTTAGAAGCTCATTCATCCGGGAGGGACTCAGAGTAGAGCCGATACTTCTCCACATTGAGAGGAGCCAGATGAGGTGGCTCGGGCATTTGATCAGGATGCCTCCTGGACGCCTCCCTGGTGAGGTGTTTCTGGCATGTCCCACCAGCAGGAGGCCCCCAGGATGACCCAGAACATGCTGGAGAGACTATGTCTCCCTGCTGGCCTGGGGCCACTTTGGGATCCCCCAAGAAGAGCTCGAAGTGGCTGGGGAGAGGGAAGTCTGCGCCTCCCTGCTAAATCGTCTGCCCCCACAACCTGACACCGGATTAAGCGGTAGAAACTGAATGGATTGATGAAAACAAGTAGCTTGTTTATGTTCAGTGAAATCCACTGACTTTTTTTTTAATAAAAATAATTACTTGTGATTATTAACTTGTACTTCTTTTTTTTAAATTAGACAGTTAACTTTTACATTTACTGTTCAGCAGTGTTGTCCACATCTGTTGAATGTAACTAATAAAGTTATTGTCATAGAATGTAGTTATTTTTAAAATCAAGTAAAGAGTAAACTAACTACCGGAAAATCGTTTTTCCAGTATAAAATGTGGCAACACGGCTAACAGCACAATCATTTGTATACTTTTTTGGGAGATGTGCTGAGGGATAATATACAGCAGAAAAGCCAAAATACCAGAAATACACACTGCGGGCATTGAATGACCGTTACGCTGTATGAAAGAAGGAACAATTGAGCATTCTGGGTGGATGTCAGGAAGCAATGTTTTTGACCCCAATACATATTTGTCTGAAAATTTATTTGACAACCAATTTGACAGTGAAGCAAGGCTCCTGAGAGGTTCCATCTTAATTGCCCAATTTTCTTGTCTTCACTGGAATGTGGACGGTCCAAAGTGGGGAAAAAAATAACATTGAAGACAAAGAAATTGGCAGAGCAACGGCAACCTTGTAAGCTGGGGGACAAATAGGTCAGGGTACCACTGTACTACTACTGTATTCTCCACACTATAAGGCACTTCGGATTATAAGGCCCGCCTTCAATGAATGGCCCATTTTAAAACTGTTTTCATATATAGGGCACGCCACATTATAAGGTGCATAGAATAGAAGCTACAATAGTGGCTGCGGTTGCATTATGCATTCACCAGATGGAACTACACTGAAGTTAATACATAACTATAAAGCTTTATTTATATAGAGCTTACCCAACCGCTGCAGCTGTAACAAAGCGCTTGACAGAACATTTAAAATACTATGTCCAAGAAATCAGAATATCGATCCTCATATAAGGCATATCATATTATTAGGTGTACTGGCGGCTTTTGAGAAAATGTTCTGCTTTCATGTGTGCTGTATAGTGTGGAAAATACGGTTTTTATCTGCTTCTTTTTTTGTTGTTGTTTTTTTGACGTTGGTGGAGTAACCTACTCTGACTCCAAAAACAGTAGAACCAAAGGTTTACGATGCATTTTAACTTACAGGATGTTGTCAACACTGCGTGGCCTAATGAAAATGGCGATAGGATACAGGCCTGCCAGCTGCAGACGCTTAATAGCGTTTCCGGATACATCCAGTATACAGTGTTTACCCTGAAGGACACAAAGGTTTGGACACAATGAGACACCTGCTCCCACTCCTCCCACAGTCGATTAGATTTGTTTTCTTCTCCTTCTGTACTGTGCCATATTTTCTCCTCTATGCTTGTATCTTACCTTTTCAGCGACTTGTTTAACGGACTGTATACTGGTTCCATACAGGTGGTTGTTATACTGTCCCGCCTCAATGAACTTGTGCTCCTGGATCTCTCGTTCCATTAGCTCTCTGGAGGCCATAAAGTGATAATCTCTGCCATCCACTTCATAGTCCCGCCGTGGCCGAGTTGTGTCTGAGGAGCACACAGGTTTACTGGAAGTGTTCAAATTTTCCTTCAACAAGACTAGCCAAAAACTAAAGGTAACCAAAACATGACTATTATATCATATTAAATCCATGATTATTTTCGCATTTGTCACAATATTTAAGTCAATCCTCTGTGCACATTTCAAACAAGTTTCTGCTGGCATGTATACTGCAGTTTAGACTCACGTGGGACGCAGGAGCCAAATTTGTCAGGAAACTCCGAAATGAGATCATCGTTGACTCGATCTTTCATTGGTCCAAGCACAATAACCGGTCTTGTGTAATTCACTGAAGGATTAAAACATGATTAAGTTAGGTAAGTGAATTTCAAAACAAACAGCAATACCTCAAAAATGTATTCTCCTAGTGACAATTAGCAACGTTCCGTTCTGTGGTGCCTGCCCCTCTCCACATACACACCGCATAGGGCTGACATCAGCGCACTGATAAATTCAGAGTGAAAAGGGCTTTAGCGCCTCGGTCAGCTGGTGGGCAAAGTCCCTCAGCAGGCACCCCTGGGATATTGTCAGGGCTGCAGGTTTGTGGGGGTTAATCCTATGCGCCGTTCTCCTCACATCTGTTTGGGATAAGATGAGCGGCTGGTCATCGGGTGGTGGTGTGAGTCTGAAGTTGGGGTGTTTGGTGTTAGTGTCCTCAATGAAGTAAAGAACTGGTTGAGGACATCTGACATGCGTTGTGCATCCTTGGTGTTGTAGTTTGTGACGCATTGAGTTTTGTGCCTTTCCATGTGCTCCAAAAGTCATTAGAGGTTAGGTGGTCCTGGATTTTCTGAGCGAAGGAGTATTTCCCCATCATTATGACTGCTGCCAGATCTCTTCTCGCTGCCCTGAGTGCTGATGCGTCATGTACCCTGAAGGCAGCAGCATCCCTAGCCTTCGGCAGTTCTATAACCTCTGCATTCAGCCAGGGATTCTGGTTCGTGTAGGTAGTAAACTACGCTTCAGCAGTAGTACAGCCATTAAAAGCATTTTTTAATCAAATATTCCAGATGATAAATATAAAAGAGTCTTATGAAAAACAATAAGTACGGCAATGACTGAGCCATTGCATCATAATCTAACACTTCTGAGAAAACGTTTATTGTGTACCCTTGGTTATGTCAAAACGTTATAGGTTGTCATTTTAACAGAGGACCCCATTACAACAAATCTATTTGTGGGGTTAGCTGCAAAAAGCATAAACTAATCGACACTGTCAAATGATCATGTAGTCATTTTCAAAAGTTTCATTTTGTATAATTGATAAAACAACTGGGTTGATTCTTAGACTACTATCTACTTTTTCTCCCCCCACTGATACCGGTAAGTAGCTATAATAAATCACTGACCTTCCTGCTGGATAACTGCTTGGTAGATTAACAAAGTCTCCTCCTGGCCAGCTAATTGGACACAGAAATGTTAGGGACACATTTAAATGCAAAGAGAATACAATTCACAATGATACACCTTTCACACTTCTGAATTTACCACTTGGCCCCGGAAAAGCAGAGTCTCACACAGATGCATAACACACACATTTTGGCCACTGTTCCGTTTCAGTACTGGTAGTGAGTTATTTTATGAAGCTAAAGTATCAAAGTCCGAATTTGGTATTGTACCAACACGTTGTAAGATGCGTCTGCAAAATTGAATGTTCAATTGAATAAAATCGGCAGGTCAGTGCAGGCATGTCAACACAGTTTGTACTGCCTGTGACCTTGTCAGATGAGCTGGAATTCTCCATGTTTATCCCTGGAGAAAGGGTTGTGCACATTTGAAAGGAGAAGGCTTCTGCAACATTCCGCAAAGCATGAGGTGAGTTGGCAGAACTCAAGTCTTTCTGAATAAGAAAATTGTATGTTAGCTTTGCGAATAAATGTGGGTGAATTCCCCTGTCAAAGTTGAATAGAATTCAATTACATATACCGTATTTTCTGCACTATAAGGTGCTCAGGAGTATAAAGCCCACCTTATACTCTTATGAATGGCCTATTTTACAACTGTTTTCATATACAGGGCGCACCGCATCATAAGGCGCAAAGAATAGAACCTACAATAATGGCTGCGGTTACATTATGATTCCACTAGATGGAGCTAAGCTAAAGGAAATACAATACAATACAATACAATACGCTTTATTTATACAGATCTTTCACAACCGCTGCAGCTGTAACAAAGCACTTTAGAGAACATTTAAAATACTAGGTCCAAGCAATCAGAATATTGATCCAAGTAGAAAGTATTGGAGTTCATTATGATTATTATTATTATTATTATTATTTTATTTTATTTTAACTTGAAAACAAATTTGGGCTATATTAATCACTTCTGAAAACAAAAAACGCGCACCCGCACCCTTGCAAACACACACACACACACACACACACACACACACAAACACACACACACACACACACACACACACACACATTATCCTCCCCACACAGATAACAACATAGAAATCCATATCAAGTGACACATCATGTACATTATCAGAACAGAAACCATTTACCACACATTACATACATCCATATTCTGTAATTTACTGATATTGCTCAGAGCATGTGAATCAATAACTAATTCATAATGGCCTGCATTCAACACAGATTAGAGGGCCTGTAAAATGACAGGTAAAAACACGACACTGGCTTTTTTAGAATTTCTTGAAAAAGAATGATGCCTTATCCCAAAATTTGCAGATGGAAAAGGTAGTGAATCGTTCATGGTTTGGTTCACCAAACGTCCCTCTGATATTCGCCGAACAGTTTTATTGTTTAAAACGTTCAAAATTTCCATGCAACAAGAAAACCATCATTACCTTCTTATGAGTTGGCTACTCATGTTTTATTTACGTCTTATGAGGCATTGCTATTGTCGCTTTTTGTTTAGAGACAATATTAGCGCTGCCACACTGTGCACACAGCACAATAAGGACGAGTTTAAAGTGAATTCCAAATGCCGGTGTTTGTGGGAATGGATACGATGCACACTGGCCAGCAGGGGTCACTGATATGACATTTACTTACCCCTTTCGTCTTGATCCTGCCCAGAGAACCATAGAAAAAAAATGCAGTACGTAGAGGTGATTATCACAACAAATGACTGAATGTCATCAGTATACAGCTCATGCTTTCTCTTGCTTCCAAACACACACATGCACCTGAAGTTTTTTTTCTCTCTCTCATTTAGCAGCCCTTTACAAAGTGTGAGGAAAAAAGGGGAAGACAGTGTGAAAGAGAGCCGATGCCGGAGATATCAATAGCTCGTGCTAGACTTAGACTTTGGGACCGCACCTTCTCATCACATCAACTTTTAAGAAACAGGGTTAAAGTCACTTAAACAAAAGAATCAGGTTGCTTGAAAGACAGTATTTATTCTGTCCCAACGTTTCACAGCCTGTTTGAGTTCTTCTAATTAGAAAAGCCGGTTGGATTCTACTGGAGGACAGTATGCCATGACTGTGTTTTGACATTATTTTTAGGACCGTATGGTACAACGCTACAACATGATTAGCCAAGTTAGAGCAAAAGCAATGGAAATTTCTTTTGGATTGGTACTCACCGATCTATCCTGAGTCCTCATCACGGCGGCTGTCTTTAACCTTGATCTCTCCTTTTTCTCGGCCCTGTGAAAAAGGAGGTGGAACATCAACCTTGACCAGAAAATGTACACCACTGCCTTAACTTTGTACATCCTCCATTAGGATGCTCATTACATTTCTACAGTCTATAATGAATATGATAGATAGCAGATAAACTATGAATAATGACCATCCCAAGTTGTGACTACCTCTTCATCCAAACCCCCAACATTCCAGTTGCTCACCGATCATTCACTCCCACCCCTCCAGTTTCCTCATTTTATATGCTGTCATTTCAAAACAAATTCCCGTCTACCATCTCATACATCAACTCCCCAACCCTTCACTTCATGAATGTCAACAAAATTGAAATAACCACCTACCTGAGGCACAACATACACAAAAAAAAATCTCTGTGATGAAACCACAGATTATTTATACCATATTCATCTTTTAATCACTAATGATCATGTATTAAATGTACTCTGGTCTTTAAACCAAGACATTATTCTAATTTCCCTCAGTTTCAATTTCAGGTTTTGCGCGTAATGCTGGAACCCCGGCAGTTAGGAAGACACAATTTCCAGGAATCAAGTGACCGACATTCGCCCCTTGGGCCACGTTTCACGCTTCACACCAACCTTCTACGGCTGGGGATGACTCCAACCTCTGGGCAGTTCGGGGGTGGGGGGCTGAGGTGACGCGCAGGCCACCACTCTTCTTCACCAGCACTGCTCACATGAAGGATATCTCCAAAGCGGAAGGGCAGAACCTGATTTGGGGCGCTCAAGTCGGATGCGCTTCCATCATAGTCGAAGAGCGCTCTGCCGGTGGACATAGGAAATATATAATTAGACTGATGCATTTGGTCGCAAACGCACTCTTTTTGTTATTCTTTGCAAGATCAAAATCAAAAGGATGGATAAATCATCAGGCGACAAAATGATGAAGTGTGTGGGCCATAAATAAAAACACTTCCAATGGTAACACAAACGAGGCATTTCCATCAACGCAACAGCTGGAAGATGTGCACATCTGTCTCTTTGTGCGCCGGTAGGATGCTGCGTGTTGACGGTCCATGTGTATGTGTACGCACGGCTCAAGGATGGACCGCCTTTGCGACAGACCACAGAATTCCAAACCCGTCCACAGGGAAACAACCTGGAAAAATAGGGCAGCCGGGTGTGTGTGTGCGAGTGCGAAGTAGAGCTGAAATAACAGGCATGCCCTAAAGTCCCCACTGCCTTCATCAATAAAACAGAGCAGAGACGGGGAAATCAAGATAGACAGATAGACACAGTCTACCAAATCTCCAAATATTTCAAGGATTTTGGATTAAATATTAAACCTAAGGGCTGGCAGTACCTCATCTGTGAGTATTTATGTGGAGCCAGGGGGCCACCATTCAAGTCCCACTGCCGAAAAATATGTGCAACGAGTTGTTGGAGAGATGCTAGTCTACTTGCTGGCCAAAGTCAAGAGGGTCCTTGAACGAGGCACCGACTCCACCTCTAAGCTGGAGAGGCGCAGCACTGTTTGCGCGCCCCTTTTTATGCTGACATATTCCCGGCGTGCCTTCATGTATGGTGTGCAACACTAAATATACAGCAGAATGCAAGTGGACTTTCCCCTTGAGATATGTCCTTGTAAGTCTAAGAAATTAAACTAAAATTGAAAAAAAATATTCAATCAATCAGAGTTGGCAGAAAAAACTGTGCTCTGATGCCTCTTAAAAAACGTTTGGTGTACAGAGCGTTTAGGACAGAGTCAGCATGCTAAAGGTGAGAGAATTTAGTCAAAGCATTCTTGACGACGTGGCAATTCCATTGGTCAACGGTTGCAAAAACTGATGACAATGTTTTTGTTTTTACATTGATTGCACCTGGTTTCATAACTGAGGTCAATGTCACTTGAACTTGGAATCAATTTCATGTTCGAATCATTTAAAAGAACACACGGGAGTCACTCAGATCTAATTACATGGGTCGAGGAACAGATTGATCGTGGCAATGTTCAACAGGAATACATGATCACATTTCAAAGCGCCTTTATTGGTTGATATTGTTTTATACAACCGGCAGTTTAATGCTTTCATGCACCCTATAATCTGATAACATGATAAGATGTCCACTGTATTAACCGCTGTCCCTGAAAGGGTTAACATTACAATACAGCATATGCCATGCAGTAAAACAAACCCAATAAAGGTCTTTGCGATATGGATATTGCACGGGACATTATTGTGATGTTGACATTTTTCCGATTGTGTAGCCCTACAATCTACACTGTAGGAATTATTTTAAAGGGTTTTTTTTTTTCCATCATTGTCATGTTCCGTATTTGGCAGCAGGTGGCAGGCATTCATTTCTGCCGCCTGCACACCTGCTGCCTATTTGGCTGTGATTGCACCTGCTATATCTAGGCGCTCCAGCTGTCGACTCATTGCCGGAGTATTGCAATGCCGTGCCACTGTTGTTGCCCATGTTCGTAAACATTATTCGAATACGATTTGCTGTTTGTTACATTTTCATCGTCCCATTAGGATTACTCAAAGCGTGTACTTGAACTAGTAATTGTCTAATCATTTTCCTTGCCGTTTTTTTGCAAGCGCTTTTTGTTGTTGCGTTACATTATTTCCTGGTTCTCGTTTTTACCAGCGTTTTCTGTTTTTCCTTAGGCGAAGTTTTTGTTTATAATAAATATTATTTTGAGATGAAGTCCTTGTCAGTGTCTGCTATTTCGAGGATCCACTTATTCTCGTTTGCTCTGTTATGTCCGAAGCAGTTCTTTTTTCCTGCTTTGTTCGTAACGTGACAGAATACTCCGGCCACCATGGATCCCGCAGATATTGAGAAGGTTTTGTCCGCTCTGTCCCGTCAAGAGCAACTTATGAGTCAGCAGGGCCAAGCCATTTCGGAGCTCCACGGCGCGGTTTCCATGCTGGCTCACAGGTTCGATGATTTCGAGCCTTGTTTAGTACGTTTAGAAGGATGGAGAGCACCTACCCCGGAGGTCCAACGTATTACCACGGAGGTACCCGTCCATTCTCCTACATTTAGTAGGGAACCAATGCTTCCACACCCTCCACGTTATGGAGGTGAGCATGGTCAGTGCGGGCACTTCCTCCACCAGTGCTCGCTCGTTTTTGACCAGCAACCTTCCGTTTATGTTAATGATGACGCGAAGGTTGCATATATCATGAGCCGATTGACTGGTCAGGCGGCGTCATGGGCAATTGCGGTGAGCGAAGCACAACCGAACCTCCGGTCTTCCTTCCCCGGCTTCGTGGCCGCGTTTCGTCGGGTATTCCACCATCCTGTTCGGGGAAGAGAGGCTGAAGGCCGATTACTTGAGCTCCGCCAAGGAAGACAATCCGTGGCGGACTATTCGATTGAGTTTCGCATTTTAGCCGCCCAGAGTGGCTATGACGACCAGGCGCTGTGTGGTTTGTTTCGTCGCGGATTGAACACTTTACTCAAGGATGAACTGGCTACCCGCGACAACAGTACCAACCTGGAGGAGTTAATTGATCTCTCTCTGCTCCTGGACAACCGCCTGAGAGAGAGGAGCCGGCAGTGCGGAGGTGGTTGGTTTCCATTCAGACATACGGCGTACCGAGGGGCATCCCGCGAGACAACTCGGACAGCTGGGTCCGGAGACCACCCCAGAGCCCGGAGTGCCGCCCCCGGGGAGGAGCCGATGCAGCTGGGAGGCGGAAGTTCCAGACCGGGGGAGAGATGGCGCCAGTTCGATGACCAGGCTTGTTCCAACTGCGGCCTACAGGGACATCGGGCCGCTTCCTGCCCATCGGAACCTCAACCACCTATGCCGGTCGAGTACTGTGAGTCACGACCCCGTGCTGAATCTCGAGAGCTTCGGAGAGTCGACTCTCGACTGGGACCCCCCAGGAGGCAGGTGGTGGAACCCGAGTCTGATAGACTCGGGTTCCGATGATTGCTTTCTCAATACTGACATTGCCTCAGAGATAGGCTGTTTAGTCGAGGAGCTAGCCGAAAAGAAGCGTGTTCACGATCTCGATGGACGCCTTCTGGCGGCGGTGACACAGATCACAGAACCTCTAAAGCTCAGGTTATCTGGGAATCACGTCGAACACAGACGATTTTATCTGATGCATTCCCGAGCCGTTCCAGTTATTCTCGGTTTACCCTGGCTCAAGACACACAACCCAGTTATTTCATGGGAGCGCCCGGCAATAGAGATTTGGAGCCCGTTTTGTTACGAGCATTGTTTGCGATCCGCCATAGGAGGGCGCGTGCGTGTCGGTAACGATGCCCCTGAAGTCATCTACCTTGACGGAGTGCCTAGTTGCTATCATGATTTGCAACAGGTTTTCAGCAAGGACCGCGCCCGATCTTTGCCTCCACACCGTCCGTACGACTGCGCCATAGACTTGCAGGTGGGCGCCCCGCTGCCGAGCTCTCGGCTATATCAGGTGTCTCATCCAGAACAAGAGGCATTGAGGGAGTATATTAATAGCTCGCTCGCTGCAGGTCTTATCAGACCATCACGATCACCGTTAGGTGCAGGGTTCTTCTTCATTGAGAAGAAGGACAAGTCGTTGCGGCCGTGTGTGGACTATCGGGGGCTCAATGACATTACCATTAAGAATAAATACCCACTTCCGTTGTTAGACTCCGCTTTCGCTCCCTTACAATCGGCCACCATTTTCTCAAAATTAGATTTACGTAGTGCGTACCATCTGGTTGGCGTGCGGGAAGGGGATGAATGGAATACGGCTTTTAAGACTCCATTAGGCCATTTTGAGTATTTAGTCATGCCTTTTGGTTTGACTAATGCTCCCGCTGTGTTCCAAAGTCTGGTCAATGACGTGTTGAGAGACCTGTTGAATGTATTTTGTTTTGTTTGTCTCGATGATATTTTGATTTTTTCCCAGTCATTACAGGAACACAAACAGCACGTCAGGCTCATTTTACAACGGTTATTAGAGAACAGGCTCTTCGTCAAGGCAGAAAAGTGTGAGTTCCATGTACAAACCATCTCTTTCCTGGGATTTATCATCGAGCAGGGTAAGCTGAGAGCCGACCCAGTTAAAACTAAGGCGGTGGTGGCATGGCCAACACCTACTAGCCGTAAGGAGCTACAACGGTTCTTGGGGTTTGCCAATTTTTATAGAAGATTTATTCGGAACTATAGCCAAAAGGCTCTTCCGTTAACCCGGTTGACTTCCATTAAGATCCCGTTCAAATGGGACTCGGATGCAGACTCAGCATTCGCGAACTTGAAAAAAAGCCTTCACTAACCCACCCGTACTGCAACATCCTAATCCTGACCACCCTTTTGTTGTAGAGGTGGACGCCTCGGATTCAGGAGTGGGGGCAGTTTTGTCTCAACGTTCTCCGGCTGACCAGAAGCTGCACCCCTGCGCCTTTTTCTCTCGTCGACTCAGTGCCGCTGAGTCGAACTATGACATGGGAAACAAGAGAACTACTGGCTGTTGTTGCAGCCCTACAGGAATGGAGACACTGGCTCGAGGGGATTAAGGAGCCATTCACTGTTTTCACAGACCATAAAAACCTGGAGTACATTCGCTCCGCTAAAAGACTGAATTCACGACAGGCCCGGTGGGCACTTCTGTTGACTCTGTTTAATTTCACCCTCACATACTGTCCCGGATCCAAGAATACTAAGCCTGACGCCCTCTCCCGTCTCCACGATCCCGCGGAAAGGGACCGCACACCAGGAACCATTCTTCCGGACCATTGCATCCTGGGGGCGTTGAGGTGGGAGATCGAGCGGAGGATTCAGGAGGCTCAAGATGGGGTCCAAGTCCCGGCTGAATGTCGCGCAGGGAAGCTGTTTGTGCTTCCACCACTGCATTCGGAGGTGTTGCAGTGGGGGCACGGGTCCAAGGTGGCTTGCCATCCCGGGGTGAACCGGACTCTGCATCTCATCTCCCAGCAGTTCTGGTGGCCAGAGCAACGGAAGGATGTCGTGGAGTTCATCAACACCTGCTCCGCCTGCGCCTGCGGTAAGGCCTCGCATCAGCCTCCGGCAGGGTTGCTCCAACCACTACCCATTGCTCCTCGACCCTGGTCCCACATCTCCCTAGACTTTGTCACAGGTCTTCCTCCATCCCGTGGGCGGTCCGTCATTCTCACGATTGTGGACCGTTTCTCTAAATCAGCCCACTTCATCTCGCTGTCCAAGTTGCCGTCGGCGTTGGAGACCGCCAACCTCCTCGTCAAGCATGTTTTCCGTCTCCATGGCATTCCTCTGGACATTGTATCTGACCGGGGGCCCCAGTTCGTGTCCAGAGTGTGGAAGCGTTTCTGCCGGTCCCTGGGGGCCACGGCGAGTTTGACGCCAGGATACCACCCGCAGTCCAATGGACAGGCGGAGCGTGCTAACCAGGATCTGGGGGGCGGCCCTTCGTTGTGTGTGTCTCCACCGTCCCTCGTCCTGGGCCGACCACTTACCTTGGGTGGAATATGCACACAACACCCTCGTCTCTTCAGCCACTGGGCGGTCTCCTTTCATGACGGCCTACGGGTATCAACCGCCGCTGTTCCCATCCCAGGAGGGGCATGTAGAGGTTCCATCGGTGCAGTGCCACCTCAAGCGGGCCCATCGCGTATGGAAGGAGACCAGGGCCGCATTATCCCGCACGGCATCCAGAAACCGGCAGATCGCGGACCGTCGTCGACGCCCTGCACCGACCTATACGGTGGGGCAGGAGGTGTGGCTGGCTACAAGGGACCTGCGCTTGGCCGGCACGTCTGCCAAGTTGGGGCCACGTTTCACCGGACCGTTCGTGGTGGAATCTATCATCAGCCCCGTCGCAGTCAAGCTCCGGTTGCCTGCCTCCATGAAGGTGCACCCCATGTTTCACGTCTCTCTGATCAAGCCGGTGGCGACCAGTCCCTAGGCTCCTTCTCCCACCCCGCCTCCTCCTCTGCGGGTCGTCGACGGTGACCCAGTGTACACTGTGCGGACCATCCTGGACTCTCGGCGCAGGGGTAAGGGGTTCCAGTATCTCGTCGATTGGGAGGGCTACGGGCCCCGAGGATCAGCAATGGGTCTTCCGCTCCTGGATCTTGGATCCGTCCCTTCTTCGTGACTTCCACGCTTCTCACCCATCCAAACCGGGGAGGCCGCCGGGAGGCGTCCGTTGAGGTGGGGGTACTGTCATGTTCCGTATTTGGCAGCAGGTGGCAGGCGTTCATTTCTGCCGCATGCACACCTGCTGCCTATTTGTCTGTGATTGCACCTGCTATATCTAGGCGCTCCGGCTGTCGACTCATTGCCGGAGTATTGCATGCCGTGCCACTGCTGTTGCCCATGTTTGTAAACATTGTTCGAATACGATTTGCTGTTTGTTACATTTTCGTCGTCCCATTAGGATTATTCAAAGCGTGTACTTGAACTAGTAATTGTCTAATCATTTTCCTTGCCGTTTTTTGCAAGAGCTTTTTGTTGTCGCGTTACATTAGTTCCTGGTTCTCGTTTTTACCAGCGTTTTCTGTTTTTCATTCGGCGGAGTTTTTGTTTATAATAAATATTATTTTGAGACGAAGTCCTTGTCAGTGTCTGCTATTTTGGAGATCCACTTATTCTCATTTGCTCTGTTACGTCCGAAGCAGTTCTTTTTTCCTGCTTTGTGCGTAATGTGACAATCATCAATTTTTGATTTTTCTTTACAGTCTTGTTTTATGTTTTTGATTTATGCTGCTAAAAGATATTTTTCGCAGCGGAACTGTCATTTTTCAAATTTATTTAACATCCATCAAATATTTTTATTTTGAGTTTTTTTTTTTTTAGCGTCACAAAGACTGGCACCTCACTAGATTGTGTCCATTTGTAACATCCACTGTATATTTAAGTACTGTATTCTGTAAAGTTCCATTTAGGTGTGACATGGCATTGTGCCATCCTGTGAGTAATTGTTCCTTCAGATATGAGGCGACAATACAGCGGCTTAGGCTACCATTCTCGTTAATTCATCTGCCTCCCATGCCAAGCGGGTGAACATGATGCATGCTTTCAAATATTTCAGATTCCTCACTGTAAATCTTGGTATCATCGCAGGTACCTTTCTAATGATGGGACAATGTGGGACGCCCCCCCCCCCCCCAAAAAAAAAAGAAAAAAAAATCTCCGTCGGTTGACATAACAGACACAGACAGAAATGCAGTCTCCGGCTGGATGGATGACTTGTGGAGCCGACGATGAGAAGAAAGCAGCGTCAGCGCAGAGCGGAGATGCATATGTGGAACTGGGAGTCGCCGCTTGGAATTGAAACAGATTTACATGGGACTGGAGATGTGAGCCAAGTTCTTTTTTCGCCAATGGATGCGACAGCTTCTTGTTTGCTTTCAAACCTAGCTTGTAGCAGACATGTGCACTTTTTCAGCATGACGTCGCTGAGCCACTGGTGAAAGGACACTTTGATTCTCTCCTCTTTCATCTATAACTGCTTCAAACAACAAAGTGTATGCAGAAAAACTGGTTATGATTGCATGACTGTCTGTATCTTATGTGTTGTGTTGTATTATTTTGTTATTTTATGTTAACTGTTCTGTTGATGGCGGCGCGGGTACCCGCGGTGGCTCCTCTCTCTACTGTGATTAAGAGGAAAGAAATTTCATCTTTGCTGTATGTTGCACATACAGCATATTTGACAATAAAGTTGACTTGACTTGACAATGTAATCAATAAGAAACAAGTACCAAAATTTCAACAATTATTTGTTGCTTTAATTCTTACCATATATTAATTGGTAAAAAAAAAAATCTGAATTCTTTACTTCATCAATGTTGAATTTGTCACGGTACATTCACCTGACCTTGGTGAAGACATCGTGGCTTCACTTCCCACTCAGTGATGGTATGAGTGGCTGTGTGTCTCCCTGTGACTGACTGAAAACCAGTCCAGGGTGGAATCAACATTTCACTTTACGTCAGCTGGGAGAGGCACCAGCTCCCATCCATTCAAAAATCAATTAGAAGCATATTTGTAGGACACTGGACTGTCTCAAAATTGTTTATTTATTCCTTCGTTGTGTGTTCACAAACCACCCCCCATAGAATTTATTTTGTGACTTCCTAGCTTGATTTTCTGTTCTGGTGGATTATTTTCGATTTTCTTCATGTCATTAAAGTTATCGTTAATTTACGTTTTTCAGAGGCGGTCCTTGAACGTCTCTCGAGTAAAACGACAGAAGAGAAGGCATGGAGACACAGAATGACGTGTCTGAATTGGTTGAGACTGAAAAGTATAAATAAAGTATCCGTTTTAAAAACCAACACCACAGCTCTCCTTTTTCGGAGCTGCAACATATTTTACTCTTGCTAGTGAACTTGCCTGATATTCGCAGCACTGCAGCAGTCTAAGAGGAAATTAGAGTAGCTGGCCAAACTTATCAGGAAACTACATTGCAGTTGAAAACTCGTTTCCTCTGGTCAATCATTTTTTCAGGACAAGTTACAGAAACATTAAATATAACCAATTGTCCCTTTGATTTTGTCGGGGAACAGCTCAAGCTTCAGCTATTGGCTTCCTTCAGCTATTGGCTTTTGTTCTGTTTCACATCACAATGGAGTCTGTAGCTTGGCTGAACTCAGTATTGATCAAACCTATACAGATTTGCACGCCAAAACTAGTGAACAGGATTTCAATTTACGGCGATCAGCCCTAACTGCAGGGAGGAAAAAAATCCCTTGGGACATCACACCAGATCACAGGATTATTACTCAGGATAATCTTTCAGAGACATCTGAGAACCGGGCCTTTGGTAAATGTAATCTCAAGGGAAGGAAAATGCTCAAATTAGGCCTGATTAACGTTACGCGTGAAATCCGAAGTTGCTTATCGGAGAAGTGTAAATACTCGGAAATGAAAGTGAAAATGATCTCTTGTTTCTGAGTCATTGTTTCATGCCAAAGCCAAAGGTGTAAATAATAATAGCGTTTTGGGAATACATGAACGTAAACATTGGGTAGATGGGGATAGATGTGCATGCATCCATTTCACAATAATTAGAGATAAAGTTGTCGTTGAGATGCACGACAAGGTTGCAGTGAAGGACAAACGGCAACCTCGTGTTTGCAGGTGTGTTGCGCAATTACCTGACATAGAGTGTGCGCTTTTGAGTGGATCGAAGTGACGTGGAACTGGAACTGACACTGCTGGTCATCATCTGTTCCCTCAGGTCATGGATCTTTGCCTCAAAACGACTGTATTCTGCACACACACACACACACACACACACACACACACACACACACACACACACACACACACACACACACACACACACACACACACATCCGCAGATACACACAGAGGCAAGATTAATAACGTAATAGGCAGAAGTAATATGTGTTGGGATTCTGTTCGAGAGCTTTCGTAAAACCAGTCAATCAGAATTGGCACGTGCAAAAAAGATTTCATTACAAAGTTAGATTGTCCACGATATAAGTGGTTTCTACACGGCACAAAATCAAACAACTTCCATTCCTGGACAGAATTAGGAGCTCCTGAATCCGAATAGACTAAAACCAATATAATATACACTGTGTTATAACAGATGCATTCTTTATCAGCGAAATGACAACTCCTGTTTCCGAGGCACAGAACAGTGTGTATGCATGTATTTATTTATTTTTCTATTTATTTATTTTAATCGGGACAATTTTAGGAAGCTCAATGAGTGAAGAGATTCTTGAACCCAATCTCCAATTAAATGTCGGATAATTATCAAGTTGTCTTGAAAAAACTACTAGCTACTGTGATGTCATTTTCAGCCAAGAGCTAGCGGCAAAATGGCCGGCCCTTGAGATGGACAAAAACGAGTAGATTTTACTGCTTAACACATCCTCCACAAACGGAATATGAATCAGAATGCCGGGTTTTAGACAAATAGGGCAGGATAGAACTTATTTTTTTAAAGAACATTTTTGGGTTGACTTCTCCTTTAACGCTTATTTTTATTGTGGTGTACAAATCTACGGTCTGAAAAAAGAAACAAACCTTCCCCACTGTAATTAATTTTCATACATTTTAATGCATGTGTACAGCATTACAAATTCTAAATTTGATCATGTGTTCTCTTAATCGACGCAACAGTGTTTGCTGTTCCTAAAATAAACCCCATTTCCAACAGCTCTTCTCCATTCAAGCTGAATGTCAAGCAATAATTGCAAGTGAGCTACCAGTCAGCCAATCGATGCAAAGAGCAGTGAACTGCTTCCACACTCAGCACAACAACCCACTGCAGAAGCTCTCTATGGACCTTTTTTTTTTCACAAGTTGCATGAAATTTTCATTTTGTTTCTTTAATTTAAAAGGTACATTTTACTGTAATGCCTCAAACGCCCTAAAACAATGGTGAAATAATAAAAAAATAAAAAAATAAAAATAATTTAAAAACCAACAACAAAATAAAAACAAATAAAACATACAACCATCCATTTTTTCAAAATGCTTCCTGCTGCATCTAATCTCGGCTGGCCTTGTTTTGGTCTGTCAATTACAAGGCACTTCTTGACAAACCATTCACATTTATACCCATACACCAATTTCGAGCAGAGATGTGAAAATTAATCGATTAATCGATCACTCTTTCATTGTGAAATTAATCAACAACTATTTTCACAAATGTTTTCTCCAAATGCTATTTCAGTCTCCCAACAGCAATTATTCTGTGATTTATGCAGTTCTTCATGAAAACACACTAATTATCTTTTGTGTTTAGTCAAAACAAGACATTTGCTTTTACTTTGGAAAACAATGACCAAACCTGTAACTGAATCAGTTTCAAGAAGGTTGGCGACGACAACATCAATCCCTCTCGTGGCATATTGCCTAACCGTTGTTTAGTTGTTTCTTAATCACTAAACTAAGCCAAATAAACAAAGATAATTGGTTAATAATCCTTTATCTGTAAAAACGGTTTGGAGTTTTAAAAAATTCTAAATGAAAATGTATCAGCTTATTCGGTGGATTAATTGATAGAACATCCATCCATCAGCTCATCCTTACAAGGGTCACGGGCGTCCTGGAGCCGATCCCATCTGTCTTCGGGCAGTAGGCGGGGACACCCTGAACTGCTTGCCAGCGAATCGCAGGGCACACACTGACGAACAACCATTCCCACCCACAGTCACACCTCGGGACAATTTAGAGTGTTCAAACAACATACCATGCATATTTTTTGGAATGTGAGAGGAAACACAGAGAAAACCCGCGATGGCACGGGGAGAACATGCAAACTCCAGACAGGAAGGTCGGGGCCGGACTCGAACACGACCTCTGCACTGTGAGGCGGACATGCTAACCAGTTCTCCACTAAGCTGCCCATCGATAGAATAATCAATTCCAAAAATATTTGACAGAGGCAGCCATAATGGAGAGTATTTCAATATAAATCAAAATCTAAAATGCTTTTTTTAGTAAGAATGAAGGAAAACAGACTACCCGGGGAAAACTAACATCAGCCAGCAATTTATGATATATTTGATCACAGCTGAAAAACATGTCTTCTGAACATCATACATGATCACAATGTCCCTGGCAAAATGGCCCCAATAAGACTTCTGATGGGTGGGGCTGTGTATGTCCCTGAACCATGGGCAGAATCTAATCAAAGCTTACTAATTCAATTACGCTTGAGGTACACTACTAACAGGAACCACAAAGCCATCCACAAACCAAAGACATCCAGAGCCTTTCTATACTGCTGTATTTCTTTTCCTTCCTATAAATGAAATCCGCCTCCTGACACATTTTGAAAAAGATAGCGATTAGTTGCAAAAATTCATGTAGAATATTTAATGCAAGGAGCATAATAATAGATGCATGAATTTGATGCACAACGGCCATTCAAGATGACAATGAAGGTGACCTTTAGTGGGAATACATTTTTTCCCCATCACTGACCCGAGTCCATCACCTTCAATCTTACACCATCATCAAATCGTATCTGCATGTTAATACATTAACATATTTGCTTTGCTTCACACCATAGAATCTTCCATCTCGGAGCATAATGCCTCAAAACAGTATTATGGGATTGAAAGCAAGATGGAAAGAAAGATACACAGGAGAAAGAACACAAAATAGATTAAAGCCACACAGAATAGTTCTCCACGTCCTTTCATGCACCCTGTAACCTGATAAGCTGTCCACTGTAGTAACCGCTGTCCCTGAAAGGGTTAATGCACAACAGCTCAATCAAGGAAAAAATCAAACTCTCTAAACATAGGAAAGCCCTTGTCGGGAAGCAAAGGGCCCCTCCCTGGGTCGTCACCTTACTGTGACGGAGGGCTTTGCGTGCCCAAATGATCTGAGGAGCTAAGTTGTCTGGGGCTTTATGATCCGAGCAGGGTCATCCTAGGTGAGGGACCAGACAAAATACAGCTCCAAAAAAACTCTAAAATGAGTTTTCCCCTTCCTGGATGCAAGTCAACAGGGCCCCACTCTGGGGCCAGGCCAAAAATGGGACTCGTGGGGCCTGCACCCAAATGATGAAAGGTTGTAATTGTTTCTCAATCTGCGGTTGTATTTGTGCAGAAGAGAGACAACATTGAAGATAATAAATTCATGAAATCAACTCGAGGAGAAAGTCAGATAGGCTCTCATCATCATTTTCTACGTGGCTGAGTGGTTTATTATTTTAGTGCTGATGTCCAGTTTGAAAATGTTGGTACGAGTGAGGCAGACAGGCACTGCTAGAAGCAAACCAGCAGATCAGGTGAAATTAGTACTGCAAATGTGACTGAACTAAACCAACAACAATTGTTCAATGTCACTGACAATGTTGATAGCCACTGGAGTATAGTCATGGAAGTGTTTTCAAGGATTCTCACAAGGGAGCTGAGAATGATAAATTGCAATGAACAGTACATTCACATTCACGGTCTGCTAAAACTCTAAAACTCACTGCAGCATCCTTTAAAAATGCAGAAACGAAAACATTGTGATTTTCTTTCAGATGTTGGCATGTAACTAACTGAAGTAAGCAAGATAACAAGTCAGCGCGTTCGGCTTTTCTCTCTTTCAACTCCGTCTCTGCTGTACTCACATGCCGATGGCAGGCTTGGCTTCCGTGCGATAAGATGCTGATGGGGTGGCTTTTCGATCAGTGTCAGTGCATGGGGCAGTGGAGTCCCAGGATGTTAATGTGAGGAAAAGCCAGACCGACAAGACGTGTGCAGAAAAAGGACAAATAGTTCATGCCACTTCCGCATGTGAACATGCCCGAGTGGAAAGATATAAAAGTCTGTGTAGATATGCAGGAAAAAAAACGTGCGCGCG
This sequence comes from Hippocampus comes, assembly GCF_001891065.2. NCBI lineage: Eukaryota > Metazoa > Chordata > Actinopteri > Syngnathiformes > Syngnathidae > Hippocampus > Hippocampus comes. Next base: position 254,230 of record NW_017805072.1, on the reverse strand, counting down.
TGTGCCTCCAAAAATCTTGCCAGTGCCGCTTGGCTGCTACAGAAAAAACAGATGCTAACGCTCTCTCTGCTGCGCTCTCTTCTTCACTGTGGTCGCTCCTCCCATTCTGACAGCAGCTTGCTTTAAGGCACACATACGCACACACGCAGACACGCACTGTTTCCTCGGGTCACTCATGCAGCAGAAAAGTGAGGTGATGCCAGGCTCTCCTGCCCTACTTTGGCCCAGGGAGTCAGTCACCACCCACACACATTCATAATAACTTTGAGAAAGCATTTTTCATTTTGATTTGGGGGAGTTTTAATAAACTCCTCAGTAATTGTTGCCTAAAAATAGACCGGTCTTGATAAATGATGGGTAATATGCAAAAGTGTTTCATCTTCAGAAATAGCACTCTTCACACAAGTCATGTCTGACATGCGCTAATTAGTTTTGGTCAAATCTTGTATCACTGTTTTTGTGAGAAAGTGCCTCTGTAATGTATGTAGCATTTCACATGCAGTTCATGTTGGTGTAGAAGACTTCAGGTTGGCCCCATAATTTCGACCCACACAATCTTCCCAAGGAAATTGTCAAAACTTCACTCGACAAGAAGTTTCTTTCACTTACTAATGTCAACAAGCATCATCTCTCAAACAAACAAAGTAACCAAAAAAAAAAAGAGAGGCGAAAGAGGAAGGGAATAAAAAAGCCGAGAGAGAAAGTCAGATAAATCATAGACAGATGACATATGGACACGATGGGTGATGACAAAGACGACAGTAATGGCTCTGAGGCTCATAATACTGACATCTCCCCTTTCATTTTCCGAAAAAACCTTTGCCCCACTGCCTCTTCATTCCTCCAGGGGGAGCAATGTTCCCTCCCTTACACCATTCCCTTATTGCATTATGCATCTTAAGTGTGCAAACTACAGATTGTGTGCATTGCACCAGTGCAGCAATTTCTTTTTTAGCTCTACATACCCGTCTTATAGAACGACTCGTGTTCCCACAAACCCGGTGATGAGGATGGGAGAATGTCGACAATCTGCTATATGTATCTGAAGAAAATTTTCTTGACCGAGGCAACATCTACATCAGGGGTCACCAACATGGTGCCCACAGACACATCAAGGACTACATGAGTAGCCCGAGTGTCCATTCCAAAAATAGCTCACCGGTGATGAGACACTGAGACTCTCCAGGAATATTGTAGAAGCGATCATTTCAAAATGTGAACACTGGCAGATATGTACATAATAAAGTGTGGCCAATTGATGTTTGTCTGTTTCATAATTATTGCGAGAAATCGCTCATGTGATCAGTATCTTCTCAGAAATTAATATCAATCATCATTAATTATAACATATGAAGGTAGTTTGAGCAAATTTATTTTAAAAAGAGCATACTATCAAACTGGTAGCCCTCCGCATTAATCAGTCGCCAAGAAGGAGCTCTTTTAATTTCAAAAAGGTTGGTGACCCCGATCGACGTTATCATCATTAGCACAACTGCACTAACAATGTCACTGCGATGGATCACATAAGAAGCTTGACTTAATTGCTGATGTAAAAATGTGACAGACCATTTTTCCACTGGTTTGTAAATAAAATCCTAACTGAGCGCTGCAGTTACTCAGCTATTGTTCCATGCAAATGTTCCATGGCACGCACACATACAGACAGACACACACATACACACAGTCATGCTGAGTGTAATAAGCAAACTAATAGAGGTGCAGATAATCCTCTGTGCATCACCTCAGCATTGCGGCTGATTGTCGTGGACTGTGTGTGTGTGTGTGTGTGTGTGTGTGTGTGTGTGTGTCATGCGAAACCGTGTGTACAGTGCATGACAGTGACACCTGTGTGTAATCCCAGTGACTGATCCTTAAATCAAGCGGAAGGCAATCAAGTGGTCCCATACCAGGAAACCACACAGGAGACATTTGAAGGTTGATACTTTTCATTTTGAGTTTTCCAAAGCATCCACTCATTACACAGAAACTCATACACACATACTGTATGATGAAATAGTCACAGAATTGTTTCCTATTTTACCATGAAAATGTCCTGAACTACACTCCAATGACAATAATGTCAGACAGACCTTGGATAAACCTGATCAATAATGCCCGTTTTACTCTTTGGATTAAAAATTCATGACATGCAGGGAATACTATTGAACTGCAGTCGGTTTGGCCGCAGAAATGCAGCCGTAATGTCAAATACAAAGCCACACAGAGGAACATTTATTCATGCATCACCGTTTGCTGGATCTGGTGGGTCACTTCCCCACTTGGCCCCAAAGCTACTTCTGTGACACTTTTATCCCAAATCGCACCATAACACACCTTTCTTTGCTACCACGTAATCTATCGTTTATGCAGGTTTTGTTACTACTAACCAAACATGAACAAATAAAATAATGAAGCAAGTAATGCCAGGAATGGGAACAAGGGATGGTCGCATGACAGGCGCCGCTTGGAAGGGGAACAAGGGACGACCGTATGACATGCGCCGCCTAGACAGTAACGGGTAGCGGCCACAAGACATGCTCCGCCAGAACAGGGTGGCAATGGTATCAGGCCTTTGGTCTTGCAGGGTCCATTTTTTGGTCAGATCATTCTGTCACTTCCGAAGCTGTAATGTATCTCGGATCGCACACAGCTGATGGAATTGAAGCCCGCTCGGTTGAGGCTGAGGCCAACCTAACACCATTGGATCAGGAGGGTGAAGCTATAAAAACTGAAATCTGTGTAGCGGTTTTTGTTGCCTGACTTCGCAGCAGTGATGTGTTCCTCGAGCCGGTCCTCGAGGCCAAGGACCTCGAGGACCGAAGGTCGGTCCTTGGTCCTTGGCCTTGGCCTCGGGAGTCAAGTCCTTGGCCTTGGCCTTGGCCTTGGGAGTCAAGTCCTTGGCCTTGGCCTCGGGTTGCCGGTCCTCGGACACAATGAGGAATTTGAGCCTCAGATCCCTTGTCCACAGGTATAAAGTGGGTCCGAGGACCGCAAAAATCACGAAGGAATCAAATAAATTCCATCTAGGGAAACCCATATTGATGGATTAAGCTGGCGCTTTAAAAGGGGCGGGTCTGCCACTGACAGGTGACAGTTAGCGCAAGTATAAAGAGCGGCATCACAGTTAGTTTCAATCACGGTTTGTTCCGTTCGCGATCGGCAGTTTAAATAGCGTGTAAAGTCTTTCTGTAACAGTGGTGTCTTTTATTTAGTTATTTTTGCACAGTCGTCACGTTTGTGCGGTGGCACTAGAATGTTTGTTTGAACCAAGTAATTTGCGTTACAGCTGAGTCAATAATGCCGGCACTTCACTTCCGGGTTTGGCCGTTGGGATTTGGAGTCCTTTTGCTGGATTCCAGTTATGTTTGCTGAATGCTTTCTCATGTTTGGAATAATGAATATTGATAATACATAGTTTCAAATCATGGTTGATTTAATTATTTTTTATTATTATTGTGAAGTTGAAGGTATTAAAATAATTAATGTAGTATTAGTGGGAGTGGTAATAATAGTAGTACTCAGAGAATGTTTAGAGATCAGCCATCTCGTTACCTCTGCGTCCCGTGTCCGAGACGCAAAATTAACCCACAGGAGGCACAGTTCCAAACAATCAGTGTTGTGTCCAAGGACCGGCAACCCGAGGCCAAGGCCAAGGCCAAGGACTTG
>NW_017805072.1:242124-249569 GCF_001891065.2 Hippocampus comes | reverse complement strand
TGAATTTCCGAAATCCTCAGGCCTGCTCCTGAATTATTTCAATTTTTGCAGCATTTGTTTATAATTGTATGTATATGTTGTTGTTTGTGTTATTATCATATGCAATTGAATAAGTAGACCATTTCGGAATTCAAAATTTGGGACTCTCTCAATGCATAATGGGACTCATACTTTTCTGATCAGGGAGTCCCTGGGACTCGCTGCCGGTAAACTGTAAAATGATCACTGAGAGATTACCGCTTTTTCTGCAGTCAGTGATTGACTTCTATGCAAAGTCATTTCTCAACTTGTGTTCCGTGCCATGTCATGCCTGTTAAGTGTTGATTTACTTCATATTAAGAAACTACTGCACTAAAACAATTATTCATCAATGTATATCATATGATTTTATTTCTTTTTCTCAGTATAAATAACACGTACCCTGACTGTTCTACTCTTTGAATAAAAACACTTCATTCAAGTGTTAGGGAGTGCAAAGGGTTATGATGGAGGGGTGTTACAAATCATGAGGACCTGCCAAGTGGTATGATAGCATTGTTTTATACATGTCCTTGGCTAGGCCTCAGTTTCAAAATCAGTCCTTGGTCCTTGGCCTTGGCCTCGGAAAATTTCTCAAATCCTTGGCCTTGGCCTTGCCTCGGAAAAATTTCCAAGTCCTTGGCCTTGGCCTTGGCCTCGGAGGCAAGTCCTTGGCCTTGGCCTTGGCCTCAGGTTGCCGGTCCTTGGACACAACACTGCTTCGCAGGTACTTTGAGAAAAAAGCAAGGATACAAGTGGAACAGTGGTTTCATCTTGTGGACAGTCACACCATACTAGGAACCATTCAAAGACACAGCTATGAATACCAAACTTTTACAAACCGGTTTGTTGAGAATCAAAAGTCGTGGTGGTGGAGGCCTGACTGTTTTAACATTGCAAAACGTCTAATAAATGTTTATCAGTGTTTTTGGGGAGAATTATGATGTTTGAAGAAAAAAACAGCAAAAACAAAAAAACTTTTCTTTATATATATATATGCCATCTTAAGGGGTCATACTATGACTTCATAGGGGAAGAACAACTTCGCAATGTCATATATATATATATATATATATATATATATATATATATATAAAAAAATTAATCAAGGGACCACTCAGAGGGTGGTCGTCCGTGGGCCGCCAGTTGACTTTTCAGCCCTATCACCCAGTTCTAATAAGCACATTATGTTTAAAAAGGTACTTACTTCATCTTTATATTGACCATTTTGTTGGACTTTTTCATAGTTGGGTTGACCTCATATTAAAGGTTAACCATCCATTTTCTAATCAAGTTATTATGGAACCTATCCCAGCTGTGTTTGGAGAGTCAGCGCGGTACACCCTGAACTGGTTGCCACATAATCAAACAACCATCCGCGTTCACAATCACACCTAGGGACAATTTAGAGTCGACCAGTCGACCACCAAGCCGCCAGGTTAAGCATTATATAATAAAATAAAATGACCTAAATTCAGCTTTTTCTCTTGGGGTCATTAATTTAATAGAACCCGCCCCCCCAACCCCCCATCCCCAAAGAAATCAATATATATTGACCAATATGAAATAACTTATATCGTGATGAACTTTTCAGCCATATTGCCTAGCCTTGATGCATGGTATGGTTGGCAGTGCATTTGGGGTCGACTTCACACGGATGGACAGGATCAAAATCGGTCAATATTCTGCATTTCAGGAAAAAAATCGCTAATCGACTATAATGAGATAATTTACACCATCTGTCAACGACGCCATTGACCTGCGAAATAAGATATAACACCACATACACACATAACACAACCTAGTTCACTCTGGACTCGATCTGTGCTGCCATAATATAGATATATTTGTGAGCACGAAAGCTAATCTATTTAATCTATAGCCTTGTTGCTTGTCATTGTGAGCATAAAGTGCTGGAAAGTGGAAGTTCAATCAGAAAGCAAGAGTGTTTGTGTAATTTTTTTTTTTACCGGTAAAAAGTCAGAAAACCATTTTATTTACATCAAAACAACTACCGACGCTATGAGTGTTATTTATTTCATTTCAACATCTCTGTAATTCAAAATGGGGTTCATCACTCAGCATATTTTACCCGAACTTCCATCCACGCATATTCAGCTAATCACAGATGCAACCAGCAGGCAGGCATGTGATTTGAACTAGCAAGGAAGTACCATAAGCTCCGTTGTTGACAAGACACACTAAACATTTGTAAACGAGGTATGTGATATACTGCAGCCATACCGAAAGTGAGTCAAGCTATTCTTGCAACGTGATTAAGTATTAAGTCAATACAGTAAATAGGCCGAATCTGTACAGTTACACCAGAGCCGAACGGCTTTGAGAATGTACTTTGCCAAATACGCACCAGGTAAAGAGTGCAGAACCAATGTTGGACAAAGTAATAACTGCGGTTTGTGGGGACGACGACATGTACAACAACCAGATTCCTATATGAGCCAAAAAGCAGCAGGCGTAGGTTACTTGGCGGAGCTGATAAGTCAGTGTATGGACTTGTTTACTGCTCTGAAAGCAAGATAGAAATAAGTTTTAGCATAAGCCCAGGCCCTGTAAATGTCTGGCGATGTTCACGTATTTTTTTTCCCCATTAATGTCAGAGATAGAGATTTTGTAAACATGTAAACATTACATGTTACATTTTTGATTCATTGCGATTATGATTTTTTTTCCAATGCATTTTCGGTATTCCAAGTGTCGGCTGTTGAGTAAATATACAAGTTGTTTAAATAGATACATTGCTTGATCTTTTGATGAAATTTTTTCATTTTTTCAAACTCGCTGATTGACCCCAAAAATCCCAATCGCATAAAGCCTAGTTTAGGGTCACCAACAACACACCACTTTTGTACACACACACACACACACACACACACACACACACACACACACACACACACACACACACACACACACACACACACACACACACACACACACACTCTGATGACATTAGATCCGTTGCATGCTGTTCTGCATTTCATGACAGCAGGTCGTGTTCCTAATATAAATAACAGAAGGATACCCACGTAAACAAGTAAGCACTCACAGTATGACTCACAATTTGCTCCACTCAGGGAGGAGGTCATTAGAAGGAAGTATCTACTGTGTGTGTTTGGGTGTGTATGTTTTCGAAGCAGGGCGCACCGCAGGTCGTTGCTCAGTACTACCACAGGAAACGGACAAAATGGTTTTCAAAAGCACGCACACACACACGCACGCACGCACGCGCACACACACACACACACACACACACACACACACACACACACACACACACACACACACACACACACACGCAGGCACGCACGCACGCAGGCACGCAGGCAGGCACGCACATGTATTTTGCAGACCAATACACAACATGGACAGAAGGCTTGAATTCGGCTCATTCAACAGTCACTAATCAGGTCTACTGGAGAGTCACGACACATAAAAGGCAGACAAACATTGAAACTATTTCAAGTCATTTATAAATTAAATGAGTGGATATAACTGATAAATGTCATGATCAAAAACTGCAACCCTATATATCCTGTATCAAACGTAAAAAAGTAAATCATAGGAAATGCTGAGAGGACACATTTCACCCAGGTATCCATAAGGACCGCCGCACACTGAGAGATGCAGCAGAACACTCACGCAGTGTGCAGGTTTCTGCCACAAGATGTCACGATGCAATGCGACATATTGTATGGGGAGCCTCTGAACGCGCTACAGGCTGGCATATTTCAGATCACAGGGAGTCCACACATTAAACTGTACAATGCGCTAAGAAGAATAGCCAACTGTGGTAATTTTTTGGAATACAGAAGCATCGAGCAGTAAGCGGTGGCCCTGAGGTGTTTTCTTTTCTCAATGTAACACAATGTACTTGCGACACTCCACTCACTACTAAAAAAGGGCTGCAGTATTTTTGCAGAACTGCAATGACCAAGTGAAACAAAAACTAAAGTTATCTTGGGCTTAACATTTTAAGAGTGCAGCCCTTCTCAAATACTGGGGCAAGGGGGTTCAATGCCTGGAGCAGGGGTGCCCATTACGTCGATCCTGATCTACCAGTAGATCTAGGACTCATCCCAATTAGATCCGAAAGGTGCAGGGGAGAAAAAAAAAACAAAAACAAAAACATTTGTGTGTCTTTGTACATGTTAGTAATATATATTTTTTGTGTTAATTCACACTGCACCCTAATCATGCTATCAGTCTCATTTTCCCAAAGAAAGATTTTAAAAATTAAATAAAATAAAGCAGGTAAATCTTTAACCTACGGTGGCGCGTGGCTACGTCACCGGAAGTTGTTAGCGCTCAGCAGTCTGCAATTGCAGCTTGTGATCAGAGCTGTTGCGCTATATCTCTGATCGTCATTATTCTCATTCAGAGTTTGCTTCGTGTACAATTCACCGAGGGCACGGGCAAAGAATAGGAATCTGAGGGAATGCTGAGGGAAGCACTTTAAAACGGTACGTGTGAGCTACGATAGTTAAGAGGCTGCAAAAGTGCATCGCTTACTTCCGTGTTTGGCTTCTCATCATAGCGTGTGTGCGCGTGTGCGTGCGTGTGTGCACGGTAAGGGGCGATCCCGGGAGGTTGGTCGAACGAAAAGTAGATCTTCAGTCCAAAAAGTTTAGGCACCCCTGGCCTGGAGGATGCCTGGAGGATCTCCAGGGTGACACCCTGGCGAACATACTTTTTTTGCCCTGTTAGAATAAAGTGTAATTGATCAATTAATACTGTCGGTGGCAGTGGCAATGTCTCTCTCTCTCTCTCTCTCTCTCTCTCTCTCTCTCTCTCTCTCTCTCTCTCTCTCTCTTTCTGTCTGTCTCACTGTCTCTGTCTTTTACTTTTAATTCAGGCAAATTAATGCACATCAAATCGTTGTTGTTAACAGGGCCGGAGCTACAGGGTGACCAGGGGTGGCCAAAGCCAAACTTTGTCGCGCTGTAGCCACCCCCTTAGCCACGCCCATACCGAGAAGAATGTTAATATCCGTTATTTTTCTACCATTTTCACATGGAGGTAGTATTCTTAGACCCCTTTATAATCTGTCACACTTGTTTTTTTTTTTTATGTTAACTATTTATTCAAAGAATAAACAATTGATCTGAATGCAAACTCCAATATAATGTGTTTTAAATAAATAACATTAAAATGTTTTAGTCAACTTCATTCAAAATCATGACTTTCACACCATAGCAAAGAAACATCATGGAGGAGAAGTCATTGTTTATTATACTATCCACAATCATGGTTTCATGAAATAAAATGCACACATATACCAATCTCGCAGAAAATAAAAACTGTATTTCAAATTTCTAAGAACTGGGAGACTTCTGAGGCTTTGCGCTTCTTAGGTATGTTTTGAATGAAAGAGTCATTGATTGTACAATGAAACTCCTCTACAACGAAACCATGTTTGCAGCAAGAAATTTTTCACAACGGGACTTTTCACGCTAGCAAATTTTATCTCAGATGTAAACACACACACACACACACACACACACACACACACACACACACACACACACACACACACACACACACACACACACACACACACACACACACACAGACACACAAAACGTAAATGTGTACTCTTTATTTTTATTCCAATCGTGCATAAGTATGAGCATACACTTATTGGACACTTCATTCAGCCAGTGTAGAAAGAAAAAAACGGGAACGAAATTGCGAAATTTACGATCAGCATTTACTTTCACTTACATCAATTTCTTGCATAATGTCTTTTATTTTGCTTCCTCCATCTTTCATTTTTATTACTTTTATCCTGTCTTCAAGCGTTAAAGCTTTTCTTTTCTTCACTCCTTTGTCTGCAAAGGTCCGTTTTTGTAGCCATTTTAGCAATGCAACATTTGTGCTGTGTCTGAAACAAACAATAACAAATACTTCCTGTACTACTGCGCATGTGTAAACCAGTGTGGTGGTTGCTGTTGCCGTTTCCGAGCTAAGCAGTAGCGGTGGCTGTGGCAGGCTGAGGTTGGATTAGATTTTTTGGGAAGGCTTGTTTTCATTGCAGTGAACCTCCTTGCGAGGCACGGGTGGAGAAAAGGATTTCGTATTATGCAACGGGGGCTTTTTGTTGTAGGGGGAAGCAGAAAAGAGGTAATGGCTTTAATGCATGAAGAGTTTTTCACACTAGGGGGAATTTTTGCACTTGTAGGTTTCGTTGTCGAGGAGTTTCACTGTTGTATGCAAAATGGCGTCAGCCCTATGTGACAATCGATGACTCTGAGTGGCTTCAGTCAGCGCATGAGATTGAAGATGACTATGAGAGTGCACAAAAGCAAAGCTACTGCAAAGAGATTGACATCATCTAATGGATAAAGCGGAGCAAAATGTTGCTTTTTTTACTTAGATTTGTTCCTGCTTGATTGATGAAAAATTTCTGGTTGCATCCCTGCCTTTTACCGACTTAAAAAAAAGCTATTCTTCATTGTAAGATCATCTATATTTTTTCTTTTATTATTTATATTAATTTATTTAATGTTAAAAAGGATACAAAGATATGTAGAGGTGTACTTAAAACAATTGAAGAAGAATTAAGCTATTTATAGTCATGGCAGAGAGTTGGGGGTGTGTTCCCTTCTTGCTACGGGGGCGGAACAGAAAATAAATGAGAAGCACTGGTTTACAAACATGCAGTGCTGCAAATGAGTGACCAAATTTAACATCTGAACTATTGTATCCTGGATCAACTCTGAAAATGATTTGTACAAGACGAATGGCCCAAGAGTCAAACAAATAGCCTCATTCAACTGAGACACTTCCAGTGCGAGGGTCATGGGACCAAGAGCAATTTTACTGAAAGCATGAATACACTCTTGGTTTGCGTGTTTACAGAATATGGAAGCGATATTCTCAGGACCCCCACTGTAGCAGGATCTCATTACCAGAGCCTAACTCATCACTCAAAACTTGGTTGCCTTCGTTACAGCCTTGACAGTCACTCCCAGCAGACAAATACCCAGAATGATTCGAGTGAATATACTATACATCAGTACACTTAAACAAGTCTTAAACTGGAGTTTGGGAAAGCTGTTTCAAAATTCCTCTTGACTAATACAGCCCATCCTTGACAAATTTCAAACAGTTTTATGCATTAGGCATGCAATTAGTAGTTTTTTTTTTTTTTTGGGAGCACTCACCTTCTGGCCTATACTGCGCTACGATGGCGACCGTTTGTCCTGCATTCTTCAGAGCTGCAGCGGCCTGCTCATGAGTTGCAATCGACAAGTCGACACCATTCACCTAGATCCACAGACACACACATTCAGTAAATTAAATATCCAAATCAAGCAACAACTTGGTATGAATTAAATGCATTGGAAGCGGTTCACGAAATAAACTCAGTAAAACATACCGAGAGGATGCGGTCACCCTTGTGGAGT
>NW_017805072.1:237346-237806 GCF_001891065.2 Hippocampus comes | reverse complement strand
CATACAGCTTTATGTCATCCATGTAGAGGAGGTGACTGATCGTAGCTCCATTTCTGAGGCGGTATCCATAGCCTGTCTGGTGATTTACTTGGCTTAGGGGGTTCAGTCCTATCCACAACAGCAGTGGGGAGAGTGCATCACCTTGGTATATGCCACATTTGATGGACACTTGGGTAAGTGGCTTGCCATTGGCTTCAAGTGTGGTTTTCCACATCCTCATCGAGTTCGCAACGAAGGCTCTTAGGGTCCTGTTCACCTTATACAACTCCAAGCATTCAGTGATCCATGTATGTGGCATTGAGTCATAGGCTTTCTTGTAATTGTTTATTGATGTGCACAGGTTGGTATGTCGGGACCTGCAGTCTTGTGCGACTGTTCTGTCAACCAGGAGCTGATGTTTGGCTCCTCTGGTATCTCTACCAATGCCCTTCTGTGCTTCGCTCATGTATTGATCCATGTG
>NW_017805072.1:234291-235515 GCF_001891065.2 Hippocampus comes | reverse complement strand
AATCCCTTGTCCACAGGTATAAAGTGGGTCCGAGGACCGCAAAAATCACGAAGGAATCAAATAAATTCCATCCAGGGAAACCCATATTGATGGATTAAGCTGGCGCTTTAAAAGGGGCGGGTCTACCACTGACAGGTGACAGTTTGCGCAACGTATAAAGAGCGGCATCACAGTTAATTTCAATCACGGTTTGTTCCGTTCGCGATCGGCAGTTTAAATAGCGTGTAAAGTCTTTCTGTAACAGTGGTGTCTTTTATGTAGTTATTTTTGCACAGTCGTCACGTTTGTGCGGTGGCACTAGAATGTTTGTTTGAACCAAGTAATTTGCGTTACAGCTGGAGTCAATTTTGCCGGCACTTCACTTCCGGGTTTGGCCGTTGGGATTTGGAGTCCTTTTGCTGGATTCCAGTTATGTTTGCTGAATGCTTTCTCATGTTTGGAATAATGAATATTGATAATACATAGTTTAAAATCATGGTTGATTTAATTATTTTTTATTATTATTGTGAAGTTGAAGGTATTAAATTAATTAATGTAGTATTAGTGGGAGTGGTAATAATAGTAGTACTCAGAGAATGTTTAGAGATCAGCCATCTCGTTACGTCTGCGTCCCACGTCCTAGACGCAAAATTAACCCACGGGACGCACAGTTCCAAACAATGTGCGTTTTTGGGACAGAAGGAAATTTCTCATTCAAAACAAACAAACAAACAAAAAAACTACAGCAAGCCTTAGGATTTGACAGTAACAATCGTTACCGGTAGCGTGTCGTGTCCGTGGCGTCATTTTCACGGTACCGAAAAATAGTTTAACTATAAAAGTCACCGCACACGAGTTGACTGTGTGATCAACGCGATTTCACTGCGCCTGTGTGTGTTTGTGATGTGGTGTGTTTCTTCTAATTTACTTTCGTTTTGTTTTGTTTTCAGTGTTGGGGGGGACGCAACAGATAACGTGATGTGCGCATGCGGGTTGATATTTTAGTCCGCAAACTGAGGAATCGCGCCGATGAAAGTTTGAGATGGCGTCGAAAAAAAACACAAAAAGGTCTACTAATTACGACATTTAAGAAATGGGAATGGCTGTCTGATTTTTCGTATGAATCGTCCAAAGGGCGTATCACTAAACTCACCTGGGATGTATGCACAGAAAACACGAGAGCGAGATACGACGAGAGGCACGATTACGAGGCAAGTTGGTCATTAGATTTGTAGGCTAATCGCT
>NW_017805072.1:221367-233498 GCF_001891065.2 Hippocampus comes | reverse complement strand
TATATCATATGATTTTATTTCTTTTTCTCAGTATAAATAACACGTACCCTGACTGTTCTACTCTTTGAATAAAAACACTTCATTCAAGCGTTAGGGAGTGCAAGGGGTTATGATGGAGGGGTGTTGCAAATCATATATACACACACACACACATACACACATCTCCAATCACCCATTTTCAACACCACTTATCCTGAACAGGGTTGCGGGGGGTTGCTGAGCCCTATCCCAGCTGACTTCGAGCGGAAGGCGGACTACACCCTGAATTGGTTGCCAGTCAGTCACAGGGCACATAAGAGAAACAACCATTCACAACACACCATCACTGAGTGGGAACAAATCCGACGCAGCCCGCACACAACACAGGCGAGCGTACCACTACACACACACACACACACACACACACACACACACACACACACACACACACACACACACACACACACAGTATAAACATACATACAACCATACTTAAACAGGTATATGTGTATGTATATAAATAGAGTTGTTACAATTAAATCAGAAAGACAGTGAATGAGCAATGAGACTATTGCAAAATTCGGAAAATGGACAGACATAAAAATGACCATCCTGCAGTCAGTCTGCAGCTTATCTGATTTATTATACTGAAAACATTCTGATTGGCCAAAAGGATTATGACGGAAGGAGTCATATTCTGGTAACCACGGTGACGCCAGCTGAGTCACGCGGATTGTGATAGGCTGTAATCCTTCCATTAAAATGGATTAAAGATAGTAGAGCAGCCATGAGAGTGAATATGCATGTGTCTATGTAAGTGACCTTAGTTTACATGCCAGATAAAAATTCTGATTGCCATCTGCCAAATCGACGCAAGCACTCACACAACCAAACACTTTCACACATGCATGTACACTTCACAGCCTTGTTACCAGGGCGACCAGAGGTCAGTCAGTGAATTTAGGCTCTCTAGGAGAGACATAAAATGACCTTTATGTCATAAAAATAAGTGTGTTTTGAAACATCAAGTGACACTTTTGTATTTTATATACTGTACAATAGATACAGTATGTTACTTACCTTGTGAGATCATCATCTGCAGTCAGGGACCTGGGCATTGGTGAGTATCTGGGCGTGGTCAGTGGGGCAGGGCTAACAGACTGGCTCCCGCTCATGTAGGGGCTGATGTGATTGTCCTGATGTGGAGGGTAGGCTGGGAGAATAAAAACAAAAAATGCCAACCTTCATTTAATCATACAGTCACATAGGTTATGTTCACAGAGCAGACTATTCTCTAAATATGTATTTTTTCCAGGCCTGTTTCATTAGCTTGCTCATAGCAATACCTGACTTTCAACATCTAATTGTGGGTATTTTTTTCTTTCTTTCTTTCATAAATTCCAAAAGGGATCTTATACATTTATCTACATCACAGAGTGTATGTCATGATGTCAGAAGTGTGTGTGTGTGTGTGTGTGTGTGTGTGTGTGTGTAGTGAATGAAAAAAAAATGCAATGATGATCTTGGAAATATGAGGCGGTGACCATGTCAGCAGCAACTAACTACTGACAGAGACGTCCTGGTGAGGGGTCACTCATGGTGCTTTTCTTTCACTAAATAGATATTTTGCAATCAAAAGCATTCATATGTTGAATTAGCTGATTTTATAGAATAAAACCATTGTTCGGACGAAAGAGGTCACGGAAGAAATAAAATATAATCAAAGTCACTTTTTAGCTTGATGTGTTTGTTTACGCAAAAAGTACCCATTTCCTATTGCTGATGGCTACAGACCAGAAAAACGTAGAATAAAACTTTTTTTTTTTCTGGCAAAAGAAAAGAGTCTTCTATTTCATTTGGTGGAATCGATGTAAAATTAATCATAGAACACAATATTCTGTGGGTCTTGAAGAATCAATCAAAAAACTCTAAAATCACATGCATTCTAAGGTTGTGGTCAGCGCAAATGGCTGGCAGTGAATGACTTGATGGGAGGCTACCAAGCGGTTTCAACCTGTGTGCTAGAAGTGGATGTTTAGTATGTTGTGATCTTTCATCCTTTGTGTTTTTGACTGAACTATGTCAAAGACCTTTTTTAAGTTTATCAGATGTGAAAAGTCAGCTATAGGCTCCAGTTACCCGCAACTCTAATGAGGTAAAGCGGAGTAGAAAATGGCTAGATGCAAGGGACATATTTTGTATTTTAGCTAGGGCTGTAATCCATTCATTTCAATTCATTATTAACAAGAAAGAAAATGCTGCAGAAAAGATCATTTAATCCCACTGTTCTCCTTTTGCATGCCAAGTGACACAGAACTCTTCGCAGTGGCCTAATTCATCACACACCGAGATCACTGGCTGAGCGTCGTCAAGTGGAAACATGGAGAACAGCACAAAGTGTGGAAATTGTGCAACAAAGACTGCCTCACACCAAAACACGTCCAGTGCATAACATAAATGCAAAACTTGCTTCGAATAAATTAATGCTAACTTTCATGACAGCCATTCAAGCATTGTTAGCTTGTCACAAGAAAATCAGCCAGCCTGACAGTGATCTTGTTGCAAATTTGCTTCAGATTACACAGTGGACCAATGCAAAGTGGGGGAACAGCCGGCTGAATCTTGCTCTTTTAAGTGTTGTTTCAGCACTGACATTCATAGTCCACAGACTGCAAAAATACAATTTTCCCCTTGATTTATTTTGGCAACTGGCAATGGTTTAACATTATGTTTGCAATGTCTCCAGGACTTAAGTGGAATAGCGATTGTTATTCATTTAAGCTTGTGTTGACTTGTTGCTCAAAATGTATTTGAAATGAACAAAAAAAAAAAAATCATAAAACGCATGATCTAAAAATGACTTACAATTGGTGACATCAGGAGGCGGAAAGGTTTCATTGATAAAGACAGAGGTGTGTTTGACCAAGCGTAGATAAACAACATCTGGTGTCGACTTCAGGGCTGCAACTGCTTCCTCATGAGTAACCTCCTCTAAAGAGGAGGCATTTACCTGGAGACACATCAAGAAAACATGCATTAGCAGAGCAATTAAACATGGAATTAAAATGTACGAAATACATATATTTTTGGGGTCAAACTGATCCCACTGGAACACAACAGAGTGAAACACTAACATAGTGTACTAACTTCTTTTCCACTTGTACCGTTTGGGTTGCGACAGTGTGTCATCTTTTTCCATCAACGCCAGTCTTCTGCATCCTTCTCGCTAATGTCAACTGCCCTCATGTTTTCCCTCACGACATCCATGAACCTTCTTCTGCTCTCTGTGCCGGCAGGTCCAAACTCATCACCCTTCTGGCCGATATACTCACAAATATAAGTATGCTCTCTCGAACTTTTTCACCAAAACATCTAACCGTGGCTGTTTCTCTGAGATAATTTCTAATCCTATCCATCCTTGAGACCCCTGAAGAAAACCTCAACCTCTTCATTTCCGCCACCTCCAGCTATGCTTCCTGTTGTTTATTCAGAGCCACTGTCTTCAATCCGTAACTCATGGCCGGCCTCACTACTGTCTTCGAAACGTTCCCCTTCATCCAAATCAGAAACTTAGATCACATAACGCCCTTGACACTTTCCTCCACCCATTCCACCTTGCTTGATTCAGTTTCTTCACCACCGGACCACACCTTCCATTACTCTGGACTGGTTTCTTCTCACCCTCGAGAATCACATTAAAACTTGGTCAAAAACTTCACAGTCAGCTCTCCTAGATGCTTCCATTCCTCCACAGGTATGTCATCAGGACCAACTGCTTTTCCATTTTTCATCCTTCTAGGTACTTTTCAAACTTCTCCCTTTCGTTGTTACTTCCTGGTCAACCACAATTGTCTCCTCTACTTTTTCTTCTTTCTCATTTTCATCATACATCAACCCCTCAAATTATTTCCATCTATCCAGCACACGACTGGCACCAGTTCATACATTTCTCTTTGTCAGGTCAACCGATCAAGAGCTTTCTTACCTTCTCTATTGTACAACCTGGCATAAATGTCATCATATACCTCTTTTTTGGCCCTTGCCACCTCTGCTTTTGCTCTAGATTGTATCTCCTTGTATGTTAACCTCCTTCCTGTATGCTTTCCTTTACTTTCTGGTTCCACCAGTCTTTTTTTTTTTTTCCTTTTCCTTCCAGAAGATAGTATTGCCCGGGTCTCAGATCACCTTGGCTGTGTAGGTCCAGTCCTCTGGAAGCTCCCCTTGCCCGCCAAGAGCCTGTCTCACCTCTTCTTGAAGGCCCACGGGACACTCTTCCTTTCCCAGCTTCCACCACAGGGTTCTCTGCTCTGCCATTTTCTATGATTAATCTCTTCTGGAAGAAAGTATTCATTACAGCCAATTCCATCCTTTTGGCAAAGTCCTCCACCATCTGCCCCTCCATGTTCCATTTCTAGATACCAATTCTGTCCATAACTTCTTCATCACTCCTGGTTCTTTCGCCAACACATACGTCCATTCCAATCTGCACCAATCTCTCCCTGTCTGGGATGCTCAAAATGTCTAGTTCCTTCCAGAATTTCTCTATCTTGTTCACATCCTACCTGTGGGTGATTTTCACGAATTACATTTAACATAAGACCCTCGATTTCAAGTGTCAGTGTGTTTGTTTGCATACATGGCCAATAAATCTGATTCTGATTCTGAAGGAGTTTCATGACTATGAAGCTCAGGAAATAGGGGAATTTTTTTGCAATCTTTTGCTGTCAGACAATTGTAACAGATTTCAACAGCAAAAATTACACAACATACCGGCTTTACATGGTTTACACTATGTGGGTGGGCAATTCCGGGCCTCAAGGGTCACTATCCTGGATGTTTTATATGTTTCCCTGCTCCAACACACCTGATTGAAATGATCAGCTAATCAACAAGTTCTCCAGAAGTTGGAAGACAATTCTGATCTGGTTTTGTTGGAGCAGTGAGACAAATAAAACATACCGGCCCTCAAGGACCACAATTGCTCACCCATGGTTTACATGGAGACTTTTTTTTTCCAGCTGAAATGATTTGGACAGAGGTTCTCCGGCCACCTGTTTGGATACTCCACTTCCTTCATCAAAAGAGGCATTTTTACAGCAGCGTAACACGCGCAGATCGATGTAAAAAATCACACAATTTATCAAAATTGGAGTTCATTCATCTATTCAGCACAGTAGTTAGGATTATTTTCACACTTTTATTGAAGCAGCGGCTTAATCAAAACATGTTACAGATAGCTTGAAAGAAGTTCTCCTGTCATAGACAAGCTCTGGTCGGAAGCAGCCATTTTTAAAAAAAAGCATGTAAACAACAATGTCAATACACATTTACGCCAAGACAGAGCATGTGCAGACCGGATGCAGTCGGCATATCTGGCTAACAGCCTGCATTTAGCGACACAAGCCAGGGTAATATGCTACAGTTTGATGCAAAGACAGGCTCACACATGAGATGGGCTCACTTCCCCAATGTAATATGAGAGACACACAAAAGGATGGCCGCGATCCCCGCTTCCCGAATCCGGCACAGAGGAAGCTGGAGGTAAAACAAGCCCTTGGTAGCCTGACCATTTTGATAATTAAAAAAATATATATATATATATATTTGGAACAATCTCGATATGTGACAGGCATCACAAGTTATCTTTCACTCAGTGATTCCATAGCATTTGATAGCTCTACATTTTGCCACAGTCTATAAATACATACTCTAGTTTTCCGTTTCAATATGCTTGTTTGAGGGGCAAAATACAGATTTAACTTTGCAAACAGCAATGTGAAGCTACTTCATTGGAGCCTTGGCCTTTACTGTACTGTAAAATGAGATGTGGGCAATTTACAAAATTTTGCCCGTCATTGATGCGTGGCCAGGGCACCTATCAGTCATCGTCAATCGGTCATTTTCTAAAAGTGAACCAAACTGCGATTGTCAGTCGGTTAATACATCATGTTATTTTAACCGCGCTTCCGTCATCACTTGTCAGTCAAGTTTGCCGGTCTGCCAGTCCATTTATTGTCAGTGACAGACTGACCGACCTTCCTTCAGGACTGAGGGAATACCCGTATCAGTATGTAATCCTAATGTTTTTGTCATCCTCGATCTTTTGAACAAAAAAGTTGTCTTAAAGTTTCAATTTGTGGAATATAATCAGTTACCATGAGAGAACATATTAGACAGACTGACAACAGGAATTACAGCACAAAAATAATACTTACAGCTATGAGTTTGTCCCCGATCTGTAGCCGACCATCTTTTTGAGCCGCACCCCCCTCAATGATCTTTGTCACGTAAATGCTGTTGTCACCTGGAACGTGTTGATTTCCAACTCCACCAGCTATACTAAATCCGAGACCTGAGAAGAAACAAAATTGACACTTGAATGTTCTTCATATTCATCAAACTTTTTATCAAATCTCATCATTGAAGTAACACAAAGCAGACAAGTGATAAAAGACAAAAACAAATACAGTCAAACCTCGGTTTTCAAACGTCTCTGTTCTCAACCAAATCGGTTTTCGACCAAAAATTTTTTATGCCTCGGATGACGACCGAATTTCGGTTCTCGAACAAATTGAGCGCACTTGAATGCGTTACTTGACTCCTCTCGCCTTCCTTACACGAGGACGTGACGCTTCCTCGGGTAGAAGAGGAAGTGACGCTTCCTCGTTTAGCGTTCCATGGTGAACAGACGTGTTCAATAAAGTTTTTTTTTTTTTAAAAAGAGCGTGGTTTCGGTTTTCGAACAAATCGGTTTTCGAACAGCCTTCTGGAACGGATTATGGTCGAAAACCGAGGTATGACTGTACAACAGACGTCCCAAATCTCTGACGCTGACCCCGTCCCTGGCATACCAGGCACATCTTGTGTGAAAACAGTTACATTTGAAAAAGATGATAAAATGCAGAACATGGCTAAT
The DNA here is from genome assembly GCF_001891065.2 of Hippocampus comes. NCBI lineage: Eukaryota > Metazoa > Chordata > Actinopteri > Syngnathiformes > Syngnathidae > Hippocampus > Hippocampus comes. The sequence continues at coordinate 226,603 of NW_017805072.1, read as the reverse complement.
GAGAAACAGATGTGCGTAGAGTGGAGTAAGGGTAATAAACAAGAGCAGAACTCCCGTAGATAAAGTATTATGAAGATTGTAATCATCAGGATGAAGTTATCACCTTTAAAATAGGAAATGTCTTTTTTGAGCAAAATATTACCATTTGCTTGATTTTAACGATAGATCTTTTTATTGTATAATTTTAAAGAAGGTTATCTTTTTGCAGAAAGGTAATATTGCTTCAGAGGCCAGACTCCTGAAAGGCATGCTGCACTAAATAAATAAATAAAAATAAACCAACACAGTTCCAGAAAAAAAATAAAATGTGGCACCTACTTGTCCTATATCAGTAGGAACGAAATTACTCCTCATGCGGACGTAAAGTAAAACAGGATGAAGACCATTCAACCCTTTGTTATGAGCAAAGATCATTCTGAGTGTTCCCCACACAATCTTGACCCTATTGCTTGTTCTTCTGCTGTTACACTATTGACATTGTCAGCATTCATTTCCTTATTGCTTCATTCTTAACTATTGAAATCTACTTCCAACTGATATCTCGAAAAATTGTGACATGTTTTATAATACTACATAAAAACACTGGGAATAGAGTTAGTTTGGACAGTATGCCACCACATATTGAGACAATAATGTCGGCTTCATAGTCAGCCTGAAGAGAAATTAGCTTCTGGTTTTGTAGTTAATTAAGCCAGTGGTCCCTGGACAGTGTATTTCTCGACAACAGAATAACTACCGTATTTTCCGCACTAAAAGGCGCACCTAAAAGCCTTCCATTTTCTTAAAAGCTCACAGTTTGTGTATGGTGATTATGGTAATATTTCCACCCCTAAATGGCTCCTTGCTCAACTTCCAAAAGCACTTCAAAACCTGCATCACATAACAACAACTATTTTGTGCGTTGTGATCATGTAAGTAGTGTTTGTTCACCTTTAGGTCCTTTCACTAACTTGATATCCAAGATTTTATCATTAAGGCTCTTCTTGCGTCGTACACACAGTCTGACGAGACCTCCAGCATCCTTCAGTGCCTCCACCGCTCCACTGTGGGTCACTTCCCTGACATCAGTCTCATTTACTCGGACTATGGAGTCATTCACCCTACCAAACAAAATCTCATGAAATGCATGTAGAGATCAGGTAAAAAGTTCAAATCAACTCTGAGGCTGAATTAATAAGGAATCACACATTACAATAGAATTGTACAAATATATTTACTATTAGTTTGTGTTCGTTTTTTGCTAATTAAATTAGAATGGGCATCAAATTCATCGCCATTTGCATTTGGGTGAGAGGTGGCAATCACGTGCAGAAAAACACTAACAAAATGTACATTCATTATATACTGTACATAAAAATGATAAATATATTACTACCATATTTTCCACACACATCAGGCGCAGCTAAAAGCATTCCATTTTCTCAAAAGCCAATGATGCGCCTTATAATGCGATGCGCCTTCCACATGGATCAATATTCTGATTCCTTGGACGGAGTATTTTAAATGTTCTGTAAAGCGCTTTGTTACAGCTGCAGTAGTTGTCAAAGCACTATATAAATAAAGCGGCACTGTATTGTATTGTATTCCCTTTAGTGTAGCTCCATCTCGTGGATGAATCCCACAACTTCTGCCACTATTGTAGCTTATAATGCGGTGTGTCCTATATATGAAAACAGTTTTAAAATGGGCCATTCATTGAAGGTGCACTTTATACTCCAAAACATCTTATAGTCCGGCAAATATGATACATATTATTTTTATGGATCTTTCCTATTGAGTCGTGTGAGATTAATTTAATTTTGTGCACATGTGTGTGCTTACTTGAGTTGTCCATTTTGTGCTGCGGCCCCTCCAGGTATAATCTTAGTAATGAAGATGGAAGGATCTTCTCCAATATGGGGATTATCAGTCCCTCCTGCAATACTGAAGCCCAAACCTGAGTTACCCTATGCATGAACAGAGATAATGGTTGTCAGTCATTACAATAACATTACGACTACTACTACTACTAATAATAATAATAATAATACTAACAACTACACTAATGATGTTTTTAGTCATGTTCCACTGAAATTACCAAGACCATAGTGTCGTGGGACAACAAAACATTCTACAGATTTTGCAAATGTCATAACTTCTTCAGCGAACGTATCAGTATATATTCCTTGACACTGGGTTTGAATGTGCGTCTATTCTGTTCTCTGTTTGCGTGTACATCTATAGCGTCTTTAAAGCAGAGCCAGTCAAGCAGACAGATCCAGGTCACAGGAGAATAGGCTAAGCAAAGGGATGGGAAGAGAGCCTCGGGGAGAGACAAAGGAGAGTATAATTGAGAGAGGGGACAGGAGAACACAGAAAGTAGAGGAAAACGGACAAGGAATCGAAAGGTTCATAAAATAAAGACAGTTGGGGAAATGATCAGAAGGGCTGAGAAGAAAAAAAAAACGATGATTGATACATAAGCTTGAAAAGACAGTTATAAGACAAGGTAACAAAGTCTCAAACCACTCAAATTGTGGAAACCCATCACACTGACGTCACTTCCATTAATGAAGAAATGAAATAATTTTGCTGAACATAAATTACTATAGAAATATTAACTTTGTAACAGCACAGCATGTAAATTGAGTTGAGCATATGACGCAGACATACAATTCACTCGTGACTTGCAAACTTCCTTTTATTACATAACACTTTCTTTTATCCTGCACTAAATTTACCATTGGCTTAAAATGATTTGTTTTGGATTCATGAGAGATGCATTTGCAGAATAGTAGTAATTTTGCTACAGTAGTAAATAATAAATACAAATGCTGGTGGCATCCTTATATCTTTACCCGTTCCAATGTGATTTCCTCATATTCAAATTCTGCTTCTGTTCCATTGACCTGCTTGAGACAGTACAGAGAGAGAGAGAGAGAGAGAGAGAGAGAGAGAGAGAGAGAGAGAGAGAGAGAGAGGCAGAGAGATGTTCAATTTTTATGTTACAATGTCAATGTTTATGTTAAAATTGGTAAAAATAAAACATACAAAATGTGTGTTAACATTTGTATCACATAGAAACATGGTTAAAATCCTCAAAAGGTCTGTGCAGAATTAACTTGGCTGTTCAAGCAAGACTTGGGGACTAGACGCTTGAAACCCTCTGCCATCCAGTCACCTGTACGCCATAATATGGAGGTCTGGATGGTGACTGAAAAGACTCCAGTTCTTCTTGTAAGCACGCTGCTGCGGTGCCCTTGAGTACGGCACCAACAGTCCACCCCCAAGTGTACGGGACTTTTTTTCTGATTTCAAAATGTTACCTTCCATTTAATCCGATTCAAATCTGATGCAAATATTCAATATTCATGCATAGGAGGATATGAGTGCACGCAAGCTCGCTTAAATATAAACATAGTTGGAGAATGGCATCTCAGAGGGCTGTGTAATCTCCTTGCTATAATCTGTGTCTCTGTGCTCTGACAGAATAGAGAATAGAGGCATGGACACAATGTATTTTCCAGACTGTAAAACGCGACTTTTTGAACCATGCGGCTTTAAATGTGACATGGTTTATGTGTTCATTTTTACTGGTGAGCTTCAGGCCGACAATTGATTTACCCAAAGTCTCTTCATATCTGACCAGTGAAATTAATGAAGATGATGAAGAGTCTGCCCTCATTCTGAATATTCGTCAGGCATTTGCTGTTGGGATGCACACTCGGGCTGAGAGAGATAAATACGGAAGTGTTGTGCGCGCATAGCAGTATGCAGCTGTGTAAGAGCAAATGTAGAGGAAACAGTACATATTTGCACGAAAATAAGCATCTTGAGTTGACTTTAATGAGCCTGGGGAATGAGTGCCATAAATACAGCCATCTCTGCAGTGAGACCACCATCTCTCTGTTGTTTTTTTCGGCGACCAACTCGCACCATTGCTGCCAACAGACAACAGGACAGCAAGTTTGGTCATGGAGCGACATCCCCTCACAGCCTTATATATACTAAATCGGTGCACCCAACAGGTAACAAACTAGTTTGCAAATGCTGGCACTGCTGTGAGGTGAAACTCGTCTGCGAATTGGCCTCGTGTGACAACGAGAGAGACGAAGCGGTTCTGGGACGTTACTGTGTAGCTGTATTCGGCATTGTTTGGGTCGGGGGGGGGGGTCGTAGCTATTTATACGAAGCGGCTAATGTGTGTAAAAAGGTTTTTTTATGGCTAAATTTAGCATTTAGTCAGGTTTGTTTTGTAGTCTGGAAATTACAGTACAGTAATTATTATTATTCGGCACAATAGCATTTGCTGTGTTATGCCAAATGACAACCAAAATATCTCAAGTGGAATAATTATTTTTTATATCTATGTTCTTCTTATTTAAAGGACATGCGAAAAAACAAACTGAATGAAAGAAATATTTATCTCCCTGGATTCCTAGGCACTCAATCAGAAAGTAATTACATCGTAAAGTTAGCTTACAACAACAGACACTGATTTGCTGTGGCAGCTGGCTACCAGTAAAACGACACCTGGGCCCAAATTACTCGGCAGAGGCATTTAACCATTGTTTTATAGTGGTAAGAATTAGAGCTGAAAGATCAATCAAAATCATTATGTAGTTAAATGCAATTTGCAAATTGCAAAGGCTGCAATATTGGGGGGGAAAAAATCCCCCCAAACGACCCCCCTCCCCCCGCCTACCACCAGGCGTAACCATGCCACAAAATCAAACTCGTAATGTCACCACCTCCACACCTCTCACTGCACTGCTAATGAGTGATTTTTTTTTCCAAAACATAATTGGATGACTTGTTTCCCTACATGACATACTTTTAAATTCAGTATCCCTGACGAAATATTACACGTTACTCACGTATGGGGGCGTGTCGACACTGTCTGTGTTGACCACCAATGGAGGAGGGTTGGCCTGCAAAATAGAATAAAGTTAATGATGAAGATACAAATTCACCATTGAGAGAGCAAACAACAACAGCAATAGTGAACACACACACACACACACACACACACACACACACACACACACACACACACAAACAGATACAGAGCACTGTAATAATAACTTACTCGTCTCATGTTTTGGTACAGCATGTTGAGTATATCTGCTACGGATTACGAGCATGGAGTGACTGCATTCACCACATGACATACTGCACCCCCTTCCAATAGACAATACTAATGTACTACTAAAATGCAAAACATAATTTATGAGGCCCACTCAACAATCAAACAATT
>NW_017805072.1:204553-220978 GCF_001891065.2 Hippocampus comes | reverse complement strand
ACACACACACACACACACACACACACACACACACACACACACACACACACACACACACACACACACAAACAGATACAGAGCACTGTAATAATAACTTACTCGTCTCATGTTTTGGTACAGCATGTTGAGTATATCTGCTACGGATTACGAGCATGGAGTGACTGCATTCACCACATGACATACTGCACCCCCTTCCAATAGACAATACTAATGTACTACTAAAATGCAAAACATAATTTATGAGGCCCACTCAACAATCAAACAATTGATATTCAAAGAATGCACATGCCCATTCATTATTTACACGCCACTTAGCAATGTGACTCTCCACTACATTTTAGTCCACGGATTAGTCAGAGTGCATGACGTGTGGCTATAACTAATTTGAAAAAGCCAAGCTGTCACCTGTCTACCTGTGCTCAATCATTCCAACCCCCCGCCTCCCAACAACATTTATCTGAATACCAAGCATATCAGAAAACAACGGATGATACAGACATGGGTTTTCCTTCATTCCTGCTTAGTACATGCTCACTACCCAATCATATTCTCCTTATATACAAGCTCACAATCCTCACAAGCATTGAACTAAAACCTCTCCTATTTTCCCCATCTCACTTTTTCCACTCAGTATATTTATGCAATCCAACGTTACGGTCCTCTTCCATCAAACAAACATCCGCTAGCCAGTCAATGAAGGAACAGTTGAAGCTCTGCATTTGTCCAGTATCCCATCAAAGCTATAAACCAAATGAACGGTCCACCCAGACTTTGCAGCATCACTGTGCAACCAAGCAGAGATAGCATTTATCCCTCAATACTAATCTCAATCGCTCTCATCCATCACATCCCTTTGACTTCTCTCTCTCTCTCGCTCGCACCACGTGTCCAATCTGTCAGTCATGCTGAATGGATGCTTGATCCCCCATGGGAACCAAAAAAGAGAGAGGATCTGAGGGATTAGTCGTATGGTGGGAGGAGTCAACTCAACAACAGTAATGAGGAGCAGAAGGTGCAGATCCATGCAAACGAATATCACAATGCACTGAAAAAAAAAGTACAAAATGATCCATAAAAACATAATATTGATCCCAAAAATATATATACCTTAAAATTTGTAAATACATATATGTTTTTATTATTGAGGAAAAGCAATTCCGAAAATGAATTTGAATTACACCCCCCCTCCAAAAAATCTGAGTGCCTAAGCAATGGTGGTCTAATATCATCTGACATATTTAATTCAATCCAACCTTTACTTATTAAATGACTACAAAAGGAATGAATCTTTGGGTGCATGTATTTGTGTATTAGTGGATGAGAAACAGAAAATGCAGTCGCTCAGTCAGCTGTTGATTTGAGTGACACGCCAAGTTAGACTGCACAATTATGTAACAGCCTGTGTGTGAGTGCATGCGTTTGTGTGTGAGGTAGAGAGTTCATGGATTTTCTTTTTTTTTTTTTCACACTCTAACATACATTTAGATAAACTCAAAATCCATAACCCAAAAGTTGCTTAGTGCAGGCAGTTATGAAGTGTTCCATAGAGTCGGCCCTATTCATGTCATAGTCCTCATGTCAACATTTAAGAAAAGGACGTCCCGTGACACACATTCAGACTACCATTGGTTCGCACCCGCCTACACAAGTTATTCTTAGTTAAAGCGAAGGAGGGTTTTTATTTTTTAATCAGCAGATGTTTTAGTCGTAACTGCAATAATAAAATTATCATTTTGCATTATGAATCAAATTGGCAAGATAGACAAAAATGAGAGACGTTTATTTAGCAATACAAGGTCTATCAGCTGTATATTAGACATTCATTCGTCACTTTTCTGAACATGCATACATAAAAAAAAATGCAAGACCATTCAATTCAGGACAAAAGTAATGACACTCATAGGTTTTATGCCATTTCATGCATTTTAATTAATTAAAAAAATAGAATTGTCAAATTTAAATGATGGCAGCTGTTGAGATGTGTTGCGTAATTGTGATGTACACATAGTGTATACAACGTTGTAACTCTTCCACATTTCTTCCGGATATGTAATGAAACTTCATTTGCCTCCTCAGTTAATCAGATAGAGTTTGACTCTAATGAAATTAGAACTGCCAAGCTAATGACATTAATTAAGACTCAGAGTACCTCCCATTTCCTATAGCTTTGTTCACATTCACAGCGACAGACAAGTGGTTGCATTTTTTTGTGCCTCTAACGTTTTTATGGACGGATTAAACCAAGAGCACAATTTTTATACGGGTATTATAGTTTTGATAAATCAAATAAAGCATCATTTTGTGTTGATTTGAATCACAACATTGTTTTGCAATAGCTTGGTCTGTAATTTGTCACAACTGAAAATTGACCCCTGGACATTCAAATGAAAATGTAATGGGAACTTGAATAAGATGTAAGAAGAAAATGAAAGCATATGTTGACTGTCCAAAGAATCTTGAAAATGATTTAGATATGAGATTAAGGACAATTTCTGGTGAGCAAACACATACAAATTGATTATAATCCCTGCTTTGGTCAAATAATTGTAAAAAAAAAAATCCCAAACTTTTTTTCTCAATAAAAACAGTGCTTTCGACATATTTCAGCAGCACATTGCATCCTCTTTCTGAAGCCTACACCAGGTTACTTTGGGCGAATGGTAAAACATAGCCTGGACTGATGTGTTGGGCCCATCCAGAAAACCATTCAGACTTCCATTTAAAACTAAGGACGATTTAGACTTTTCACTTAACCTAACAAGCATTTATTGGAATGCAGAAGAAGACAAAGATGGAGCATCTGGAGAAAATATCAAACATCATAGGGGGGTGACATTCAAACTTCACGGAGGAAGGCTGGAGTTGATATTTCAATGTTGAACTATCCTCTATTAGTTTTCTTAAAATCAAGTCATGGTATTGGAGGGCAGCTCCATCTCACGCAATCGCATGCCTCCCTCTCCACTGTGCTGTGTGTCAACGTGCATGTGGCTTTCATGGTCAGGAGGACCGGAGGCAGCGCTAGATTGTGCTAGCCCAATTGTGCTCAAACATGTTTCAACTACTGAACTTTCAAACTACAAAAAAAAACAAAAAAAACGTGAATGTGAAGGTGAAAATGCACAATTATGATTCAGTTACTGGTTTGGTCTGTAACATGCAGTGTTCAGGAAAGGGGGAGGAGACACTATACCGCACACAGGCTGGCTGCAGACTGCAAAGTACGACCTGCGCGTGATCATTTTTTGTGATCAGCAATGAAAGGCATTGATGTATGCCGATCACGTACTTTTACACGGAAATCGGCCGCTGCCAATTGTTGGCTGATCGATCGGAGCATGTTTCAATCGTGATACAAGCAATAGAAGCACTTTTCTAACATTTCCATTTGTTATGCCACAGTACCGTTGATAATATAATGAAGGATTAATTCAAATCACTGCATTGACAGAATAATAAAAAATTATTCGTTACTGAAGATAGTAACGTACACTAACTGAATTGAGACTTCATTTCAACATGCAAATAGCTGAAAGATCACTTAATTGCTTTACCTGAAGGTGAAGTTGGTAACTTAGAGTTACAACGACAATGGAACCCTTTGCACCTTTTCTCAAACTGTTCTCAATTCATCAGATTTTGAGAAGTAGCTCATGTTTTGTATGATAGTGAGATCTGAGAACAGCTATAAGGCAAAATGCACCTATATTGCAAATAAACACATGGCCTGTGTTTCGCATGCAAAAAAATGTATCCAAGAAAGTAATAGCAACCAATTTATGAGTATATTTAATTAAAAAAATAAAATAAAATGGATCAAAATCTAACATCTGAAGACTTCTTGCCAATGCATCCTACCTGTACATGGGCTTGTATTTGTGGAAAGTGGTGCATGTGAGAGGGTGGTTCCAGAGAGCGCAAATTCCACACATAGGAATCATTGGGCCACGGTCTGCTGCCAGCCTTTTCTTTGGTTTTGCTCTTTGTGGGACTCTTTGTCACACTGTCTCTTAAGTTTGGGAAATTTCCTCGAGAGGCCCTGTTGGCCAGGTGTGTGGGCAATGTGCTCCACCCATAACTGCCCAGGGCTGAACACAGCGGTATCTGTGGTGAGTGAAATGGATGGATCGAAAGGGACTGTGAGCAGTGCGGCAGAGGAGGCGGACAATGCTGTTGGTACTCTTGGAACAAGGCATTGTGACTGTTTGAATGGGTCTGTGCCAGCTGCTGCTGATGGGGATAGAGTTGATGTGACGATGGCGAAGAAAGTGGATGACCTGGAGAGCCTGGAGGGTGAAACTGTTGCTGATTTGGAGAAAAATGCTGCAGCTGGTGATGGCTCGGCGAGAGGCAGATCTGATGGTGGCTTGCTGAGTGCAGGAGATGATTTGGCGATTGGGGCACCACCTGGTAGCTCTGTAATGGCGGAGCTAGCTGATGACTTGGAGACGGTGGGGCTATGTGGTAATAGCTAGGGGAGGGCGAAGGCAGAAGATATTTGGGCGAATGACATCCTTGTTTTGGCGAATGAGTATTGTGTTTTGGTGAGTGTACGGGGGAACGCTGCAATGGATTTGTCTGTACTTGCAGAAATTTTTGGCTATGCTTTGAGTGATTGTGGCTCTTGTTGGACTTGACCTTCCCTTTGCCAGATTTTCCCTTAGAAGAGCCACTGGGCTTTTTAGGGCTACAACAGAATTCATGGCTGTGGAAGTAAGTCGTCATAACTGCCGACATCTATCTGTAAACACAATTTCCTGTATGAGATAGTCCTGTCGTCTTTGAGCTCTTTCCCTCTTACTGCAGCGTCAACTTTACCGGCATGACAAAAGAGTAGCTCTTCAGAATCACTTGTGTCCACATAATTTAGGTCATGCCATCAAAGAACAACCAAGATCTCGGTGCAATGTCGCATTTGATTTCCACTTTTCCTCTTCATTTGTCTCAGTCCATTAAGAAAAAAAAAAATCACATATGCCGATACCTTTTCCATGCCTGCTGCTTTGACAACCTCATGAATTAACTCTGAAAAAACCAAAGCAAGGTCTTGAAGTGTGATATTCAGTCTTGTGTTTCTCCTTAGGAACACATGAACCATCGCAACATCTTTGTGGCTTACAAGGTCAAAAGTAATAAAATGCTGTACAAAGAAAAGCAGAAAGGACCTTGGGAGGATGAAGCTTTGAGTCTTTGCGTTCCGGCAGAATGGACAGAAACAATTTAGTCTAACTCAGCTCCTGCATTGGAAAGGAAGACTCCTCTTTGAATTTCCACAAATAGGTTGCGCTGCATTTCTCAATCTCTCAGATAATGCATGTTATCCAAGGTCCGCATTCTCCAGCTTTGTTTCTGAAGTCCCAGTCGCTCCTCTGGCGATGTGTCAATTTATATTCCAGAAGGGAAGACGGGAACCCATAGTTAAACACATATCCCTGTCCTGTTAAATATCTATCACCAAAGAAGTTATGGTCAGAAAGAATAAACACTTTCCTTGCCTTGATATTAAAAACTTTACACTAGCTCAAATCTATGGAATTCTTCTCAGATGCTCTCTTGTCTGTGCGCCCTCTCTCTTCCTTGAAGCCTCTGTCCCCCTCTCCACAACTGATGCGCTCTTTCACTTCCCGGGCTGGCCAATTAGGGGCTTCCCTGTTCTTCTGCACATGACAGCAGCCAGGCATGACTAATCGAAATCAGGGATAGCGCTGACAGTCAGTGTGGAAGTGTATAACGAGTCATGAGCTGTGTTTGGTGGAGGACAGTGTTGATTAACCATTTTGTCCTTTTAAAGCAAAAAATAGCAAACCAGGGCAGCTGGAAAACACAAAACTGTCTGCGTTGCTGAGTGCGTCTCAATGCACTGACCTATTTACTGTGTGTTTGCACTGTACATATACGAACCGCAATTCCAATCAAGTTGGAAAGTTGATTTGCAAATTCTTTTAAATTTAATATATTGAACAGAATGCACTACAAATCCAAGATATTTCACAGTGAAACTGATAATCTTTATTTAATTTTATTTTTTAAGCAAATAGTCACCCATTAAGAATTTAATGCTTGAAATACATTCCCAAAAAAAGCTGGGGCAGGGGCATGTTTACCACTGTGTTACATCATATTCCCTTTTAGCAACAGTCAAAAAGCGCTTAGGAATTGAGGACATTATTGAAGCTTTGTCGGTGCAAATCTTTCCCATTCTTGCTTGACGTACAGCTTATGTTGCCGAACAGTCCTGGGTCTCAGTTACGATAAGAAGTGGAGAAAGGGCGCTCTACAAATACGCCCGAAACCATTTAACAAGGGTAATTAACGTTGCAAAGAAAAGCTATGCGGAGAGGCTGAAAAAAAATGTTTTTTGCTCACGACTTTGCATCTGTGTGGAATGGCCTGAAATAAGTTACAAACTACAGGACAACCCCCCCCCCCCTCCCCCCACAAGCAGCGAACAAAAAGGGACTGGCTGACGATCTAAATGTTTTTTCTACAGATTCGAAAAGGATACCTCCACTTCCCACACCTGCCCACCCCTACCCAAAACTACCTTATCCACACCCCAAACACTATTCCCTGCCCTGGAGATCCACAAAACAGGACAAACTCTGACTGCAGCGGACAGTTCGGCAGTGCGGAAAAAAATAATTGCCAACACCCTACCCACTCTCGAGGACTTGTGTGGACCGCCCACACCCTGCCCACCAGCTTTTCCAGCGACTCCCTTTAGGCAAGCGCTACCGAACCATGCACACCAAACCATAGACATTCAAACAGCCTCTTCCTTCTTGCCACTAACCCCTGAAACAGTAATTAAATCTATACTGGCTATGGGCATTTTTGCACACCCCTGTGGAAGAGTATTACTGCAATGATCCAGTTCTCTACATACAATTGTCATTGATCAATATTCCACAGCACCAGACAATTTTGAGCGCTCAAGGACTTTGTGTATAATTGCACACCTAAAGTTGTACTACAATTACTGCTCCTGGTCACTTAAAAATATGGTGCAATGATTATTGCACCAAATGCATAACCGTCATAGTATTGTATTGTACAGTGAAACTCCTCTACAATGAAAACTACATGGGCGAAAATACCCCCAAGTGTGAAAAAATCTTCATGCATTAACACCATTCCCACTTTACTGCCCCACCATACAACGAAAAAAAATTTTTTTTCTCTGCTCTTGCCTCGTGACGAGATTCACTACAACGAAGTCTAATCCAACAGCGACCTCTATTGCTTCGTTCGGAAACGGCAACAGCAACCACCACACTGGTTTACACATGCGCAGTAGTCCAGGAAGTATTTCTTATTGTTAGTTTCAGATGCAGCAAGAACGTTGCATTGCTAAAATGGCTACAAAACGGACCTTTGGGTGTCAAGTAGCTAAGACAAGAAGAGCTCTGATGCTGGAAGAGAGGAAGAAAGTTATCAAAATGAAAGAAAGACAGAGGAAGCAAAATAAAAGACATTATCCAAGAAATTGATGTAAGTGAAAGTGAATGCTGATTGTAAATTTCGCAATTTCTTTCCCTTTTTTTCTTTCTGCACTGACAATATGAAGTGTCAAATAAGTGTATGCTGATACTTATGCACTATTGGAATAAAAATAAAGAGTACAAATATGTTTGTGTGTGTGTGTACACATACGTTTGGGTGTGTGTGTGTGTGTGTGTGTGTGGTACTATTGGAATAAAAATAGAGTACACAAACGTTTGTGTGTGCGTGTACACATACGTTTGTGTGTGTGGGTGTGTGTGTGTTTACATCTGAGATCAAATTTGCTACAGTGAAAAACCACCTGTTGTGAAAAATTTCTTGCTGCAAACATGATTTCGTTGTAGAGGAGTTTCACTGTACCACCAATGACTTTATCACTGCTCAATGAGTCTGCACATTGTCGAATAGCTGGCAGTGGGTGGTGTTACTGCACGATGGTAACTTTATATTACGGAAAGTCTTTCAATGTCATGTCTTTGTTTATCGTAGTTGCTTGTTATTGCAATACTAATGTAGCAGATACTACCGGAGATAAATTCACTCGCACTATCAGGAAACTATCCTGTGACTGGAAATCACATTGTTTAAGACTTTCAAGTTTGGCACCGGTAAACCATAACCAAGAACTAGGTCCAAAGTATGTCCTTGTTAATGTGTCAGGCTGGTCATCTATTGCACAAAATTAAAATAATTAATAAGTCTTAAAAAGTTCTTTGCCAGTGGTTTTTCAGGACAACTCAAATGGGATATTAAAATACCCTCTGAGGATATGATCATACATGAGCCTGATTTTGGCAAGGGCCTGATTTTGGCAAGAGACTTGAAAAGTCATTGAAGAAGTCCTTCTTTTATTTTGGAGGAAGGTAAATGGCCTCGCAGCTAACAACAACAAAAAGAATGCTTATAACTTTGAACATGGAGTATTTCGTCTTTTTGCCAGTCGTATTCTTTTTTTTTTTTTTTTCACATTATACTGCATTGGAATTGGGGTTTATATTGACTGCATCTAGATCTTGTAGGGACCAAGTACATGTTATTTCAATCAATTACAGAGCCTGTTCATAAATCATTGCTTCTTATGAACACAGTTACAAAGTGATTTTAAAGCCTGAAAAAGTGCAGTTTTGTAACTATTCAGTGCCAAATATATCAGATTAAGTATTGCAATACAGTATTAACTTATTATATTATTTGATTAATTTTCACTCACCTGTATTAAAGACAAATATTTGCATTGTATTGTGTTTTCACTTATTTTTCCAAAATGGATTCATTGACATCCAAAAACACTGACGTAGAAAATCTGAACCGCGACTGAACTCATGAATCTCTGTCTCAAGCTTCCTAAATCAGTGTTTAACCCAGGGGTGTCAAACTCATTTCACATGGTGGGCCACATACGGCCTCGGTAGATGTCAAGTGGGCCGGACCATTAAAATGATACCATACTTTGCTATAAATAACCAAAACAATATGTCTTTCCTTTGTTTTTGTATAAAGAAGCACAAGAACATTAGGAAAATGTTGAAATTTAATGAACATATCTTTTACAAAACATTTCATGAAGCACCTTACATTTCCTTTGACAAATGTGCAATTTACTTTACATACATGCATTGCAACTGATCCCACTGATTGTACAAACTTTAACAAGTAATTGGTATTGAAAAATATAGTAATGCACTTTAAGATTAAACGAGATTTATAAAGAAAGGAAGTTTTAAACCATTTACACGTGCATATAAAATCTAAATGTAATCCCTGCCTACACCTTACAAACTAAGGAGAGCGCTATTAAATGTGTAAATGTGAGAATGCTATTGATAGCGTCTGCTGTCATGGGTCTGTCTCAGTGATGGACTGAGGCTGCTGTTGTCTTCTTCTCTGATCAAAACAGTGTCCACTTGCGGATACTCAATGAATTGCACCTTATTAAAAATATTAATTCTGTGTCTTTAATGCATTTTTTTCACTTTTAAATCATCCTGCGGGCCTGATTGAACCTCCTTGCGGGCCGGTTCCGGCCCGCGGGCCGTATGATTGACACCCCTGGTTTAACCCTTTCATGCACCCTATAACGTGGTAACATGATAAGCTGTCCACTGTAGTGACCGCTGTCCCTCAAAGGGTTCATTTAAAACCATGGTTAGGATTTGAAATTACATTGTTCCAGGCAAATTTATTTATTTTTTTCTACTTTTGTGCCATATAGTTCATGTCCAGAATGTATAAGTGACATTACTCCATAAAGTTCCTGCCTACATTTGGCCATCTACAGCTGGTATTTGAGAATGAACATTGCTTGCTGATTTGTATGCCAACTGATCACATCTAGAAATGGCTTTGAGGTCCAAATTTATAATGTCAGCAAATATATGGCACAAGTTTTTCCAAGGAAAAGGTCAGAGAGAAAGACAGAGTAAGGGACATTATCAAGAAGCACCCACGTAAAGAGAGCAGAGAGATGAGTGTGGTTGAGATGAAAGAAAGGTTGTTGGAGTGTGCGAGTGCATGTACAGGTCCACTGTGTAAAGTGCTGCCAGTGCTGCAGGCTCGCTGCTCAGTCAGGAGAGGAAGATGAGCAGGAAGAATAGGCAGTTAAGAATTCAATATTAAATGAAGGCAACACTAAAATATTGCTGGAAGGTAAACATCCAAGCGGGCAGATATGTTATGCTGCCATGAAAGGAGGATAAAGTAAAGATGGTGTAAAATGGTGTAACGTGAAGAAACGAGAGAGATCTTCAATTATAATGAGTGAACTTGTTTATGTGATGTGTATTTTCTGTACTTTAGCTTTACAAATACACCAGTTGAATACCTTCAAGGTGACATGCATTTTTCCCCTCTGTAATCTAAACAACTTCTCAGGCATGCTTGAGTAAAAACATCATGAAGACTAAGAGTTAGAGATATATCTTAAGAACACATTTCTTGCGATGGTAAAATGAAGTCATTTTTGGGGCGGATCTGTCTGATGCAGTGCAACAGCACACATTTCGCGCTACAAACTGCAAAACTCATGGCGAGCCCGGCTTTAATTTGAATGAGAAGGAGTGGGCTGGAAATCTCCTCTTCCACTTCACTCAGCAGTGAGTGTTTGCTGTGTTCGACTGCTTAATTCTACAAGCAGAGGCAAAGCCCAGTATGTGGAAAACGAGTGAGTGCGAAGCCTTTTTATGGTGCATGGACACAGTGCCAGTGTCAGCATTTGTGGGCAATGCCCCCGCAAATGAGTTTCTATACCCCCCTGTGGTTTAGGCATTTTATTTAAAACTTTCTATATAGGATAGATAGACAGATTTGCATGTTCTCCCCGTGCCTGTGTGGGTTTTCTCCGGTTATTTCGGTTTACTTCCAGATTCCATAAACATGCATGGCAGGTTAATTGAACACTCTAAATTGTCCCGAGGTGTGAGTGTGAGCGTGGATGGTTGTTCGTCCGTGTGTGACGTGCAATTGGCTTGCAAACGATTCAGGGTGTCCACCGCCTACTGCCCGAAGAGAGCTGGGATAGGCTCCAGCGGAAAATGGATGGATGGATGGATATATATGAGAGAGAGAGAGAGAGAGAGAGAGAGAGAGAGAGAGAGAGACATTTGTTTTAATCTGTGTAAATCTATTTACAGTGCATAAGTCACTAAAGTCACGAACAGTGACATAAAAATAAATGAGGATAAAAACAAATTAAAATAGGAAAAAAAACAGTCTTGGTCTTTTGCATATGGTCACATTACATCTTGTCAAAGTACAGTACTACACGCACGCACACACGCACAAACACACACATGATGGCCAAGTGTGTGGACTTCTTTTTGAACTTTGCATTTGGCACATCCAACGGCAATGTGCGAGAATCCATTGGCCACTCTCGAAACCTGTTTTCGGCTACAAACTTAATACAGTAAGTGATTTGTCACGTGATGAAGTAGAATATAAGATTTTGCTTTGCGCCAATTCCTGCTTCTGTCCATACTGTGCTGTTCTTTAATGTAATTCAATGCCCTGCTAAACAAAAAACTTAAACTCTATCTGAGGATCGGGTTTACAATAGTGTCAATGCAGCAAGGCAACATGAATTACTGTCATATGAAAAAGATGACCATAGTTCAATCTGCTCAAATTTTAAGGGAATACAACTCTGCATTGGGTGGCTTTTGTCAGGAAGGCATTCTTACTTTTATGCCTTCTGGCATAAAAAATGGAGCAAACAAATCATGCGAGTGACTGTGGTGATCCCTGACAGGACAATTCAAACAGACAAGACAGTAATCCAAGACTGCAATGTTGAATACTAGCATCAGGGGGCATCGACTTCCACAGACAGAAAGGTGAAAACAAAGACACAGGCACAAATGATAACAATCCTCACTGAGCGTAATGTACTCTAAGTGTGCTCCATGTTAGCAGCACTAATTGGACAGAATGCATGATAACAGGCTGTACTTAATCTCAACAACCGTTTTTCAGTTTAAAACAGTTTTGAGTACACCATACCTGTGTGCAATTTATTGACTTAAGCTACCTTAATATACTACCCTAATACGACTTACACGAATTATTATATGTTGGAACTTTTTGTGTGTTTGTATTGTATTAATACTTATTAGACAGTGGTCATTAGACAGGGGTCATTAAAATGATTGCTCATGGGCATCTTGCTGTATGTGTGTTGATTATATCAGCACAGCAGAAAGGCTTGAGACAAGTGGAAAGAGTGGATAGTGGGTCTCCGTGTGTGAGGGAGAAAAGCGAACTGAAATGAAGGCATCATCCCACACACAGAAAGTGATGCAATACCCAATGCACTGTCAAAAGCCAAAAAAAAAAAATCATATCTCGGGTAACACTGTTGTTGCATATTTGTACACAAGTAAGTGATTTGACTGGGTATTTAAAGCCCTTTAGAGATTCTTTTTTGGGTTTCTCTTAACTCACACAGACATGTTATGCTTTGCTTGGTGAACAGTGCAACCTCATCACCATGACAACAGTTGGTGCCTCCTATAGTGATGGCAAGCTTAATAAGTGCAATGGTGGTCCAGGTTGTAAACATGTTCGAGATGTGTCCTCTAATCACGCCCCTAAACAACACCACCTCTTTCTTCACGGCTCTGAGCCACAGCATTTGCTCCTGTGCTACCATGTACAGTACTGTCTCCAAGTGTGCAAGTACGCTTGTGGGAGGTGAAGAATCTTAAGAGGGAAAGTGTGAAGACTTATAAAAATACGAATCTACAACGCTAAACATAGCTAGAGTTAGGTCAAGGACAGGGTTGTATGTTTTTTTTTTCTTTTCCCTTTATACACCACCACAATGAATTTGCAATGACTGAATAGACTTTCGGCTTTAATTAAAGAAGGAGGTTCTGGGCTCCAGATGTTTGACAGTCAGTTACTTCAGAGGATTTTCATACTTTGGAGCTGCTGAAAATTTAAGTAACGGTTCTCTGCAAAATGGCAGCAACTCCAAAGTGGAAAAAACATATCCATCCATCCATCCATCTTCTATACCACTTATAGCTGGTTTTGGGCAAGAGGTGAGAGACACCCTTGACTGGTCACTCTACTGGACTTGCACTTTCTAGTATCCAACTACTGGTACTCATGGCCAAAACTGTAAAATTGTAAATATGCATTTCATAGAAAGAGCAAACGAATGTGACTGCAAAGATGAGGTTCTGTTATTAGCAAAAAGAAGTTGGTTCGCAAATGAACCATAAGAGTACAGCTGAATATCCCATTGTTGAAAACTATACTCTGACAAAGAACGGCAGAGAGGTAGAAAAATATGCTAGATACACGGAAGGGGTAATAATAGGTATGTACTGTATAGGAAGGAGTAGGGTCTGTTGAGAGGGTCAATTTTTACTATTACTGAGCAATTATTGAAATGTCCTTTGGTCCCTTGAAAGGCACTCTCTATGAGGTGTGTCAGAAAACATTCAGGATTGGCGTCGCAAAAGGCATTAAGACCATGTTGAAGTCATCCATGTCTTGAAAACAAGAGCTTGGGTAAGAGAAAAAAAAAAATCATATGAAGACAAGTCAGTTGAGTAGGGAGGTTGCTCCTGCGCTGCGGTATTCTTATCAGCCAGGAACTGTCAGACACTCAGGGGATTGAGCGCAGGCACATTGTTAGGGTGAAGCAGCCATGAGAAGTCCTGCCATAACTCTTGCCTCTTCTCACACACTGAACAAAGCAAACACTGCAGGATGTCTTTGGAGACACCCACAGAGAAGGGGAAAACTTATAGTTTGCAGTTTGGATTTGAAATATAACCTTTTCAACACGAGAATTGGAGCTTTTCTCACACACCTCATAAATCGAAGACCGGGGGCCAGATCTGGTTTGCTACATCATTCTATGCGGCCGTGAAAGAAAATTACGTGCGTCGACTTCATGTTTCTTGCTAAAAGTCCAAAATTGCACATTGGCT
Organism: Hippocampus comes; assembly: GCF_001891065.2. Lineage (NCBI taxonomy): Eukaryota > Metazoa > Chordata > Actinopteri > Syngnathiformes > Syngnathidae > Hippocampus > Hippocampus comes. The sequence continues at coordinate 207,035 of NW_017805072.1, read as the reverse complement.
TCACTTGTGATACCGTTGAAATGTTGCAACAATTTTTTGCGACCAATTCCCCTTTTAAAGTGAATTGAATAATAGTTGAACAATGTTTTGCTGGATTCAGATTTCAAAATGTGTTATTGATATTATTATATTAATAGTAATACGAATAATAATTGAGGATGATGATATGACAGGATTTGTCCTGCAGTCAAAATTACATGGCGGCCGCCTCTAGCTAATTTTGTGCTGCCCGAGCCAGACCAATGGACATCGCTCAACACAGTGTTACGCTCCAGTTGTACTGATTGAGGGATTGATGTCCCTCTGTGGCGGCTTCGTTTATTCACTGCAGTTGCAGCATTGCACCATTATGGAGCCACTATATCAACTGCGGTGCACAGGAAAGACCTGAAGAAACTAAGGAGGAAGAAACAGATCTAATCGTGTCCCGCCCCACCCCTGCTAGTCGGTGCTATCGGATTTTCCCTGGAGAATGTTACAAACAGGTAGATATTGCCTGTTTTTTTTTTTTCATTGCATATTTAATTATTTATTTAATGACCTTTATTTATTTGATTTTGGCACTGTTGGTCTTCTGTAGCATTGAGCGATCTGATTCCCTTCAAACTTCCTCACTCTACTCAGCTCTTTTTTGCATTTCTCTCGCTCTGTCAGTCCACTCCTCCGTCTATCCATCTCTAAGCCCATTTCCTGTGACCACTAAGATCCTCTTTAAGGCTTTTAGAGCTCTTTCTTAAGTGGCAGGATTGACTTTCATACCTCTGTTTTATCACTCATCAATCATACAAAAGGGGGTGGGGAAGTGGCAGATTGGGAAGATACATGGAGAACCGCTACAATGCAAGAACAGCGAATTAGAGTGGAGTTAGCCCTGAAAGTTATTCACAAACTCAAACGGAGCAACACTGAGGGTTCTGAAACACGTTAACATGAAATCACATTAAAAGAAGTAAAGCTACTGAGCGCCCAAGACAATATCTACTTCTATTTGGAGAAGCAAGATATTCCCCAATCCATTGGATCATTTCAGAAAATTGTTTGATGTCGTCAACTGCCAGCCTAAAAAAAACAACACGTTACTGGGGTTCAAAAACTGCCTGTCTAATCTCAAATAACGCATACAGGTAAATTGTATTTTAACCCATTGTCACAAATGCATCCATCCATTGTCTTCTACTTATTTCAGGTTGTGTGCAAGTATCCATACTTCTGCCTAAGTGCAAGTACTTTTGCTACCTGTGCATTCATATAACACACAGTGTTAATGGAAGTTGGAGACCTCTATTTACTGCTGATTGTCGCTCTCAAAAGACAACTGAACTAACAGAAAATAGAAGGAGGGAGCAAGTGCAATAAGAAGTCCAATGAGATAAAGCAAGATTTAAAAACTATTCTACAAGGGGTGAGCTAGCAAAGTAAATATATTTAGAAAGACATGCAGCACCCTCAGACACTCCGGTTCTCTCACATAAACTGAACGGGATTCAGTGTGGGCATATATATGTGTGTGTGTGCGCGGGCGTGTGTATGTGTGTGCGTGTAGTATTAATATAACGGCATATCAGCCATGCAGTAAGTGCTTTAGTTGGAAAACTGGCAACACTTTGCAAACCCGAGCCAGTGATTACTGGAATGGAGAATAGGTTAACTTTTTCCATGGGCTGAGCTATGGGGTGGCAGGCCTCTTTGTAAGTGTAGCACTTGCAGCATGCCATCCATTAACCTCCATTATTCTCAGGGTTCAGAAGATAGTTTAACTTGTTTCGTATGATGCCGGTAAGTCACATACACATACACTGACTGTTTTGTTGACTAACAGTCTGCAAGCTTAGTGTTAACGGTCCCATGTTTCACTCTGTTTAAAGAATCGAAATACTGAACAGCGGCTCTCAAAAATGATCGATTATATAAGTGGAAGGTATTAGCACAGGCCCCCCAAGTTCAGGACAACTGCTCCTCAGAATGTAAGGAATAGCATACTAAATCTACCCCAAAAGTTTCATTTTTTTCTGACAGAGCCCAAACAATCACCCCCCCCCCCAAAAAAAAAATAAAGCTGTCAACTTGAAAGTGTTTCACTTTGTGTGTACAGTAAATATTATCTAGTGCGGACTCGTGTTTGCGCTGTCCAATTTGTCCTGATAACAGAAATTCCTCATTTGGGAAATGAGCATGGTACATGTCCTTTATGAACCTGCAAGTATGTTGACAAAAATGCACGTGTAACAACACAATCAATAAAATACAAAAATATACTGTCCAAAAACTTTATATAACAAAAACTGCAATACAGGTGTATCCAAAAAAAATCACAACAGTAAAATACGTACAGTATTTTAATGTTTATTTTTTTTCTGTCTTGGGAAAAAAATGTGTCTATTTTGGATTGTTTGGTTGGATGCATTCTTTGGTTCATGACAATGTTTGCCTGCGTGTCATACAGTTTTGTTGCGAGTTGCAAGTAACTGTCCCGTTGATCACC
>NW_017805072.1:199913-204408 GCF_001891065.2 Hippocampus comes | reverse complement strand
AGTGAATAAAGTTAAAATCTTTCGCAATTGCAGTCAAACGCACGCCAATAAAAAGTCACTTACACGTCTTCGTTTCGAATCTGATGAATGTAAACGGCGAAGGAACACGTCTGTTCGGTCGTGTCGAGTGGGTGCTGCTTTTAAGCTAGTGCAGAGTTCTACAGGACGTTAAGTGAATAAAGTTAAAATCATTCACAATTACAGTAAAACACGCGCCAATAAAAACTCACTTACAGTCGTCGTTTCGAATCTGATGATCGAAAAACGCGAAGTGAAAATGTGTCTCGGTGTCGTCGTTCCGTAGCATCGGGTGGGCGTTGCGTGTATTTAAGCTCCCGCGGCATGACGTCTCAATCCGGGTTACGGGTAGTGGAATTTCCGCTTACGTAAGTTCCGGTAACATGTAATATCGTAGTCAAAATGTTAATGCACAGGCTTTTGTTCTGGGTGAAGGATATTCCTTTTCATAGAATTCCGGGGATGGGAATATTTACTGTATATGCATTGTTGATGAAAGGGTGCTTGGGAGTTAAGTCTCAGACCAGGCAGGTACTCTGATGCTTTACTTGAATTTGTGTAATGTGTAATGTGTGTAATGCTTCCATGGTCCCAAAATGGTTTTACGACTCTGTAAAAATGTTAATGCAAAACAAGGGTGCACCTGCTAAGCATTGCTGTCTTATGACTGTAAATGTTTTCCCTTTATTGATAAAACATGGATTTCTCTTTCATACCTTCTTGCCACAGTCTGAAAACATGTTCAGTATGTTATGCTAATTGAACAACGTGAATATAATTATGATGAAGACCCAAGTGTGAATCTGTGAGTCCATCTTGCTGTTTTGAATCTGGTGATCAGATGTCCAGTAACTTTGAACAGACAAAGCAGGACAGAAAATAAATGATTTTTTTGTTTGTTTTTTTCCAAGATGGCGCCCGAGTAGGCAGCCGTCGGCAAGTGCTCTTCAAGAGCCTTGGATTTTTTTTTTGTTGTCTTTGTCTTTTGTTTTGTCACGTCATGGTGTTGTTGTTATGTCGTGTGGACCTGATGTGGATTGTTTTCAGCATTTTTGGCCACAACATTCGTCAAAGAAAAAGAATCTGTGCTTGGTGGTTGCGCCTTCTCGGTAGCACGCGTGGACCAGCACTGATTTTGATTGGGAGGAATGTCGGCGCCATTTGACTGTCGTTGGTGGACAGCCCCGGGATGCTTGTCTTTTGCGCCTGTAATGGACAGCATTTTCACAGCCGCGTTTTGTTCTGCGGAAAGGTCGGTGCTGTCGGACAGTCTGCGGCTGGATGGATGCATGGCTTGAGGAGCCGACGATGAGAAGAAAGGATCGTCAGCGCAGAGCGCCGATGAGAAGAAAGGAGCATCAGCTCGGAGCGCCAATGTGTATGTGGAACTGGGAGTCGCGGCTTGGAATTGAAGCGGATTTACATGGGACAGCAGATGAATTTCGTTAATGGACGCTACAGCTTCATGTTGCTTTCAAACTTAGCTTGTAGCAGACGTGTGCACATTTTCAGCATGACGTCTTTGATCCACTGGTGGAAAGGACACTTTGATTCGCTCCTCTTTCATCTACAACTGCTTCAAGAAACAAAGTGTATGCAGGAAAAGTGGTTAAGATTGCACGACTGTCTGTGTCTTATGTGTTGTCTTGTATTATTTTGTCATTTTATGTCAACTGTTCTTTTGATGGCGGCGCGGGCACCTGCAGCAGCTCCTCTTGTTGTCTTGTTGTCTGTTTGAGAGGGAATAAATTTTATCTGTGCTGTTTGTTCCACATACTGCACATTTCACAATAAAGTTGTACTTGACTTGAATGAATGTACATACCCAATTCCAATGAAGTTGGGACATTATGTTAAACAGAAATAAAAACAGAATACATGATTTGCAAATCACGTTCAACCAATATTTAATTGAATATACTACAAAGATGGGGCGGCAGGGTAGTCAACTAATTAGCAAGCCTGCCTCAGAGTGCAGAGTTGCAGGGTTCGATTCCGGCTACGTCCTTCCTGTATGAAGCTTGCTGTTCTCCCAGTGCCTGCATGGGTTTTCTCCGGGTACCCCTGTTTCCTCCCACATTCCAAAAACATGCGTGGCAGGTTAATGGAACACTAAATTGTCCCTAGGTGTGATTGTGAGCGTGAATGGTTGTTTGTCTATGTGTGCCCTGAGATTGGCTGGCAACCAGTTCAGGGTGTACCCCACCTACTGCCTGAAGACAGATGTGCTGGGCTCCAGCACGCCTGCGACCCTTGTGAGGATAGGCGGAAATCGGAAATAAATGGATGGATGTACACTCCAAAGGCAAGATATTTAAGGTTCAAACCTATAAACGTTCTTCTTCTTCGCAAAAAATCATCAACCTAGAATTTTATGACTGCTTGGCAAAAGAGACTGATAAAGTTGAAGAATGCTCATCAAACACCTGTTGGGTTAACCCCCAGGTGAAAAGGCTAATTGGGAACAGGTAAGCGCCATGACTGGGTATAAAAGTAGCTTTGCTGAATTGCTCAGTCATTCACAAGCAAAAATGGGGCAAGGTTTACCTCTTTTTGAACAACTGCATGGGAAATTAGTCGAACAGTTTCAGGACAATGTTCCTCAATGTACAATTGGAAGGAATTTCGGGATTTTATCATCCTATGGTCCATAATATCATCAGAAGGTTCAGCCAATCTGGAGAAGTCTCTGCATATAAGCGGCAAGGCCGAAAACTGAAATAGAATGCAGGTGACCTTTGATTGCTCGGGCCCCTATTACATGAAAAAAACGACATCAATGTGTAAAGGATATCACCATGTACGCTCAGAAACACTTTAGATAACCAATGTCAGTAAATACAGTTGCGTGCTACATTCTTAAGTACTACTTAAAATGCTACTATTCCAAGCAAAAGCCATTCATCAACAACAGCCAGAAACACTGCCAGCTTCTCTGGGCTTAAGCACATCTAAGATGGACAGAAAGTGTAAAAGCGTTCTGTGGTCTGACAAGTCCACATTTCAAAATGTTTTGGGAAATTGTGGACTTCGTGTTCTCTGGGCCACAGAGGAAAAGAACATCCGGACTGTTATGGACGCAAAGTTCAGAACCCATTCCATCTGTGATGGAATGGGGCTGTGTTAGTGCCAATGGCATAGGTAACATACACATCTGTGAAGGCCCCATTAATACTGAAAGGTACATACAGATTTTGGAGAAACATATGCTGCTATCCAAGCAACGTCTTTTTCATGGATGCCCTTGCTTATTTCAGCAAGCGTAAAATACGACAACAGAGAACGCGGTCTGTTGAACAGCTGATAGAGTACACCAAGCAAGAATGGGAAAGAATTCCACCTACAAAGTTTCAATAATTTGTGTCCTCAGTTTCCAAATACTTATCAGATGTTAAATGAAAAGGTAATGTCACACAGTGATTAACATGACCCTGTCACAGCTTTTATGGAATGTGTATTTCTTAACACTACAACTTAAACAGTAGAAGTCTCTATAAAAACTTCACAAAAATCAAAGAATACCTGACTAAATTCAATAAATTTAAAATAATTGCCATATCAGAAACCTGGCTTGACAAAGATAAAACAAGTGAAATGGAAATAGAAGGTTATGAAATGTTCGCAACTAATAGGGAAAACAAAAAAGGAGGGGGGGTTGCAATATATGTAGACAAAGCACTTAAATGCAGTAAGATCGAGAGATTGACAAGCAGAATAGAAAACCTAACGGAATGTCTAACTATTGAAATACATAATAAAAAGGCATCAAATATCATCATAAGTTGCATCTATAGGACACCAGGATCATGTATTGACACGTTCAATAAAAAACTAACAGATATGCTCAGCTACTACAACGATAAGAAAACACGAATAATATGTGGTGACTTTAACATTGACTTATTAAACCCAAATGGACACAAAAAAACAACTGACTTCATAAATACTATGTACAGCAACAGCCTTTTCCCAGTAATCCTGAAACCTAGCAGAATAACAGTTGACACGGCCACATTAATAGATAACATATTTATAAATAAGACTGATCATAAAATGGAAAGTGGACTTCTCATTAATGATATAAGTGACCATCTACCTGTCTTTGCAGTTTTTCCAAATTATTTTGATAGAAAAGCTAAGTCAACAACTCACTTAACAGAAATAAGACTAAGAACCCAACGCTCCATCGATGCTTTTAAGCAAGACCTAGAAAAACAAAACTGGACCGAGGTCTACTCAAACGAAGACCCAAATACAGCGTTTGAAGTATTTCAGTCTACCATAATCTCCTTATATGATAAACATTTTCCATTAACTAAAGTCTCCAAAAAGTATAAAGACCCAAGTAAGCCATGGATAACGAAAGGCATAGAAAACGCATCTAAAAAGAAAAAAAATTTATATAAATTGTTTTTAAAATTGAGAACTAAAGAAGCAGAAACAAAATATAAGACCTATAAAAATAAACTAGTAAAGA
>NW_017805072.1:189295-197921 GCF_001891065.2 Hippocampus comes | reverse complement strand
GGAGACTTCTTTCTTCTTACTTTGTTTCTTTTCTGATTGATATAAAAATGATTCAATAGATATAAACATACAACACGGGGTAGGACTAGATAAGTTCTTTACTTCTTCCTACTCCCTTGAACATAATAACTGTGTTGAATGATGACTAATTTCTCTTTCCTCTTTACTCTTTTATTTACCTTATTTTCTGTCAAATTATTACTGTATATGTTTTATGTTCAATAAACAAACAAACAAACAAACAAACAAACAAATTTATATTCAACACAATGCCCTAAATTCATTGGGGTTGTCAATGGAAAGTGCTTGCATTTTGCCAAAGAAGAAAATTGCTATTGTCAACACATTAATGAACACATGTGCAACGCGCCCAGTGTAATAGCTTCATGGCGCAGGTCTTGGTTTTATGGATCCTTCAAGTAAATAATATTAACCAATTAGGAGATGTGCCTAGCATTGGACAAACTTGCGCATACAAAAATAGACATATGATAAACTCTACAGTCAGGCACATACTATTCAGGTGTGTGGTGTGTTAAAATGTCACCTTCACCCATTCATATGATGATGATGGCATCGGCTTTCATTGATGTAAAGTTGAATTTCAATTATCAAATGAAGCAGTTATGAAAAATGACTGAATATTGCTGTTCGAAGAGCTAATCTGACATAAAATTTCAACCCGGCAACCTTTAATATTTTGAAACAGAGACGTGCACACCTTTAGATGAAACTAAATAGATCACTTACTTTCCTTTTTCATTATGATATAGTTTCATACGGGTTTCTCAGCTTATGCATCATTGGCCTGTTAAAATGAATGACTGAATGAATAACTTTGCCATGGCAACTCAGCAGCTCTCTCTGTCTCACTTCCCTGGCAACGTGATCAAATATTTCACCAACAAATTGAGGTGCTTCAAAGCTGACTTTGAACTCTGCCTGCTGCTGTGTTATGAAAAAGACTCAAACCGGAGTCAGCCTGATAACACACACACTCACGGAAACACACACATCCAAGACAAAAGGCTATCTTAGATTACAGACTTCCCACCTTGATCCTCCTACCATCCCTTAAGCATAATTTACACTCACAAAGAGTATGCGGCATATGTTACCTGGCCAGAAGTAATACAGTCAGTGAAGGCACTCCTCTTGGAGAAGAACATAAGGAGCTGCTGCCAGCGAGAGGAGGACGTAGAAGGAGAGGAGGAGGCAGGAGAGGAGGTGGATGGGGAGGAGTTGTGTGGCGGCGCCAGTTCCTCCGAGGAGCCCCGCTTCGGTCCCAGCTTTTGTTTGACTCCTATCCCTGTACCTTGACCCCCAGAAGTTCCACCAACCCTCCCACTGCGGGGGTACAGAGTATTGTTGCCAAAAATATAGTTCATCTTCTCTGCTCTGTATGCTCGCTTCTTCGGTCAGAATAATAGGAGTACTTTCCCACTGATTCCCCGTTTTATGACCCGGCTTGTTCTGTCCATTATGGATTTTCCATCAAATGTAAAAAAACAACTTTACCACCACACACTCCAAGAGACCGAAGAGACATAGTTAATTCTATTGTCTTGAATCATCTCCTTTTGTTCCAAGTAGCATGAGCGCAGCTGTCAGATAAAGAGATTAACATGAGGTAGAACCTATTAAGAAAACAGAGTCCTTTTTTCCAATTGGAACATCAGCCTCTCGAAGCGTGTGGTCCATTGGATAATTCACTTTTTGTCCACTTGTCCAAGCTGCTGTTCAACTTGTCGACTGTTCCCAGCCCACGTCTAAAATAGGATCCCCCGATCGCGAGTCCATAAATCTTCTTGAATTTGATAAACAAAGAGTGAACAGCGAGAGGGCGTGTGGGCCGGATGACATGAGAATTGATTATTGAAAGAAACTCACTCTTTATCTCCATCTTCCGTCAAAACCACCTCCTCTCCACTTCATCTTCCTCTACATGGTGTTCCAAGGATATGGCCAGTCATTCTGCCTTCTGCCGTTTTGTGTGCTCCCATGAAAAAAGAGGTGCTGTTGTATGGGACAGATCAATGACTGGACAGATGCAAGGAAGCAGGTGGAAGGATGCAGGCATTTTAAGTGGGAGGATGCTTGGAATATCATGCTGGAACTCGTCTTCTCTTCCAGGCCATCCCTTCCCTACATCTATCATCTGACTCTTAAGTCTCACTCTCTTCTCATCTCTCAGTACATTATTCTGTCTCTCGTTCTGTCCCTCTCTTTTCCTACCTCGCCTCCACCCACTCTCTCTCTCTCTCTCTCTCTCTCTCTCTCTCTCTCTCTCTCTCCCCTCCCGATGCTAAATTGTCTGATACAGTCTTTAGAAGCTGCAATTTGACACCTCTCTCCTCCTTCTGCACTGTCAGATATCATTACTAGTTCAAGCCACGCCTCTATCCGCCATACAACCACTGACATGACAAATTCTATTCTCAATGCGCACACACACACACACACACACACAAAACTGCAGTGGCACATTCAAACATACACAGTGATGCCTGTTCCAGATTGAGGTTGTTTGTAGTTAAACATCATTCAATTAGCTGTGTGCATAATATTAGGCTTGCTTAAATTTATGAAGAAGCTCAATCTCTTCAGGCTTTTTGCAGACATTGCAGCAACAGCTCTCCCACACACTCACACTCATGTTCTCTCACATGAACGCAGAGTCAGAAGCACACAGACATGCATGCATAGGCTCTTGCTTGGAAACAACAGGCTGTTGTTGGCCAGACTTTGATGAACGAGGAAAGGAGAGGAGACAGAATGTGTTCTCAAAAGTATGAATCTTTAGAGTTATTCCAAGCACTTAGCGTGGACACATGAGGGAAGTATAGTTTGTCAGATACATTCCCTGAAGAACTTAGTGGCACAATTCAACGTATTCTACCAGCATACTCTTGATCCTAGGAGAACAATTGGCCAAACAGATCAACAGCTTTTGTATCATCCCAAAGGATTAACCGCAGGTGGAGCAGGACCCCTGTTATAGCTTCTTCCTGTGTTTCCTTGGGAACAGTATCTATGGCAACAGCTTCCTGGGTCCCAAAATACACCTGGTACTGTCAGATAAAAGCATTGTTTTGTAAGATCTCAATGATCTAGATGTTTGATTAACTTCCTGACATAAAAGCTGTCATTCTAGAAAACAAATGGAGAGAGGTATGTGCTTGTGTGTCCATACACGTGTGTGTTGTTGTGTGTGTATAAAAGGAAAGTAACAGCAACATTCCTCTGGTGCAAGTTGAACGTTAATAGCAAAACAGATGTAATTTTGCCATCATGTGATATCAGGGAAGCTCATTTATGTCAGTGGGTCACTATAAATTCCTGAGGCAATAGCAGGGTGACTGTGATATATATATATATATATTTTGTAAACATCCATTATAGGAGGATATTAAAATATCCAACCATTTGGTTCTGGAGTGCAATTTACATTTAGGGCATTATGGCAAATAGAAATCAATGCTGGTAGGCCTAAACCGATATTTTAAAGGATATTTTAAGGATTCATCAATTTAAGTTCCAACGAAAAACAAATCATGCCATTTTTCCAGGACTAAAATCTGGTACAATATGACTAATTTTGCTGAGAAACACAGGACACAATGCATTGACAGGCTGGAAAAAGAACCACCTGACTTCATGTGGCTCTTTCACTTTCCCCCTTCTCTTGTCAAATGTCAGCGAGTGAATGCCAGCTCGATTAATATTTCATGACCAATTAAATAAAAGCACACATCATGCATGTTTAATATCCAAAGATTGAATTTTATCCTTACGTCCTCTTAAGGTTGGTAATGGCTAGTGCTAGATTATCAAGCATACAGTACACCTTCTAACAGAGTTCATAAAACGTTCCCAGAGTCAAAGTCAAACACTTCTGAAGTCTTGAAAAGGCATTGTTAAAATCAACCAGGTGCAAGGTTTACAATTGCTCCTTCTTTATGTTTTAATTACAGTTCTGCTCCTCATTCTGATTTTCCTTATGGCCTTCGACATGGACGCACACTAGTGTAGTGGTCACTGGAGAAGTGGGTAGACTCAATTTTCACTTTTTTTTGTTTTTCTTTAAGTAATCCAATGGAGACGTGTGGAAAAATCCATTATTTCTACTTGCTCACAGTAACAAAATCACCATCTCTTGATAATGAGCAGTCTGTAGTTATTCTGGTAACATAAGTAGCCTGAATTAATGTAAATTGTTGACACATCTATTGTCTATCTCTCACATACGCGCGAATGCGCACACCCCCCCCCCCCACACACACACACACACACTCACTACTGTGCTCAAAATAGTCATCAGCAAGACACCCATGTCCCATTAATTGTGAACTATTTTCATTATTAACTATTAATTAGTAACTATTTTATAAACACATATATGTACTATAACATGACATTTGTTGCATCTTTCTGCGATCTGTGCCATTATCTGGCAACCCCAGAAAATCTGGCAACCTCAGAAAAATATCCGAAACCCGCCCCTCTCGCAGAGAATGGGATCATGACGAAAAGATTAGGTAAGAGAAAAATAGATGCAGAATGCAGAGTATTTAACCCAAAGTGGACAAGCGATTATTGATTTGTTCAACGCAAAGAAAAGGCTGTCTGTCTCATCTGTCAAGAGGCGGTAGCGGTATTCAAAGAATACAATTTGCGGAGACACTATGAATCCCGTCACGACAAATACGAGAGCTTGCAAGGACAAATGCGAGCAAACTGTCAAAACTAAAAAGTGGAATGTTACCTTCGCAAAATGCATTTGTACACCAAGCTCTGCTGGGCCAGTCATCTGTTCGAGCTAGCTTTCGTGTTGCTCAACTGAGAGCAAGCAGCGGTAAACCTTTTACTGATGGAGAGTTTGTCAAGAAATGCATGAATGCTGTCGCGGAGGAGGTGTGCCCCAAGAAGAAATGCGTCTTCAATAGCGTGAGTCTATCAGCGAGTACAATCACCAGACGTATTGAAGAAATCGCGAGTAATGTATATGCCCAGCTGCAGCAGAAGGCAAAAGAATTATTTTCATTAGCACTGGATGAGATCATGGACGTGCAGGACACAACGCAACTGCTAATTTTTATTCGTGGGGTTAGGGTTCACAGAAGCGAAAGGTTTATGCGGCCCTCACAGGAAAAAGTTTGAGGACCACTGATCTAAAGGTTCAGATAATCTGTATCCGTAAATGCAACTTATAATTTTACTATGCAAAACAAAAACTATTTATCAACAACACCCAGAAATACTCCAAACTTCTCTGAGCCAGATGGGCTGATGCAAAGTGGAAGTGTTCTGTGGTCTGACGAGTCCACATTTCAAAATGTTTTTGGAAATTGTGGAAGTTGTGTCCTCTTGGACACAGAGGAAAAGAACCATCCGGACTGTTATGGACGCAAAGTTTAAAAGCCAGCATCTATGATAATTTGGGGCTGTGTTAGTGCCAGTGGCATGGGTAACTTACACATCTGTGAAAGCACCATTAATGCTACAAGGTACAAACAGGTTTTGGAGAAACATATGCCACCATTCAAGCAACGTCTTTTCCATGGACATCCCTGCATATTTCAGCAAGACAATGCTGAACCAAATTCTGTGCATGTTACAGCAACGTGGCTTTTTAGTAAAAGAGTGCTGTTACTAGACTGGCCTCAGCAATGAACTTGAAAGCTGACAATGTGCTAAATAGTGCAAAATCAAGAACATTGAAAGTAGTTCATAAAATCTGCTCATATATTTATATTTATATTTATATATATATACACCTAACTATGGACTCTCTCTCTGTAACCCTACGCTATGGTACGAGGTAACATCCCTCCATCAATTTTCTGAAGCTTTTTATCCACACAAGTCCAGTCTCGTCCATATTAAAAGTTTGCTGGGGAAGATATTCCTCGGTCTTGATGAGATTTTCAAACTCAGCTTTAAACTTTAAACTTTTCGGCAGCTTCCTTGTCTGAACTGGCTGCCTCCCCATGACGAATCATGGAGTGTAGCCCACTTTCCTCAACTTTTCGAACCATCCTCTGCTTGCTTTAAAATCAAACTCTTCAGGAGCAATGCTAGGATCCCTTTTTGTCAAATCTCCATACAATTGTCTTGCTTTTCCACAAATCGTATCTTGGCTAAGACTGTCCCCTGCTAGCTGTTTCTCATTGGTGAAAATAAGCAAAGGTTTCTCCACTTACTCCAATATTTGTGGCCTTTGTTTGCTAAACACACGAGATCCTTTAGCCACATCAGTTACTTTAAGATGGTCTTTCTTTTTTAGGATGCTGCTGATCGTCGATTTCGGCATGCCGAACTCCTTAGCCAACACAGACACATGTACACCTGATTTATATTTCGCTGTCAAATCTTTCTTAAATTCAATAGTTTTTCACACTATTTTCCTCTTTTTTTCACCAGCTTTACTACTTCCACTTGCTTTCTTTGGTGCCATGATTAGGGGCTGATACACAATGCAGTCTGATTTGCGTAGATGTCAAAAAACACGATACTTTAAAAAAAAAAATCATTCTTGAACACGTCCGTTCACAATGGACGCTCTTTTAAAAAAAAATAAATCTTTATTGAACACGTTCGCTCACATTGTACGCTCTTTTTTTAAAAAAAAAAATCTTTATTGAACACGTTTGCTCACAATAGAACGCTACACGAGGAAGCGTCACTTCCGTGTCACTTCCTTGTGTAAGGAAGGCGAGAGGAGTCGAGTGGTGCATTCAAGTGCGCTCAGTTTGGTCGAGAACCGATTTTCGGTCATAATCCGAGGCATAAAAAAACTCGAAATTTTTGGTCAAAAACCGATTTTGTCGAGAACAGAGACGTTCGAAAACCGAGGTTTGACTGCATATCTCTCTCTCTCTCTCTCTCTCTCTCTCTCTCTCTCTCTCTCTTTATATATATATATATATTGCAAAGTATTTTACATATTACCTGCTATTTTATTACATCCATATACCATATACCGTTTATGGTGTAAAATAGTAAAAAAAAAAAAAATGCTTCAAAAAAAAAGTTGTTTTCCAGATTCCAAATTGAGATACAATAAATGTGCCCTCGAAAGCAGTATATCCTATAAAGATATTACATCAGAGTAATGAATGTATTTGTGATAGGGCTTCACGCAATTAAAATTACCTTGGTATTGAATTATGGCCCACATTAGCAACATTCAAAACAATGACTTAATTTGCCTTATTTTACTCACAAATTAAGCAATGTATGCACTTATACTACCTGTTATGGTTGATTATAGTATGGCAATTGGAAATAAACATATATCATACTAATGCAGCGTTTATGAAAGTTAACAGCTCCAGAATATATAAAAGTCCATTTTATATTTACATCTCATAAACCACAATCTACACGTTGATGTTTTCAGGAGACTTGAGCTGTTTGTACGCTTGTAAAATGTGTATATGTGCAGAGGTGGGCCTCATCAGTCTGGTGAGTCCGTCAATGAGCTGCCATCTGTATTTCAGTCATGCCCAGTCCGTCCTAGTCGTCGGCAACAGCCAAGCGGTGTTGAGAACGCACTTACAGGTACAACGTCACACGCAGGTGCCGTACACCTGACATGCAGCCAAATGCAGTGTGTGTGTGTGTGTGTGCGTGTGTGTGTGTGTATATATATATATATATATATGTGTGTGTGTGTGTATATGTATATATGTATATATACTAGAGCTGTCAAATGATTAAAATATTTAATCTAATTAAAAAATGCAACTGTCATAATTAACTCAAATTCACTAAAAATTAATCGTGATTACTCACGCATTTTTTATCGTTTCGGAATTTCCTTTTATATTTTTTCGTTCTATTTTTCCCCATTTTAATGCTCTCATCAACATGGAATCATGAATCAATTTTCTATGTGCAAAATGCAAATATTTACTGAAATAACAATTTCGATTTTCAATTTTACATGAACATGTTTCACTTGGAGCAGTTATTCACACATAATCTCTCACACAATATTACTGTCCATCAACAACAGTGAAAAAAATATTTCGTCACACAGCAGCTGCTTAAACAGCTCTTCTTATGGAATCATAACAGAGCAATATAACATTATAAAGTGCATATCTAAGGTAAACTAGTACTCAGCCTATAGTGGATTTAAGCCATGGTTGCATACTTCGTTTTTCTCAAGTTTGCTTTGAACACAGCAGTCAGGCTATGTTGAATCTGTTGGTCCTTCTTGCTCGGAAGTCTCTTTACGGTTTTGTGTTGACATCATTTCGGATGACTACACTTGGTTAGATGACAACACTGGGGACATTTTATTTTCAGTGTGTTCGCTAGGTCGCTACCACTGCACCGCTGAACTCTCGAGGTGCCTCAGCGCACCGTCGCTGTCAGACAAACACAGAGAAGCTCCACCCGCTTTATTTATATGGCCACGGAACACTGTAACCGTCCACACAAAATAGTTCCAAACAAGTAACAATCGCGTCAGTTTCAGCTTGAGTCGAGCTGTGGACAATGTTGACAGGCTTGCATGCAGTAGCCATACATTTAGCTATGGCTTCAGCAAATTTGTTCTTCGTCGTGTTATCCATTTTCTTCGCTTTGAAATTATCCATAGCTGTCTGTCTGAGAC
>NW_017805072.1:187678-188616 GCF_001891065.2 Hippocampus comes | reverse complement strand
CCTCCCCTCGATCACCACACAAGACAGCGTTGGTCAGCTGATGTCGTGCTTCGAACTTTTGAAGCCAGCCACAGGACGCTTCGAAGTATTCAATGCCCATAGTTAGCGTTATGGAACTCGCTTTCTCTCTTATTAGCGGTCCAGTTTGCGAAAAGTTTTTAGCACGATAACAGTCAAGCCATTTCAGGAAACGTTCATTTACTGGACTGTCCGTCGAGCCGCAAGCAATTCACTCTGAGCATGGAAATAGCCCGAATCGGACTGAGCAAGAATCGCTTCCTCGTTTTTCAAAGTCTCGTAGATTTGAGTCTTCCAGACTCCAAGCGTCTCCTGAATGTTTCGTACTTCGTAACCTACTTTGTTTAATGAGATACACTTCATTTTCTCTTCCGCGGCCATTACCGCTCCTCTTTGTTTGGATGCCATGCTCTAATATAGGATGTAAAAATGTTCGCAATTCCAGTAAAACTCACTGCAACAAAGAGTCGCTTGCATGTCGCCGTTTTGGATCCAATGACAGAAAATAGCGGTGCGGACGCATCTATTTCGTCGTATCGAGCGGGACTTACTTGAGTTAGTGCTACTGCGGGCTTAGGTATCGTCTCCCTCTCCCTCCCTGTGCTCTGCGACTTCAAGTAACTGCGCCACCTGGCGTTTAAATGCCTGTATTACAAGTCCAAATGAAATGAATGCAATAATTTACATCGAACCTTAATTGTGTACTGTACCAACCTTCGGCGGGCCGGATTAAAAAGACCAACGGGCCGGATCCGACCCGCGGGCGGTAGTTTGCCCATGTCTGCACTAAACTGACAGCTCTAATATATATTAAATGTTCCCATCCCCGGAATTCTATGAAAAGGAATATCCTTCACCCGCAATAAAAACCTATGCATTAACATTTTGACTATGATATTACATGTTACCGGAACTTACGT
>NW_017805072.1:169842-187512 GCF_001891065.2 Hippocampus comes | reverse complement strand
TGTTCGCTTCGCCGTTTTCATTCATCAGATTCGAAACGATGACGTGTAAGTGACTTTTTATTGGCGTGCGTTTTACTATAATTGCGAAACATTTTAACTTTATTCACTTACATCGTGTAGATCATGGCATCGAAATGTTGAAGAACTGTAATGACTGGAGCGGAGCGAGTGAAATGCATCCGTTTGAGCGAGGCTGGACACAAAGTTAAAAAAATCCACAGACACTTGGAGTCGGAAAGACGCAAATGTACGAAAGTTTAAAAAAACAAGGCATCGATTCAACTCCTGATGATAAGCCACCATCCAGCAAGGAAGCAATGCAAATGGCAACAAAAATCCTTCAGTATGCACAAGAATCACCAGACATCGGTGATCAACGGGACAGTTACTTGCAACTAGCAAGAAAACTATGACACGCAGGCAAACATTGTCATAAACCAAAGAATGCATCCAACAAAACAATCCAAAATATACAGAAAAAAATAAACATTAAAATACTGTACGTATTTTACTGTTGTGATTTTTTTTGGATACACCTGTATTGCAGTTTTGTTATATAAACAGTTTTTGGACAGTATATTTTTGTATTTTATTGATAGTGTTGTTACACGTGCATTTTGTCAACATACTTGCAAGTTCATAAAGGACATGTACCATGCTCATTTACCAAATGAGGAATTTCTGTTATCAGGACACATTGGACAGCGCAAACACAAGTCCGTACTAGAGAATGTTTACTGTATACATATACTGTATGTACATAACATAAAATCTATGTTTTGGAATAAGTGTAGTAAATGGAAAATGGTCTGATTACACGTATATGTTCGTATATTCTTCTAGGAATAGGGAATAGTTGATGCAACAGTATTATTGCCTTTGTTTTGTTATGTTGTTGAAGGTAGGCAAAAATACTGATCAGTTTTCCTCAGTCTCACCTACTGTCCATGAATAAACCTTATTTTTGTGAAGGAGTGAGGAAAGTCTAAAGTGCACAACCAACATTTAATGGATGAAATCAGACAATTTGTACTTTCTAAATCAATAATTGAAAACATTTTCTTTTAAATTTGTGTGCTGAGAAGAACCATGTTTTACTGGATGAAATATTTTATTGTGCTCAGTGTTGCCACAGGACCTTGAATGATTAGGGCTACTTATGCATTAATGTCACTGTACTTCACCCCAACTAAAGATTTGACAAGTTTGTTTATTTAGTTCTTTGTCCTCGATGGAGACGCACAGTTGACTGCTCGAGGATGATCAGTTGTTCATGAAAGTTGGCCTATTTCTGAACAATCCTCTCTTTATTTGACTATTTGTCATAGTATAGTTTGTGTTGTCGCCGACTGGTAAAAACAATTGCCATGTTGTATTTTTGATGTCTCCGCGATGTGAGTTGTGTCATGTGCTCATTGAAGTCATATGGAATATGGGCCATTTAACAGTAAAAAACATTTAGATAACTTCAAAGTCAAAAGCAGCATATTCCAGACATCAGTCATATCAGTAGATTGTGGTCTTTTGTGTTGGCTCCTAACCATTTTGGCTCATCCCCAGCTGTTCCATTAGTCTACAGTTCGATTCTGGTAAAGGAAGAGCTATCTCAGTCTCCCACTATTAAAAGGATATACATAAGGTGTTATACTCTATAGGAGACAGACATCGGAGAGAGAGATGGAGACAGGCACACAGGGACTTTTCAGTTCACTGGATGATAAGAAATTTGACGGTAGGTGCACATTAGGTGCATCCACAACAATGGCTGAGCAGACCTATTGTTGATTACAAATAGTGCTAGTCGAGAAAAAAGATGAATCGTGTGTGATTTAAAATACATCCAATCACGTTACAAGTCTTCAAGTGCAAGTGAAGTAAAAACATTTGCAATTAAATGCTTTCCGTCAGGGGTGCCCAACCAGTCGACTGTGGACTGATCCCAAGGTGACCGCGAGGTGTGTGGGGAAAAAAAAAAGTCTTCTTTTTTTTTTTTTTTTTTAAATGAAATGACAGGAAGTCAGTGTCGCGAAACTTAGTGACTTTGACACTATATTTAGTTAGTATTCAGATCCTCTCGAGCGACTCTTTTTTCAAAAAAGTGACTAGTAACAATCTAGCGACTTTTTCTGGTGTTAGTGGAGACTTTTGGAGTCTGTGTGGTGAAAGCACGTTGTTCTCGATGAGCAGCGCCGGGAGCTGTTGTGGCCCCAACCCCAAATGAAGCCGCTGCTGGCTGATCGTGACAGGTTTATAATCTGGGCTGGATGTAAATGTAAAACTTTTTGTCTGAAATGAATTTAAAAAAACATCAACAAATAAAAATTACAAAAGAAAAAAAGATAAGAAAAAAAAAAACATCCCCCCAAGTAAATCACACGCACTGATAACATAATTGAGCGACGTTTAGGACAGCCAATAGCTACTTTCCTTACCGATGAGTTGGAAACGCTGCTGGAAGTTGACCGCTGTTCACGGTAACGAGCAGCTAGCGATTACAGCGGTTCTTTGGCTGTTTCAATGAGGCTCCCGGACTTTCACACGACAAGCGTTAAAAATGCCTCAGTGGTGGCATGCCATTCAGACAACGGCGCTAAATACACAGGACGTACTATGTCAGCCTATCATAAATCCCGTTACTTGATTGACACAGAGGGCAACCAATCAGATGACTGAATCACCACTCATGCGCAAACAACAGCGCTAAACGCTAAACTAGTCAGTAAGCTGTAAGTAAGTAAGTAAGTAAGTCAGTAAGTAAGTCAGTAAGCTAGTAAGCCCCGCCCCCCCATCATGCAGACATTTTATACAGGCACCATTGAGAGCATCCTATTCAGCTGCATCACTGTGTGGTATGGTACTTGCACTGTGTCCTGCCAAAAGACTTTGCAGCGCACTGTGAGAGCAGCTGAAAAGATCATCGGTTTCTCTCTCCCCCCACTCGTGGACATTTACTACTCCCGTCTGACCCGCCAAGCCATCCGGATCGCAGGTGACCCCACCCACCCATCTCACAGCCTCTTCGGCCTGCTGCCATCGGGAAGGAGATTGCGGAGTCTCCGTGCCGGAACCAGTAGGTTCAAAAACAGTTTCTTCCACCAGGCGGTCAGGAGACTAAACTCCCTCCCTGCTCTGCCCGCACTCCCCGCCCTCTGCCTCTGCCCGACCCCTGCCTCCTGTCACAGACTATGACCCTCCCCTCATCATCTACTACTTCACTTGACCCACAACAGCCACAAGTGCCATTGTTCATGCTGTTTATATTGTTTATATTGTCTATACTGTTTATACTGTTCAGATTACATATTATGTCTTTTTATACAGTGTAGCTGCTATCTTGTCTTAGCTGTGTGTGTTTAATGCACAGCATGTTTGCATGTTTGCACTGAGGATTGCGAGGAAGAAATTTCATCTATGCTGCATGTCATACACAAAGCATATTTGAAAATAAAGATGACCTTGACCTTGACCTTGAATTACCTCTGATGTCAAGGCAGGGGTGCCCAATATACGATCGCACTCGACCAGGAGCCAGCGGACTGGTCCCAAGTCGACCGGAAGGGGTGGGAGGAGGAAATGGGGGAGAAGATGCGTGCGTTCGTGTGTGCATGTGTGTGTGTGTGTGTGTGTGTGTGTGTGTGTGTGTGTGTGTGTGTGTGTGTGTGTGCGTGTGCGTGTGTGCGCGTGCTTGCTTGCACGAGGACGGGATGCCCATGTGTATGTGGCTCTTTGCAATAACACAGTAAAAAATGGCTCTTTGTCTCTGACTGGTTGCCACCACTGGCTGAGAGGAAAGGATCCAAGAACGACCATTTTCCACCCATGAAGTCGCAATGAAGAGCTACTCACCATTTTGCCATTAAAAGTACACACCAGGTGTGAGGATATTTTTAATGCTTTCATGGGATTTGTTAGCGGGACAAAACAGTGGCTTTTAGATTTATCTTTCCTCACTGATCTCACTGGCCAGCTCAATGAATTGAATTTAGAGCTGCAGGGTAAGGGAAAGATGTAGTCAACATGATGAGTTCAGTGAACACATTTAAAAGCAAGCTAAAGCTGATGTCCAACCAGCTGCGGCTTGGTAACCTGAGCAACTTCCCTCACATGCAAGCAGAACTACAACGTCAAGGGAAAGGTGTGACACAGCTTGACAGTGCACGTTATGAGGAGCCTGTTCAGAGCATCTCGTCAGAGTTTGAGAGGCGTTTTACTGACTTTGCATCCATCGAGCCTATAGTCAGCTATGTGTATTATCCATTTGGTGCAAATATTGACGTTGGTGACATTGCCGCCAAAGTCAAATCACTTTTCGACTTTGAAAGCCCCACTCTTGAGGATGAGATTCTGAGATTGCAGAATGACATTGGGACCAAAGCCAGCCCACTGAGGTAGGAAGTGATTTCCTTTTTTCAAACAGAGATCTACCTGTTTCGTAGCTGGGTTTTTTTTCTGTTTGGTTCAATGTTGACACTGGACTGGTAGATCTCCGGAGGTTGGCTCCTTGAAAAGTAGCCCTTGGGACAAAAATGGTTGGGCACCCCTGCTCTACGTGGACCCACTCAACACGGTATTCTGTTTAATATTGGGTTTGGGGAATAAGAATTAAATTAAAAAACCCACCTGTTTTTTAATTCATCCTCACGGGGGAGCCATTTTGCCTTCCAAATGCTGGCAACTGAAATTTAGGTCACAGTCTATACGCGAAATGCTTGGTGGTGCTTTTTCTCGCATGGCGTAAACATGGTTTGCTCTGTGTTTCATGAACACACGCTACGGTACTAGGCTGCCCCCACAATATTGCAGTTTAACCCTTTCATGCACCCTGTAACCTGATAACACGACAAGCTGTCCACTGTCGTAAACGCTGTCCCTGAAAGGGTTAATAAGCAATTATTTTCAAGGTCCTTTTCTTATGTATTTCTCAACAAATATGGTCAGTTAACCTTGAATACAAAAAGCAATATTTGATCCATTAAGCATTATAGCATTATACTATGGAAAAGGCAAATGAAGCATTATTTCAAAAGAAAGACAGTTTATGTCCTACTTCTTAAATACTGATGTGCAGTCTTGTAAGCATTCACCACGACAAGAAAATTCTACCACACAAGTATGGCATCATATGTCCATGCTGTAAATCAGGCAAAAAAAATTTAAAATCACACAAACTAAAGCACAGATTACAAGAATAATAGAAGCAAATCCATGGCTTTACCACTTCAATGTGTCCAACTTCTCATGTTTCATGAAACATGACGCTGTATGTAAACTTGTGTACTGAACTTCTTTAACATCAAACTTCATAATCTTGAGCGATAAATAAAATCTCTTCCTGATGGCGACTCATTAACCCTTTCATGCACCCTGTAACCTGATAACGTGGTAAGATGTCCACTGTAGTAAGCGCCGTCTGTCTCTGAAAGGGTTAACATCATGAACGCTCAAGTGTGGGAAAAGTAAGATTTTACCTGCTTCAATGACATTACATCTGTCAATTTCAAAAGCATCAGCAACCATAACGATCAGCGGAACAACCTCATCAATTCATGGAGGAGGAACATCATTTCGTCTGTTTCGGTTTCATTCAGGAAATCACACGATGCAACGTCCCAGCCACATACAGAACGATTTATTCTCTTAACATGTGAGCATTGACAATCGGTTGGATTGTTGTTATTTTATGTTCAATGATCCGGAAAGCACTTTGTTACAGCCGCAGCTGTTGTGAAAACGCAGATTCCACTTTCAAAATATTTGCCTGGAGGGATGCATTTTGAATGGTGACCGATAAAGCCATTGTTTTACCCTGTGAGACGAGGTATTCTGAGATGAAAAACTCATCAAAAATTACACACGCCTAGTGAGGGCAGGCTGTAATTATAGCGTTGATGTCTCTACGTGCTCATTACTCCTCCACTCTGCTCCTAATGACAAGTCAAGTTCCAACCTTTGCAATTAGCAAATCACATTTAATCATATTGCGATCACATTGCAAATGCCATTTATTGTTCAGCCTAAGTGGTGCATGCCGATTATGCACACACAAGTACCGTATTTTTTATTTTTTATTTTTTTGCTCTAAATTAGCCCTCGGCATAGCTCCAAAGAAAGTGAAAATTGCGAGTGCTAATTGTCGGCTAATTGTATTAGTATTGAAAAGAATAAATAGAAGAACATATTAGCTGAAAATGAGAATGATGTTTATTTATTTTTTATTGTTATTATTATTATTATTATTTTTTTTTTTGCGAAACCATAGATCTTTTTTTTGGGAGCAGCCAAAATGGGGTACGTGGGTGGAACTTAACTCCACTGGAAATAGAGTACCTCCTGTGAGTTCAGTTTTAATGTTCTATGGCAGGGGTCGGCAACCCAAAATGTTGAAAGAGCCATATTGGACGAAAAAAACAAAAAAACAAATGTGTCTGGAGCTGCAAAAAATTAAAAGCCTATCTAAGCCTTACAATGAAGGCAACACATGCTGTATCTATACAATACAATACAATACATGCTATATTAACCTCCGATCAAAATGACTAAGGTGGCTTCAAATACACAATGAATCTTCATGATTAAATTGGGGGGTTTTCCCCCTGCAGTGCATCCTGGAGAGCAGGGGTGCCCAACGTTTTTTTTTTTTTTTTACCTAAGATCTACTTTTCGATCAACCAACCTCCCGCAATCGACCCATTAACGCACACACGTGCAGACACACGCATTTATACACGCATGCCGTCATGAGCAACAGCCATAACGGTCCCTAAGATGAAGAACGAAGCATGGGACGCACTTTTGTAGCATGTTAACTATTGTAGCTCATGTGTACCGTTTAAAAATGCTTCTGCGGCCCTCCAGATTGCCATTCTTTGCCAGTACCCTCGGTGTATTGTACATGAAACGTCAGCGGTTGGTATTTGCAAAATCCAGTGACTAAGGGTCTTTTTGGTCATTGATTTCAATTACCACATCAACAGGAGGGAAATGAGGGTTTATGATTTTACCTGAGGGTGATTAACATTCAGCAAAAAGAGTCTGTCTGCCCTGGGTCTTGTTATCCTATCTCACATCACTCCCGAGTCCTCTTTGACCTTCCTCTATCCAATAATATGCATTATCCTAATGACTAAGGGCCACGAAAGTCTTTGCGTGACTGATGAGACTGATTGTATGTGTGCTGGAGACAGACAGCAAGTTTTTACATTAAGTAGCACCAACCTCCAGTTCCGGTCACGCAGTACTGTTTGCGTGCCCGTTTCATGCTACCCTCGATATTTCTGCATGCCTGAATATGCGTAATTAGGTTCTATGTACGTATTGTGTGCAGCAGAAAATATACAGCAGAGTGTGAGTTGAAGTTCCCCTTGTGGCAGGAGAAGAGTGCATCTGAGAGCATCACCACTACTGCTCCAAAGTGGGGATCAAGCTTTGGCTGGAGCCTTTCTATGTGTATTGCAGGTTCAAACTGTACCGTACTTTTAGGACTATAAACTGACTTTTTTTTTTCCTGTGCTTTGAACCCCGTGGCTTTGAATGTGACGTTGTTTGTGCATGTGGCGGTACGCGGCTGTGTAAGGAGTAATTGAGAGTGAAATAAAGAATGTTGAGTTCAGTTTAATGAGCACAGGGAATAAGTGCCACATATACAGCCATCTATGCAGTGTAACGCGAGTCTTTCTGTTGTTTGTTTGGCTACTGACTCCCACCATCATTGGCAAAGGATGACTGATACAACGTTGGCATGGAGCACCATCCCCTGCATCTTCCAAACACGTAACAAACCAGTTTCAAAAGGCTGCACTGGTGTGTAATGAAGAAGACTGCATAAGCTTGTCAGCAAATTTGCCTCATGTGACACAGAAAGCTCTTTCTTTGCAAATACCCAATGTTATAGTATAACATGAAAAGCCACAGCTAATAATACAAAGCAGCCAATATATGTATGCACTTGCTTTAATGGCTAAATTTACCTGCTGCAGCTTTTAATCGGGTGAGCTTTGTAGTTCAGAAATGATGGCAGTTGCATGGGTTCTACCCAAGTATTCACTGTAATTGCATGGGGTTTAGTCCAAAACCGTGTCCAGGAATTTAGGTCATTAAAATGATAACACAACTACACAGTGAGAATTGAATTTCTCAGTGGGGGATTATAAGAAGTATAACAATAAAATGAATAGTTGGAGGTAAAATTCAATGGGTCTGTCCAAAATGTCAGTCCTGTGACAGGGTGTCTATACCCCACCTCTCCCGCTCGGTAAACCAGGGCAGGTTCCGGCTTGTGAACCTGGGCAGGGTATGTTGTTAAGACAATGAATGGTTGGTCTTCTGTGGTGGTGGTGGTGTGTGCTCTTCAGAGGTTAGCTCTAAGACCTTTGCTGCCTCCAACTGTTTCAAAACTACTACTACAACGAAAAGCTGTCTCATCAAGTAATTGCAGTACATCAGAAAACTAAATATCACCAGATTTTGCATGGGGGGGAAAATAAATACATAAATAGATAGATATTACCAGATGCTGTGTTGGCAGGATACACTGGAAAAAATAACTAAATACCTGGTGAAAGCAACAATAGCTTTATTATATCTATTATCTAAATTTGAATATAATGCAGTGTTTGACTCCTGGCAGGCAGGTTTACCTGGTAGCAGGCATGGCTTTAAAAAAGAGGGAAGAGAATGGTGAGGCTATGACTTCATTCACTCTCCCCCTGTTGTGTCAGGCCACATCTCCCCATCAAATGGAGATTCTTCCTATGATATATTTCGAGAGCAGCACTTTGTAATACAGCACACTCAGTGGTGTTTTGTTTACAGCCTTTTATTCCCCGTTATGAAAAACCATGTGGTGAAACGTGGAAGGTTAAAGCAACAAAATGAAATGAATGGATACTTAATTAAAATAAAAATCTTGCAACATGTCATTTTTCAATTAGTTCACTATTTACACAGTGATACACGTTATTCAGCTTCTACCTCATACTACACTGCTCATAAATCCCGCTAGTTATAAACCCCTCAACGCTTTGTGTTTCAACATAGCGTGAACGTATGATCTGAATAACACAAAATACATTGCTTAGGAATTTAAAAATTGTATGTGTGCTGGAGACAGGCAGCAAGTTTTTACATTAAGTAGCACCAATCTCCAGTGCGGGTCGCACAGTACTGTTTGCGTGCCCGTTTTAATTTAAATTGTAAATTGCAATACTGAG
Source organism: Hippocampus comes (assembly GCF_001891065.2). Taxonomy (NCBI): domain Eukaryota; kingdom Metazoa; phylum Chordata; class Actinopteri; order Syngnathiformes; family Syngnathidae; genus Hippocampus; species Hippocampus comes. The sequence goes on along the minus strand of NW_017805072.1, from coordinate 178,303 downwards.
CTGTTCTGTTAATTGTGGCATTCAGAGAAGAGGAATTTTTCAGGGCTTGATCATGGGTAGCTTGCTAACTGCATGAGCAAGTGCAGGAGTGTCAAATTCATCTTTGTCATGGGCCACTTTGGAGTTACGTCTTCGCTCGGAGGGTTGTTATAACAGTGAAACCACAAAACTGTTTAATCGTCTCATCCCACTAGTTTTGAAATCAGTCAACTGTAATGTTTGTTCAAATGTAGTTCAAGTGATTGTCCACAAGGTAACAACAGGTAATCTGTAATGTGTGAGTGTGTGTGTATGTGTGTGTGTGTGTGTGTGTGTGTGTGTGTGTGTGTGTGTGTGTGTGTGTAGGTGTGTGTATTATAACACATAATAAATAGTGCCATTAATCTATGAATGCTGTTTGTGTATTCATTTAGTTTTACTTCCTGTGACCTATTACTTCTGCTCACAAGTGCTGACAAACTTCAAGGAGAGTCCCAAGCGTGAACATGGACATAGACGGACTTTTGGACAGTCTTACTTTAAAAAGGTTCATTGATGGTGCACCTTCTACTCCGAAACCCCTTATATAGCTAAAAATATGGTAGTTTGCTCATTTTATCCAGTTGAATACAAATATCACACAAGCTGTTCGTTTTTGTTGTGTCATCTTCGAGCAAAAACACCCAGCTAAAGATAGCACCACAGGGGCTCACCAATCAAGGCTGCTGGAATTTGGTGCTCGTGGCTGGATAACTTAAGCTGTAAGTGAGACGGTCGATTACTTGGTTATGTGCATAGCAAAAAAAAAATACCGCCAGATACCCAGTATAAAAGGCAAGATACTCAGTATAAAAGGAAACATAGTATCAACATTACACGCTTTGTATGAGGAAGAGTGATCTTCTGTGAGCAACAATAACTACTTGTGGGTCACAGCGCATCTGCACGCCATTTTGTGGATGTTGCAAACAAATGGGAAATAAAGGAGACGTTAACCACTCTTTACACTGATAGTGATCGTAACACGGTTACAGCCGCAAGACTACGTTACTTCCATTTGAACACCTGTCCTGCACAGTCCACAGTCTGCAAACAATGCTAACCGTTTCCCTTAATGACAGTGGATTTGAAAGTGACCAAATGTCGCAAGACTCTCGGTCACTTCAAGCATACTCCATCCAATGCCCAGGAATTAAAGGCAAGTTGCACACAGACTTTAGCATGAATCGCCGGCGCAGACCATTGCAACAAGATGGAATTTCACCCTAGAGATGGTCAAGCGAATCTGGAGAAACAATTCTCCACTGTCAAATGCAGCAGAAGCGTAAAGATTGCCATGCTGACTGAACAGGAGTTGGCCAAATTGCAAAAGCTAAAAGTACTTGAACCTTGCAGGTCAGTTGCTTCTTTTTTCCTTAATGGCTTAGTGTGCGTGTGTGTGTGTGTGTGTGTGTGTGTGTGTAAGGGGATTTTGTAGTGCAATAGTCCCCAACCTTTCTTCCATCATGGACCGACTGATATTTCGTTGACAGGCAACATTTCTGCCATGGTGATAACATACACTTGCGTTATATATGCACCACTACAGAAATTGTGCTTTTTAAAAAATGTATATCGGCGGCCCGGTACCAAGTGGTCCAGTGGTTGCAGAACACTGTGGTCGGGGGCCCGACCCCAGTGGAGCTTGATGCCTAGCTCCGCCCTTGGTTAAAGTACAGGAATGATAAGCAGAATCATGAAGAGTAGTATGAAAATATGAAAAAGTATTAAAATTTCAGTGATGCCCATCCCTACTTATCAACACATATAAATTCACTATATGAGGTAAGTGGTTGATTATTTATCATTACATTAATATGGAAATACATTAAAATGAATGCATGAATTTTTATTATTAAAATTAACTATTACACATACACATTTTAACTATATCTTCATCAATTTTACATTTAACTTAATCTATTTTATCTCATGAGCAGGATGAATTACCAGGCCCATTTGTGTGTTAAAAAAAAAAAAAAAAGCAAATGAGGCCCTTGAGAGAAGATTTTACACACCCCAGGTGTATTGCATTTCAAGGTGCAGTTATATGTATTCTTCTTATGATGAATAAATAACATCAATCACATATGTTCAAAAATTAAAAGGAGAAAGGAGTGTGTTATACTCACACAGACAAAAAAAAACAGACAGCGAGAAGGGAACATGTACATGGGGAGAACAAGATGGCAGATCCATCTGTCATACAGAAGCGCGCCAGATGAAGTATTTGGAAGGGAAGTTAAAATAACCTGTGCATCTTCACCAAAAGCGATGAGCAAGTATGATGTTATCAGGATGTTTATTACTGTATCTTCATGGTGCGTGTTGTATTTTACAAGACCAGAAGACAAGATGATTGAAGACAATTGATAAAACGTAGTGTTTAATGATGTCTCGGTTTCTCAAAGATGAGGACTACATCTAGAGTATCGATCAAACTAAAGTAGACATACGACCACGTGAGCACACCAAACACACACTCACATAAGCAGACAACGACTAAACAGAAACACTTTAAAAAAATCGTCACGCCACAAGAGGGATCTAAAAATCAACAATTTTCTTAATACCGGTAATTTGTTTTTCTGTTTGGATTCCCCTTTCTCTACTTTAGTCACAGAGATAACCTCTCATTAAAAATGGTTATGTAAGCTTTTCATATCTAAAATTCTGAACTAAAGTTCGGACATTTTTTTTTAATTACCTGTTCTAATCTGATGCTGTAGTAACACCTAAAGGACCTCAAGTTCAGCTTCCCCAAATGATTTCAGTATAAATGAGTATCTCAGCAAGTACATACTGTAATGCTACAATCAGAATTAACGTGTGCCGCAGCGTTTCTGGCGGCGTGTTTCCAGATCGAGTCAAAGCGGTTCAACAAAGTTGGAAAAAAAAGAGACACGTACATACACAGAGCATGGGGAATTAAAAATATCGGACGGTTTGGGATAAAGCATTGCCGTCCATCTCTGGAACTGAAAAATATATACAACACGGCCAGGACTGAGACAAAAGGCTTGGTAAACTGGCAGCAAGGAAGTTGCAGTATCTTGTGAGTAGACTGAATTGCTCACAACTGTTTAACTGTCTACCAAGATAGCACTTAGTAGCCAACACAACTACCACTCATCAGATTGATTAGTGATGTTCAACTCTGGTTGTGAAGTTGATCGGCACGAAAATATAGAAAAAGTTAGCCAGACATTACATTTCAAAAAGGTAATCGGCAACTGATGGGCAGACATGACTTCCAAACATGAAGCTTCTGATGGGAGAAATGTACAGTGCACCCTAAGCATCCTATCATTTTCTCTTTCTCAAAAAAGTGTTTAAAAAAATAAAATAAAATAAGAAAACAGGTCATCTTTAAGATGGCCCGTGATCTGCATCACCGCAAGTCATTAGCGGTCCGCAGTCCGCAACTGTGGCTTCTGATCAGAGCTGTTGAGATCAGCCTTTTATTATTATTATTATTATTATTATTATTGCTACTTTCATTCAAAGTTTGTTTGATGTACAATTCGCCGATGGCACTGGCAAAGAATGGCAATCTGGAGGGCCGGGAAGATCATTTTAAAATGGTACACATACATACACTTGCCTCCGCGTCAGGTCTCGACTAAGGTAGGCAGTGATTTCCTTTTAACAAACTCACAAACTCTGGTATCTATTTTATTTTTATTTTTGGTCCATGTTAGGGGGCGATATAGCTGTTGCTCATCATGACTTGCGTGTGTGTGTGTGTGTGTGTGTGTGTGTGTGTGTGTGTGTGTGTGTGTGTGTGTGTGTGTGAACGTGCAGTAAAGGATCAATTGCGGGACGTTGGTTGCTTGAAAAGTAGATGTTCGGTCAAAAAAAGATTGGGCGTCCCTGCTTCAGAACAGCATGGAGGAAGCCATTGTGCAAGGTATGACATCAAAGACAATACAACTAACCTCTTGAATCATTTGAACAAATAGCACCCAAGTGATGAAGTGGAAAGCATGAAAATGAAAGCAGAGTTTGCACAGCCTGCCCACATCCACGTTAGCAATTCTGAAGCTAATAACTAACCCGGCAGACACCGGATGAAAGCAGCAAACAATTTGTGTCATCTTTTGATCATCCACATTAGCAAGTCGCAATGATGCTAAGACGGTATGTAGGATTATAACTTCAAAATTATGTTTACATTTTAAGGCATATTCTTTATTTATGAGGGGACCATTTTTAGTAGTTTTCTCTTATATATATATTTTTTATTTGTTCTACATTTGATGCATTTATTGTTGAATGAAAATTGTTGAAATGAAGAAAAAAGTACACTGTCTGTTGATGGAATGGTACTCTCTAATTATCCTTGATGTCAGCACCAATGCTTTAAACAGGCAATTTAAAAGCAATGAAAGAAATGGATTTTTATCGCGCCCATCTCCCGACCCCAACAAATGGTTGTTGGTTCGCAAAACCATGCAGTTTTCTCAACCGGCCTGTGACGCAAAATAAATTGTAAACAAGAATGTAAAGTTACCTGAGCAGGTGTGATGTGTGCGTGAGTGACGTATCCGTGGACATGCTGAATCTGAGAGAGCTGTCGCTCTGCCACCTGAACCAGCTCTGCCCCGTGGAGATCACGGCGACAAAGAGATCCATCCCTCATCAGTGAGCTTTCCATGTCCCTACCCATGTCTCTCTCCAAAGTTCCACTGAACCCTTTCTCTCTTCTCCAGGTCCCCTGATCCATCCCTTCCTTCCTGAGAGTCCTTGCATCAGTCAACTCTTTGGTAACTCCCATTGGGTGCTGATGGCAGGTATGTTGGTGGAATTTTGGTGGGCCTAGCGATGCACCTTCCTCTTCTGGATATCGATACTTCTAGGGGAAGATGAGTTGGGCAAGAAAATAAAAGAAAGAAAAGCAGAAAATGGGGAAAAAAAGGTGATGAGAAAGAGTGGTGATGAGGAGGTACGTGCAGCAGGGAAGCAGGAAAAAAAAGACAAAAGAAGAATTCAGTTTCTTAGTTGCATTAAAGACAAGCAGCAGAAATGGAAAGGTTACATTCGAATTATAAAAAAGACATTCTGTTGAGATAAATTTTGTTAAAATGCAAAAGAAGAAAATATATATTTGCTGTCACAGCTCGTTTTGGGCAAAAATAATTCACCCTGGATCGATTGTTAGTCAATCTTGGGTCTCCCATTTGTTGTGTCCACACAACACTACTTTGAACTGACTGTCTCCAAGGCTTGCTACAGGTATCGATATAGTTGTCTATATCGGTGTTTTTCCAATAGCCCCGCTCCACACCAAGACCGCCTCACCTGGCACCCGGATGTTTGCTTTTCCGAAAACCACGACAAGGTTGAACAGCTTAGGAGCATTCTCAATTTAATTGAATTTTCATTGAAAAACATTTGATAGCCAAAAACACAGTGTCTGCAACTTTTTTCAAAGCACAACATGTAAAAATCTCAATTCTTGCAACAAATAAATCCTGGTATGAATTTAAAAATGAATCTCTAAAGAAGAACTTAATTGCATTTAAGAAAAATGAGAGACTGCAGCATTTTGTGACCTAAACATACTCAGTGGGGTTTCATAATATGGCCCCCTCTAAAAAAAAACACTGTCACTATGCTCTGCAGGTTGCAGTTATTTCAGGGGTGTTGGGGGATGAGCACCCCATGAACTGAAGATATGTGTTGTTTCAGCCAGTGCTTCTCCATATTGTCATATTAATGAAGTCAATCAGTCAGATCAATGCTGGTCTCAACTGGTTTTGACAAAAAATCCCAAGGTTGGCTTGTCTGAGTTAACGACAAGACCATGACGTTTGGGAGTTGAATCCAGGGCATTCAAAATGCGTTCAGACGCATCTCGAGTGTTACAATATTACGGTACTGCTGCATAAACATATATTTGTCCAACATAAACATAAAGCAGGGGATGGTAAAAAGCACGCTCAATATTACAGTGAGGCCTTGAAATACAAGTGACTTGCCTAGTTAGTATTTCAAGATACAATTTGTGCAAGCCGTTTTTGGGTTTGTTTGTTTTTGGGTTTTTTTTTGCTTTGACTTATGTGTCTGTATGTCTTATACTACCCCAAGGTGGCACGCAGGAAAGAGCATCACAATGGCTAATCCAGTGATACCGTGTGACAAAAATGGTTTTGTTCTTTTTAATTCTGCTATTTAATTACAGTCAATTTAATAGACCTGTAGCCAACAGACCCTGGATTTAACAGACAGAAAATGGTGTGCAGTCCACTCAAAGCACCTATGCTAAAGTAGTTGTTCTAAAGTCTATTAGTTGTACGATTGGCTGCATTCCGGCAAACAGAGAGATATTTTTAAGAGTTTGATGCTGTCATTGGTATAGCTATGCCTGAGCCTAGAGCCAGCAAAGAAAGCAAAAACACATGTCAATGTGGAGTTGGGAGTGGCGATGTCTCCATCAAAAGTAATGGCAAACATCGACATGGGCTTAGCATCAGCATAAGCACGCAACTCAAAAGGACCGTGTCCATTGTGGGACAAATAAAGGTTTTCTTATTATATCTAGTTATTCCTATCTACAGCTGTTTTTTGCTCAGGCGCTAGTCGTGTACATGTCTCTCAACGATGCCATTTTTGGTACAGTACAGTAAATCCCCCTCCGTTGCGAGTTTGTGACGTACAAGACAAAGAAGAAGAAAAATAAGACGAAAAAGAATAAAACCCTGATTTTGTCAGCGCAGATTTTATTTCCGGCCATCATCTGTATATCCTACTTTTAAATGCTCAATAAAGTGACGACAGTCGGTTCACTTTATAATGTAGTATATCTTTGGGCAGAATTATTGATGTCCTGCCTATTGTGGGATGATAACAGTCTTGATCATTTCAATCAGGTGTGTTGTAACAGGGTTACATAAAAATAGGCTGGAAAGGGCTCACGAGAACCGGAGTTGGAGACCCCTGCCCTCGGGTAATTCTATATCGTTGATTTCACTTATTGACAGGGTGGTCTGGAAAGTAATTGCCATAAAGGAGGGGGTGGGATTACTATACGGAGTTGTTTTTTTTCCCCATAAGGGCCTTTTTTTTCATGGCATCTAACAACAATGGAGGTGAAGAAGGGAATCACTAACATGACACCTGAACGCAACCAGATGCATGACATACTCTTCCCCAAGAACCAACAAGGAAAGTTTTGGATAAAATTGAAAACTTTTATAAACTGTTGTAAGCTTTTTTTTTTTTTTTTACATCATAAGACCCGAAAAAAGTACAAAACAATACTTTTGCCGTGTAAAACGTGTTTTTAGGACACCCAAAAAAATAAAGTACTAGGTCACGGGCAATCGACTGCAACGAACAACCCCTTCTCTGAATCAGTCCATAAAATCAAGGTTGCACTGAACATCTTTTTTGATAAAATATTATAGAGTTCTATTTTTACTCATTATAATAGACATTACGATCTTTGGTTGTTGTTTTTTTAGGGCAGGGATCGGGAACCTATGGCTTGCGAGCCAGGTGCGGCTCTTTTGATGATTGCAATCTGGCTCGCAGATAAACAAAATATTCTCACTTGTTTAAATGCATCCATCTATTTTTCACTGCCCATGTCCTGTTCGGGGCTGCAGTTGGCTGCAGAAGCAATTGTTCATTATTTTAATTGGATGACACTGGCCTACGTTGGATGCTCCTGGGTAAACAGATAAACACCCTCTTTTGAATCAGTCTGCTCGGTCATTTGCTCGTTACGAATAAGATTGCGAAAAGAAAAAAAAGATGGGTTTCGTACATTTCAGGACGAACGGACCGAAGAATTTGCCTTTGTGGAGAGAGCAGGTTCTGCAGTGTGTCTAATTTGCAATGACAAAATTGCATCGATGAAACGGTCGAATGTAAAGTGGCACTTCGACACACGCCATGCTATCTTTACATCAAAATACCCTGCGGCGTGCCAAGAGCTACTGAACAGGGTTCAAACTATCCAGCAGCAAATCCCCAAATGGACCCGGCAAGATGACTATAATTCCGCTAGCTTTGCTGGATCAGTCATTTTCACATCGTATAAACATCAAGTACAACCTATGATCACGTTTAACAGATGAAAGCCTACACGCTTGCATGAAGCTTAACCACACCAAGTACCAACCAGACTACAAAGATATCAGCAAATTTATGTAGCACCAGAAGTCGCATTAATGCTGAGTATGGAAATAACATTATTTAAAAGGGAGCTTATTATACTGACATTTAGTTGAATTCCCTTTTAAAATATAAATATAGATATATATAGAAAATACAAATAAATTTCAGGCTGCCTCCCTGTGTGGAGTTTGCATGTTTTCTCCCGGTACTCCGGTTTCCTCCCACATTCCAAAAACATGCATGGCAGGCTGATTGAACACTCAAAATTGTCCCTAGGTGTGAGTGTGAGCGTGGATGGTTGTTCGTCTCTGTGTGCCCT
>NW_017805072.1:165846-169809 GCF_001891065.2 Hippocampus comes | reverse complement strand
TAACCCAGCCGCTGGGGAGCAGTGCCCTCCCCTGGGGGTACACTGTTCCCCGGTGCCGGTCCCAAGCCCGGAGAGATGGGGAGGGTTGCGTCAGGAAGGGCATCCGGCGTAAAACTTTTGCCAAGACGGACATGCGAGTTGATAGGGCGGTTTGCGGGGACGGATGGGAATTAATGACTCGCTGTGGCGACCCCTGAAAAGGGACGTGCCGAAAGGAGAAGAAGAAGAAGAAGATGACTCTCTTAGTCAAAAAGGTTCCTGCCCCCTGTTTTAGGGGAGGGCCGGAAAGGATTAATGGTACTATCTTTCATTTAAATAATAAAATAATGATTTCAGATACGAGTATTTTTGAATAAAAAGCTTGGTCAAGGGCCGAATTAAACGTGTATCTCAAAGCACTACTGAAGATCTAATAAATATAATCACAGACATCATTTCAAATATGAATGTCATTCAATTCCACGACTGTCTCCATTTCAGTGACGACTCTCTCGGCCGAAGTTCTGAAGCTTTCTCCATATGAGAAGTACTAAAATGATTTTAACAATGTTATGTAAAAAAACAACACCAACAACAACCTTGTCAGTGGATGATTATCTCTTGCTATGGTAAACAATGCCCCCCAACCCCCATCTTAGTTTTTTCTAAATTGTTTTCTTTGAAAGGTGTCTATAGTTGGACCAACATCCAAACCACTGCAATGGGAGTCTCTTCAATGTTTGCTCAGCCTTGAACTAATGATAAGAGCAACCCCATTTATTAAGATGAGCTACTGTCAGCAGGAGACATTTGAAGACACACCGTAAAACTTTAAATTGGAACGGCATTGTGAGTTTGCCTGCTGCAGTCTCTGACCTTAGTTTTCGTTGAAATTTGGCATACATTCACGGTGCGCGGCATTTTCAGACTAATCTGGGATGTTTAATGATTTAGTTGGACTGCTTTTTTTTTCCAGGGTGGAATGGTTATATAACATGTATCTTCAATGAGTTTTAAAAACAAGAACTGGCAGGAGTTTACATTTAAACCCCCGTGTATTTGTTCCCTATGCCCTTTACTCTTATTTTTTTAGCTTTCATTGTTGACATGCTAATTGGGCAGCAATGGCTCAAAGTACAAAATCTGAAAGAAAACGGGTAAAAATGAGCACTTAAAGGGAGGAAGAGACCTTGGATTATATGGCTGTCGTACCACTAATGCTCCTGCCTTCTGGACTCACGTGCACATGCATGCACACACAAAGCTTTACTGAAATCCAACATTGTGTGAGTTCTACATGACATTAGAGCACCTCTGTATGACAGGTTAAACACAACATACAGTATATGTTTAGTTTTATACCACAATGTGTAATTGTTAGAGTGGCTCCGCAGATTTGTCAGCCGGCAAGACCCAATAATATAATGTGGATAATATTAACATAAAAAAACACAAGAGTGTAACAAGGCTGTGTGTCTTGTGTGACCCAGTTTTGTCAATCAATGAGAAATGCAGCTAGATTGTCATCAGATAAAGCAGTGCAGTGTATTTTTATTCACTGGTTTGTATCTGACTGTATGTGTGCCAGAGTAAGAACCAGTGTTAGTCATGCATGGTAAGATATGAAAGCATAGAGGATCCTCTGCCGTAAGGGACTTCTCACACACGCACAAATGTGCCTTCATCGCTGCATCGTTTTCTCTTTCGTTGTCAACCTCTTAGGCCACATAAATCCATTCACTCAAATCGTACAAAGTAATATGTGTATATAGCTACATTATTATTATTATTACAGGGATATTTGGCTTCCAGGTGAAATGCATGGAAAATGAAAAAAGTTTGTGCTTCAGTGATATTTTATCATGAAAGGACATTTCAGTAGAAGGATGCACAGGTGATTTCCTCATCTCAAACAATTCATTGAAACAAAAGTAAAGAACAATGGTGGGTACACTACACCAAAAAATGTCAACCTCTCAATAACTAGTCATGTGCCCTTGAGCATCAATTACAGCTTGACAACGACAGCTCATGCACAAGTGAACTTATTGTCTGCTGTGGCATGGCATTCCACTCTTCTTGAAGTGCAGCTCTCAGATCATTGAGGTTCTGGGGTGCAGAGATTCGAGCCTCTACGCGGCGACTTAGCTGATCCCACATGTTTTCAAGATCATTCAAGTCTGGAGAAAGTGCAGGCCATTCCATTTGAGGTACACCCCCTCCAACAGCTGTTCCCTTATGATGCGACCTCGATGAGCTGGAGCATTGTCATCCATGAAGATGAAATTAGGCCTGTGTTGTTCATGCAGGGGCACGATCACTGGATTAAAAATGTTATCCAGGTAGTATGGGCTTGTCAAAGTACCATTCACAAAGTGTAGGGCAGTTCTTTTCCGACTGGACACACCTGCCTCCACTGTAACACCGCCCCCACCAAAAGCTCGTCTGGTGACAGTAGTGGTTGATGCATAGCGTTCTCCTTGACGTCTACAACATCGTTGGTGGGCATCATTTCTGTTCAATGTGAATCGACTTGCATCAGAGAACAACACTGAGGCCCACTGGCCTCTCATCCAGTGAAAATGCTCCCTGGGCCATGAAGACATTGAGGCCTGGCAATGTGGTCAGGTAGCCTTGCAGGTGGTCCAGCACGCTGACCAGGCTGTTGTAAACATTTTGTTAATGATCTGATGTGACACAGGGTGTCTCTCACCTCCCTTTAACCTGCCTGGAGTTGAGTGGCATTTATCATCTGGTTTCTCAGACCATTGTTCACAATATAGCGATCATCAGCATGGGCTGTGACCAAACCACTTCTACACCTTTCTGTGACTTTTCCAGTCTCTCAGGATCTCTGTTGCAACCATGCTGATGGCACTCTGTGACACTCGAAGCTGAGTGGCCACTTTTATCAACGTCACAATGACAAGGTACTGTTGATACATTGTTAGGTCTTGCCTTGGTCTCATGATGTCAAAATGTGAACGTCATGATGAGGACGGATGTTTAAACACCAGCTCCAATTCGAACCAACCATTTATTGGTTGATTTAAACATGTTCTGTATTTTGCCCTTAAGCTCCTCATTAGAGAACAGTATCCATCCATCCATCCATCCATCCATTTTCAACAACGCTTATCCTTAACAGGGTCGTGGGTAGTTGCTGGAGTCTATCCCAGTGGACTTCGGGCGGAAGGCAAACTATACCCTGAACTGGTCGCCAGCCAGTCGTAGGGCACATACAGAGACAAATGACCATTTACACCCATATTCACAACGTCACTGAGTGGGAACCAATCCCTCACACACGTCAGGCAAGTGTACCATGACACTATCAACGACTTTAGAGAACAGCAACTTGTACAAAAAGTACTGAAACATTTAACAGATGGACATGTGCATTCAAAAGCTTAGAGAATGTCACAGTAAGTTCACCTGTAAAGGTTTGAATGCATTTTACGCTGGTCCTGAAATTTCACCCAAAAGCCAAATATCCCAAACCTTTTTGAGAAATATAATTATGTACACCCTGAACAAACATTCACTCTCACACTGACACCTAAGGACAATTTTGAGTGTTGTTTTATATACAGTAAATATTCCCATCCCCGGAATTCTATGAAAAGGAATATCCTTCACCCGGAACAAAAGCCTGTGCATTAACATTTTGACTATGATATTACATGTTACTGGAACTTACGTAAGCGGAAATTCCACGACCCGGAACCCGGATTGAGACGTCATGCCGCGGGAGCTTAAACACACGCAACGCCCACCTGATGCTACGGAACGACGACACTGAGACACATTTTCACTTCGCGTTTTTCGATCATAAGATTCGAAACGACGACGTGTAAGTGAGTTTTTATTGGCGTGCGTTTTACTGTAATTGTGAATGATTTTAACTTTATTCACTTAACATCCTGTACAACGCGGCACTAGCTTAAAAGCAGCACCCACTCGACACGACCGAAAAAAACGTGT
>NW_017805072.1:156225-163725 GCF_001891065.2 Hippocampus comes | reverse complement strand
TGCAATGTATTTCAGTGACGCCTTAATTTATTTGGCTTCATGCTGTCTGCTGCCAACATTTTTAGACACAGTAAGCGCACCGGTCTTCCCTCGTCTCCCACCGTAGTCACAGTGAAGCCAAGCGCTACATACGCTTCGTCATATTTCCTCCCCTCGAATGCTCCCTGCGCACACTCTGCCAATGAGAGCACTACTGCCCCCTAAAGTAGTGGAGGTGCAACTGCACTTTATTCTAGGACAGTAAAAAAAATAATAAAAAAACCATGTTCCCCGAGGTCAAACGCGCCCCCGTTGAGAAGCACTGTCTTAGAGAAAGTGTCTTGAGAAGACCTTTCGCCTCTCATCCAAGCAGGCTTCATCAGTTCATGCAACAAGGCTTGGTTAAGACTGCACCAGCCTGAGTTCATGCGGAAAATCAAACTATTTATACTCCAAGTAGTAGGCACACCCAAACATGCATGCTATCATTTTTTTGGAAGGCAATGCAATGTCATCTTAACCACTATTGCTTTGCCAACCAGATCAGTTTAGTTGTTATTGATTCAATGCCCTGAGAGAACTAATACATCTCACTCAAAACAATAGCTAAAGATTCCATAAATAAAATGTAAAAATGTCCAACATTGTGATGATTACGTGGCAAACTGTTACAACGTTCAGGTTTGCGCTAAAATCGTCTTCATGAATAAAATACTTTGTACAGTCCAGCTCGCCATCAAATTACAACTGCCACCGACAAGCCAAAGTACCGTCACAAACTTGAACCACTTTGTGCGTTTTCCAATTACAGTGACTTAACCTCAATCTTTTCAATGCCACACATGCAAACAAACTTTCGACCTACCTTGCATCCAAACATCAGAGATATGGTGTTGGTGGTGCATGCTACTTTGCAGTGGCACAACATGTGGCTAACGTTAGCTAGCTGTTCCTGCGCTGGGGGGGCATCCTCGTCTTCATTCATACATTTAACATGGATACATGCACCCTGTCACACACATACACACTCACGCACACAGGCACACACACACATACACACACACGCACACATGCATGCACGCACACAAACATGCATGACTTCTTTTACCATGTTCCATTCTGCCCCACAATCAACCACCTTGCCCCCCCCCCCCCCCCCCCTGGTTGTGGTCCTCAGCTTTGGCAGGCCAGCATCCTCTCCCTCTTGCTCTTCATCGTTTTCATCTTCACCATCATGCTCATCAGCATAATCCTCATAGATTGTTAGGAAGCAGAGAGAGACATGTCCAAGCTACTTGCATATAACTGTATGTGTGTCTGTGTGCAAAAATATGTCAGCACGTGTGTGTTGTTGTTGTCAGCATTTGTGTGTGTGTGTGTGTGTGTGGGGAGAGAGAGAGAGAGAGAGAGAGAGAGAGAGAGAGAGAGAGAGAGAGAGAGAGAGAGAGAGAGAAAGAGAGAGGGAGGGGGATGATGAATGTGTATATGTGTGCAAATAAGTCTGCGTATGCAAGTGTCAGTATGGATCTGATCTCTCTTGTCCCTCTTTGCAGCAGCTGTCCCAGTCGTCCATCTCATCTCTCCTCTGAATGTTTGCCTCTGTTGTTCTATCGCTATTCTCCTCTCTTTCTCCCTCGATTTTCCCTTTCTCTCCCACTCGCTCTCTTCTCCCCCTGCTCTTTGCTCCACTGCCTCTCTTGGCCCGCCTTTTAACAGCAAAGATCAATGCGTGACATACAGAATCAGACCTGCACAGAGAGTGCAAAGAATATCTTTTGCTTCTTGCTTTTGTGTCCCCAGCAACTTCTCACGCCTCCTCGATCAACTTTTATTCCTCCCTGCTAGCTACTTGTATAGCCTCGTTCCGTCTTGTATGGTCATAAACAAGTAAACAAACACTCCATGTGCAGAGGATACTACACATTTTACAGGCTGCTACCATTTGCCAGTAGTCTAATTAATTTGATTCACTGGCGGGATCGTACAGTTTTAAGAACATGTTGTAAATATTTTTAAAGAAATGCATTAGCTTCTGAATGGTTAGAAATTAAAACTCTATATTTGTTAAATTGTTTTTTGTTTTTTTTTTTAATCTGTGCTTTAGACCCCTTTTTCATTGTTTGTAAAAGCAGATTTTTTGTCACCGTTTTGCTGTGTCATTGCGCTGTAAAAAATAAATACACAAAAAAATCTCATAGACATAGGAATGGATGGGGACAAACTTCCATCCACCCAATTTCGGAATCCTCACGATCCCAGCTGACTATGGGTGAGAGGCAGCGTACCTCCTGAACTGGTCACCAGCAAAGTCCCCAATTACCATGCATGTTTTTGGGATGTGGGAGGAAACCGGAGTACCCGGAAAAAACCCATGCATAATGGGGGAGAACATGGAAACTTCAAACAGGAAGACCAAATCACAGATTGAAACCCAGGACCTCAGAACTGTGAAGCAGATGTGGCCACCGAGGATAAAGTTGATCTGATAATTTTCCGGCTTCTGATGTCATATCAGAGCCATAATGGGGACAGGTGATGCCTGTGTGTTTGGGTATTTTGTTTATGGGCTGCATTAATGCTTTGTGACAAGTCACCACTTGTTTGTCTCCTGAGTCTGACATTGTGCAGTCATTCCTTATTAATTCAATCCTATTCACAAGTTTTAGTCAAGAATAGAGTGAAACAGCAAATAGATGAGCTATGCAAACGGGTATGAATTCAGCAGTTTCTACTTATGGTTCTGATCACTCAAAACAGCTTAAGATCTGATCTTTTGATTGCCATGAAGCATCTGGAGTTCCTGCTGTGTTCGTGCACATGCATCCAAACACACAAATGACTACATCTGCTTTGGCCACAGGAATTGTGGCTGATAACATTCTGTGAGAATAATATTAATCTTAAAATATTGGTGCAATATTAAAAAGGACCACAGAACGAAGTTGAGGAAAAAAGTAAAAGAGGCATGTTGAAAAAAAAAAAAAAGGAAGTGAAATAGAAAGTAAGAGAGAATGCAACCTCATATGCCTCCCAGGCATGCACTACATGATAACATTTGTAGGTCAGCCAGCATGGAAATAACTATGCAGTGTGTGAGCGTGCGTGTGCGCGTGTGTGTGTGTGAGAGTGTGTGCACGCGCATCTCGTTGTGCTATCCAATATTTAAAAAGGCTCCATTCATCACAATTCCTCATTTAGCACAATCCAGTGTGTAATATCATAACATGATCAGTTATGACAGATTTGTTTAATTTCCAAGAGTTTTATATCTTGATGTTTCACTCATCTAGTTTTTATCTAGCCTTATTAACCATATGAACAACAAACGATTTTTGTGATTTAAATGTTTAAGGGTTTTTTTCTTTTGTTTTTTCTTTAAAGATGTTTAGTTATGGTATTGGCCCGACCATTGTGACTATTTTGTGATACATACATATATTGCCACTGTGTGGCAAAAGTTGAATACAACAGCCTCTGAAGATTTTGGTTTTTCTTTTAATCAATCAAAAATGTTTGTTCATGTGTTTTTTGTTGTGTTTGTTTGTTGGCTTCTTTGAAAGCCATACAAACATTTTGTGTATTTATTTGGGATTATTGTCCTGGTTTACACTAACCCAGCCGCTGGGGTGCAGTGCCCTCCCCTGGGGGTGCACTGTTCCCTAGTGCCGGTCCCAAGCCCGGAGAGATGGGGAGGGTTGCGTCAGGAATGGCATCCGGCGTAAAACTTTTGCCAAGGCGACCATGCGAGTTGGTGGGATGGTTTACAGGGACTGATGGAACTTAATGACTCGCTGTGGCGACCCCTGGACTGGGACGAGCCGAAAGGAGAAGAAGAAGAAGATTGTCCTGGTTTACACTCATCAAGGATCGTGTCACTATATGGCAAATGATCACGGGTTAGACCAAGGACAGCACACAGCTGCATGCAAATACATCGATTTAGTCTGTAGCACGACTCTTGGGCTGTCCAGAGTAACTCTGGTGTTATTGCTGTACTTTACCGAGGATAATGATATTATCACGATGTGGTGATTCATCCAATACTCACTGAACTTTGTAGTGGAATACAACTTCTTGAGATCTATGGACATGAACTGAAGATGTGTTGAGAATATAATTTAGCAAATAACTAATATATATATATATATATATATATATATATATATATATATCTTATGACCTCTATAGAATCAAATGTTCAAAACATTTTTTTAGAAACAAGAAAAACAAGTATTCATCTGTTATTTCACAAAAGCACAACACTAAATGATTTGATGTGTTGAAAAAAACGTGACCAGAAATATAAATCTGTTTTCACAGTGACTTATGCACGTTTCGAAATGTAGAAAAGCACACTTACTCTTCAGAAAGTTTACACGAAAGAATGGCCTGGTAAGAGAAATTTTTTTTGTTTATGTCTGCATCAGCTTTGAATAATGGATATACAGTAGCACTGTACAATTTTATCCATACCAAGTTAATATTGTTAATGCATTCATTTTGTATTTTACATTAAAGTCATCTTAATGAATAGTTTGATAGTGATTTTAATTACTCAACTCCCTCCCTGCTCTGCCCGCACTCCCCACCCTTTGCCTCTGCCCGACCCCTGCCTCCTGTCACAGACTATGACCCTCCCCTCATCATCCGACATCTGCGTATTGCACAATGCACTACCTCCCTTTCCCCACAATAGCCACAAGTGCCATTGTTTATGTTGTTTATGTTGTTTATATTGTCTATACTGTTTATACTGTTCACATTACATTACATTAGCTGCTATCTTATCTTAGCTGTGTGTTTAATGCACAGCATGTTTGCATGTTTGCACTGATGATTGAGAGGAAGAAATTTCATCTATACTGCATGTCATACATAAAGCATATTTGACAATAAAGATGACCTTGACCTTAATCACCTGATTTCAATCCATCCTATCCGTCATGGACAGAGATGGAGACAGAAAAGTTGTTCAGCATGTCGGCATGGCAAAATATTTTACTGAACCAAGGTCCAAGCAAACAGAACCAAGCTCACCAGTGGCTCCTCATAAAGTTTGACAACTCAAAACTCCCCACACAACAGTGGTTAACTGTTTTTCTTTGCTGTTTCCATACACTGCTTCAGCCAAGCCTGGTAACTACAGCCTCCACACTGGACTACAGCTTCGCGTGATTGCCTCAAAACTCAATAGGAGGGATCCTCCACATGAAAAAAGTCCAGAACTAATTGTTCCGCCCTCGCCGCGTCCCCGTTGCGGCTAGACAGACAGACAACTCCTTCAATGACCACACCGTTGATTTTTCCAGCGATTTATTCATCAGCGAGTCAAGAAGGTGTAAAAAGGCTGTGCTTGGCCTACGACACGAAGATGCAGTCCATCGTTCGGAGGTCCCGGTGCAACGTTAAACAGGAAGTGTCTCACAACGTCCGGTGTGCCCTTCACAATAACGAGTTGACCTTACAAAATAAAGCAGCTCTGTAGCTATAGAAAATAGGAAACAAATGTTAAATGGCTCTTCAGGAGCCAGAACACTAATGTAGCTTGCATGCACCATCTGTCCGTATAGCGTGTTCCAAGTTTTATTTTTGACAGTTGCCATCCTTTCAAGTTAAACCTGCAAGGTTCCCCTTGCCTTTTAGCTTCCAATTACAGAGTTCTTCGAGGCCAGGGAGTCTCCTGACTCCAGGCGACACTAATTGCAATAGAGGATCAGGAATTATATGTTGCTGACATACATCTTGCTCCATGTTCATTTAGGAGGCGCGTCTGATGAAGGAACAACTGCCAATGTCAAAGTACAGTGTTGTAAAGTACTGGAGTTAAGCAATACTTGCTAAAATCAATGTGAATAAATTATGAGGAAGAACCTACCGGTATGTTCGACTGTTTTATGTTTCTATCGTGTATGACTGCATATTTTTAAAGGAAGTGAAGACATGACTTCGCGCACGTGCACATACAGTGCATATATGGATACTGTAACATAGCTTGTCTTGCCTTAAAATGCTTGTTTGGTATTGCTGTTTTTCACAGTGAAATGACACATGTGATCCTGATTAACCCTTTCTGGGACAGCGGTCACTAAAGTGGACAGTTTATCATGTTATCAGGTTACAAGTTGCATGAAAGGGTTAAGAACAAGTGTAAAAGTCCACTAATATCATCTAGCTCACTGTATCTACTTTAAGTACATGAAGGTACATTACTTTGACTGAAGGATTCGAGTTTGGATGGTCCATCTTGACATGGAGCACTTGTGGTAGCCCAATAGCCGTCAGACTTACAACAGGAAGGGTCATCCCAACACCTAGTGACCCAGTCCAGTTCTCCACAACTGGTGCAAAGCCGACAGAGTCAAAAGGACCTTCGTGATTTGGGCAAAGATAGTCCTGCTGCAGATGTGCTTGACAATCTTAAAGCTGATTGGGAAGTTCTTTCATGTCCTCCCCTTGTCAGTGAGCCTCCACTTGCCAGTGACAATACACCAGACTGCATCGGGACTTTAGCAGGTGTGTCGAAGGAACGTCCTTCGTGAGTCCCATTCTCATTTCTTTTCTCTCTCTTTGTCTATCCTAAAATAGCTCCAACCCACTAAAGTCTATAAGCAGCCTCCACTAAGCTTCTTATGAGAGAGTCTTGCTCTCTTGGAGCACGGGAGGTCAGCAGAACCAACACAATGGTAACATACAATTACAATAGGATCAAAGGAAGGGTGATCTAATGAAAATACTGTATTGGTCAAAGAAAGATTATAATATCAATATTCTATATTAAGTAACATTCACAAATGAATGTCCATTTCAACAACTTACAGAAGATTTGACAGCAAGCACATTTGAAAAAAAATATGCGTACTTACAGCATATGGATGTCAAAATGTGGTGGTCAATACCACATGACACAGTAAGACGTTAGACAAATTGATGAGTCCAGGAAAGGAATCAAGCAGATTAAGAGTAGATGTAGTTAAACACAGCACTGAATCAGCCCTCTTAAAAATCACCAATGACCTTCTTATGGCAGCAGATGCCGGTTTAATCTCAATACTCATTCTCCTTGACCTGAGTGCAGCTTTCGATACAATTTCCCACCCCATCCTCCTAAATAGACTCCATAGGCATCACTCACACCCCCTTACACTGTCTTCACTCCTATCTCTCCGGGCGTTCTCAGTTCATCCAACTCAATTCCTTCACTTCACAGTCCCTCCCTGTCTCTTCCGGTGTGCCCCAAGGCTCTGTCTTGGGACCCCTCCTCTTCATTATTTACCTTCTCGCCCTTGGCAATATCTTCCGTAAATTTGGTATACACTTTCATTGCTTCGCGGATGACACCCAGCTCTACCTCTCCAGCAAACCCAACGCATCCCTCCCACCCTCCTCCCTCTCACACTGCGTTTCAGAAATTAAATCTTGGTTCACACATAACTTCCTCAAACTTAACAGTGACAAAACAGAACTCCTCCTCGTCGGTACCAAATCCACCCTACACAAAACCAACAGTTTTTCTCTCAGTAT
>NW_017805072.1:147151-155839 GCF_001891065.2 Hippocampus comes | reverse complement strand
CATCCGAAATATTGACTCTCTTCCTATATTCAAAACTCATCTCAAAACCCACCTATTTAAAATTGCATATACAGTTTAAACTCATCGCTTTTATGATTTATAATTTTATCTGTGGTTTTATTGCTCTTTTTATTGTAAAGTGTCCTTGGGTATTTTGAAAGGCGCTTATAAATAAAATGTATTATTATTATTATTATTAAACATTCCCCAGCAATAACTCAGCTGTCTTCAAATAGGAACACTTAAAGATAAATGTGATCAACAAGATGCATGCAAGGCTGAAACCTCGTAGTCTATTTGTATGATTGCCAACAGTGTGTGTGTGTGTGTGTGTGTGTGTGTGTGTGTGTGTGTGTGTGTGTGTGTGTGTGTGTGTGTGTGTGTGTGTGTGCAAGGGATTGGGTTCGTTAGTAATGTGTAACTGAACTGCAAGATACAGTAATTCTCTACGTTATAGCAGCTAAGCAGTAATTAAATGACACAAGTGCCACAAGTCTAGAAAACATGAACCTGTGACTGAGAATATCGCGGGAGATTGGCCCTTCTAACGAGTATATCAATTACTCATGATAGAGTAATGCATGTCAATATGAGTGAGGAGCGTTCTCATGGATTATCCAGACTACGTGTACAGGCATGCAAGGAAAGGCATCATTATGGAGTGCACAAAGAGTGACTGCACCCCTGAGCTAAGTTTCATGGGGGTTGGGTGCCTTGCTTCAGGGCACCTCAACAGTAGTCAGGATGGAGACCAACGTCTCTCAAAGAACAAGCTAAAATTGATGTTGTCCACAACGGGGGCCCGGAGCAAAGGCCAAGAGCTTACGATTGAACTAGTGGCTCTCCATTAACAGCAAAAATGCAAAAGAGATGTCTTACCTTGACCCCTGGGCTTGGAACAGCTCTGGGGCTGGCTGGACCAGGGCTAGTGGGAGAGGGGATGACTTTCAGTGGCTCAGGGCTGGTTACATTATGAAGAGAATCCAGAGCGAGAGGATGAGTGTAGGAGGGTAGGTTTGGAAAAAAATCACAGTTATTAATTTATAAAATGTTCCACATATGAATAAAGATTTGATTTAATGACATTAAAATTACACTGTTTCAGTACCTCTTTGGGGGTCCTTTGCTTTGGGGCTCTGAGGGATTGATCGGACTGTGGCGACCAGATGTAAATTTTAGTTGGCTCGGAGTCATAGGACTTGATACTGGAGTATTTTTGCCTGAGCCTCCATCCTCATTGGCTGTGACAGTCGAAGTGAAGATGGTAGCCGCAGTGATTGTGTTGGGATCCAGGCTGGTGTGAGGAGTGGTGCTGGGCTGGGTGAGTTTGTCTGGCGTAGAGTGAGACATTAGGCCTTGGATGGTTCCCAAGACGAGGCTTGAAACAGTCACCAGATCAGTTGGACTGGTAAGACTTGTTTGTTGTTCAGGAGCAGTGGAGGAGCATTCTGAAGGTGAAACGATGTTGGTGGCATCAAGAGGTGCGTTTGAACCATTTTGTGGGAACGAATTCTGTGTTATTGACGGAGGCTCTGTGCAGGATATCACACCGTTCTTCATAGCTCCAGATGTGTTTGCAGAGGGGGACGAGGGATTAGAAATGTCCACCACAGTCGACGTCAAGTCCCTATCCTGGATTGGAGGAGGCGGTGCACGGTACTTCACCTTGTTTGGTTGTGACTGAGAAACACAAGACTGCGATGGAGGTGATGCTGGTTGTTTTGTGGGTGTCACAGATGGGAGTGAAGGAGCAGGAGACTTAATGGACTTGGGTTTTGGAGATATGCATTTTGGCTGACTTAGTCCTCCTGAAGTTGGGTTGGGGAGCTGACTAGAAGTGGGCTCCGACACCGCCGCAAATTCTGCTTGTAGGTTGACGGAGGAGGGAGATGTCACTGCCTCAGCTATTAGTTTGGGTGAACTTTGGTTGTCAGCAAGGATAGTTAACTCATAGTACTCCTGAATGTCTGCAAGAAAAGAAGAAAAGTTTAAACCTAGTTCAATAACTGTCTCGATTGACAATTACAGCAGTCGATATGAGCGTATGGTGCAGATAAATATTATGTGATGAAAGTGACAAGGAAATCACACACCAGCTTTGTCCAAAGTTCAACAAGCCATACATAAAGTACTAAAAATAAAAGTGAACATCCCCAGATCTATTTTGGACTAAAAGCAGAGTCAAGTAACTTAGCAGTGCTAAAAAGGTCCAACTTTTAACGCATGTCATTGTAATAATACAAAGTATGAATGTGCAACACAACAGGATGTGTACGCATCGTGAACTAATAGTGTTCGGTAACTCTGTTTTTTGTTTTGTTTTTTTTAGTTGTCTGTTGATTGCTATTTATTGTTTTATGCATACATCCATTTTACGATCGACTTATCCTCACAAGGGTCGCTGGGGGGTGCTGGAGACTATCCCTGCCGGCTTCGGGCAGCAGGCGGGGGGACACTCTGAACCGGTAGACAGCCAATCGCAGGGCACAGAGACGAACAACCATACACGCTCAGGCTCACACCGAGGGACAATAGATTGTTCAATCAGCCTGCCATGAATGTTTTGGGAATGTGGGAGGAAACCGGAACACCCGGAAAAAACCCACACAGGCCCGGGGAGAACATGCAAACTCCACACAGGGAGGTTGGAGCTGGAATTGAACCCGGTACTTCTGCACTGTGAGGTCGATGCGCTAACCACTGGACCACCGGGCCTATTGTTTTATTTGTTTATATTAATATATTTGTCATTTTTATGCAGTTCAGTTTCGCTGCCCTTATTTTTAGATGTGTGTGTTATCAGTGCACTGAATGTTTGCACTGTGGTTGAGAGGAAAGTAATTTCATCTGTGCTGTATGTTGCACAAAGAGCATATTTGACAATAAAGCTGACTTGACTCGACTTTTATTCATGAACAGACTAAACTCACAAATTATTTTTCCCGTGATTGAAATGTCATTGTCATTATTGTATGTTAAATGTGATGTGTTACAATTAATTTATTAATTCAGGACTACTATGCAATCTTTACGCACTCTGGTTCCACATAAAGGGCTCATTCCATTTCTTAACGACAACATTCCTAGCTCCTCGCTCCTCAAAACATTGTTTTCACAACTCCACATTAAGGTGTGTCTCAATTCTACAACAGCCAATCACAGTCCAGCTTTTCCTACTCTACTTTGGTTTGCAAGTTGAAAAACTAAACTTAAAGTACTAAAAGTACCATATTTTCTGCACAATAAGATGCTTCGAATTATAACGCGTACCTTCAGTGAATGGCCTATTTTAAAACTTTGTTCATATATAGGGCGCACTACATTATAAGGCGCATAGAATTGAAGCTGCAATAGTGGCTGCAATTGCGCACTGCATCCACTAGATTGAGATACGCTAAAGGGAATACAGTTGAATACAAGACAGCTTTATTTATGTAGAGCCTTCACAACCGTGGCAGCTGGAAGAAAGCCATGAGAACTGGTCACAAACACGTACATGAAACATAAACACAAATGGCATGATGAAACAATAAATGAAAGACAAAAGTTACGAAGAAAAGTGATTCAACAAAAGAAGTTCCTCCCTGTAGTTGGGGTCCGTTATCGACAAAACAATGAGGTATAAATGAAGCCGATGTTTTATCCCTCGCACCAGGGATAAAACTAAAAAGATCGGGGTTCAGGGAGGCTTTAACCCCATCAGAAATTTGTGTAGCCTGAGTTAAGATCCTCCAGGTTTGATATTCGAAAACATATTGATGAATTATTTTCTCATCTACCCTATGTATTGGTCACGCAGCCCTCTCGTCCCGGGAGAGAAAAAAATCTTAGAGCCATCCCTGCATGGTATTGTACGTCGGTCCTCAGAACTGGCAACACAACAAACTGGTTGATTCATTTGAAGAAGTTCGAACACCAAGTCCACAGCGGTGTCCACACTGACACTGCTGCCACACAGGTTACATCAACAGTTTAACCCGGGGATCGGCAACACGCGGCTCTCGGGCCACATGCGGCTCTTTAGCGTCCCCGGGTGGCTCCCTAGAGATTTTTCAAAAATATTTGAAAATGGAAAAAGTGGGAGGGAAATATATTCGTTTGTTTTAATATGGTTTCTGTCAGAGGACAAGCATGACACAAACATTAACGTTTTCCGATGCTGTAAAAATGTGTCGAATAAATATTAAATGTCAACATTTCGTCAACGAATATTTGCGTCATAGCCTGCGACACATGTTTCTATTAGCAGGGCGGAATGTCAGTCAGGGGGCTGTTGTTTAAAAAAAAAAAAACAGCTGCCTTTCATGTACAATTCACCGAGGGTACTTGCTAAGAATGGGAATCTGGGCGGCCAAGAGAAGCATTTTTTAACGGTACACGTGAGCTACGATACTTAGCACACTGCGAAAGTGCATCCCATGCCTCATTCATCTTAGCGGCCGTTATGGCTGTTGCTCATTACGGTATGTGTGTGTAAGTGTGTGCGTATACGCGCGTGTGTGGTAACGGGTCGATCGCGGGAGGTTGGTTGTTCGAAAAGTAGATCTTCCGTCAAAAAAGTTTGGGCACCCCTCTTCTACAGGATGAACTGCAGGGGGGAAAAAAACTTTTAATCAGGAATGCTCCTTGTGTATTTGTAGCCAACTTAGTCATGTTGATAGCAGGCTAATATAGCTCATATAGATATATACAGCATGTGTTGCCTTCATTATAAGGCTTTTTATTTTTTGCGGATCCAGACATATTTGTTTTTTGTTTATTTTGGTCCAATATGGCTCTTTCAACATTTTGGGTTGCCGACCCCTGGTTTAACCACTATAAGTACGACAAAGCCACCTGACCGAACACACAATTAAATTGGCTTTTGACCATGCATATTTGCAAGTAACAATGATGTTGATACTGTATGTAGCATCATAACTTAAAAATGATCATATTTGCATTTTCATGGCTTCTTCATTATTCCTGGGCAGGCATTGTGTTTATTTGGAGCCGTATATACCTGCTAAAACCCTCAAAACTGGAATTTATTTCACTGTTATTTTAGATAGTTCTAATTTGGTTGCAATATTGAGTCTTTTTTCATCTTTTTCATCTAGTTTTGAAGATGTTAATAACAAGTCAAATTACTTTACTGCTTTGCTTTTCGGTAGAGATGCGATACAGTGTTCCAAAACTGGCAATTTATAAAGAATGTTATGCAAAATTGTGGTTATAATACAGATCGGGTATGATCAAGAGGTTATGGTATAACAAAAAATACAGAAACAAAAAGAAAAGCTGAATGTTCCTGGAGTGTTCCATCAAATAAATACTCCTATCAACTTTCACAAACAAAAGTCCTTACGAAGAGGTTGTATGCTGATCAAAAGTCAAAGACTAGTCTGATAACGTCAGGTTGTATAAATTCTGATTACTCGGTTTGCTTTCGTACTGTATTTTGAATTAAACTCTGCTGTGTAGGAAATCATTTTGGGTGCATTTAAAAATGTTGCACATACACACATATATTTGACGAACCGGTATCTGTGTTTACAAACGTGAAAAAAATCACATTGGTCTATGAATTGAGCTCCTAAGGCAGATAAATATGTTGGTAAGAGCTACATCAAGCATTCAAAGCTGTTTGTGATGTGTCTTGTGTTTTTGCTAATGGGCAACAGTTTATCCCAGGTCAAATAAAGTACCGGACTTCTTACAGATTGGTTACACGACAACAACAAAAAAAAACTTCACATTTTGATAAGCCCAGCATTCTATAAAAAGACCAGACTCAAGTCAACTTCTCTCCTCACTTCAGTTGTTTTTAACTGAAGCATGCTGCCTTCCAGCCTATAAGGTATTAACACTTCATCTCGAGGTCCAAAAACACCTTGCCAAACCCAAGAGACTATCATTAAGCTCAAAGTACCTTCCACAGCAACTCCCTTCAAAAGAATAGCTTAACAATTACAGCCACACCTAAAGCCAATGCTGACTCAATTCTACTTGCTACATATTAACTGACAATTTCAAGCACTCTATATTGCACTGTGGTAGTAGTGAACAGATGAAGAAATACTCACCAAGTAGGGCACTAAAGAGCTGGCTTTGGAACACGTTGATGACTCTGTCCAGCGACTGGTGAAGTTGGTGATCTTCCTCAACAGCGCCCTGTCTCATCTGCCTCTGCTGCCTCTGATCTAATTTGTCCCGGTACTGCTGAAGAAGCTCGAGGGCTCTTTGAGCATCTGAATAAAACATAGACAAATGAAATCACTTGTTTTTCCCTGCTACTGTTCAGTGAAAGAAGACGGTAATAATAACTATGGTTCCATTGGGATTTTCCTAGAACTGCAACGTAATGCAACCTCAATAAAAATCACTTTTTTTGCATCAACCCAATGCATTAACATTTCGAAAGACATTGAAATAATAATCTAAATGATATCAGTGAGAAAATAATAGCCATGTCCATTTGCAATCAATTGATTCTTTATGAATATGTGACAGAAGTCAGAGATATCAAGCCAAAAGTTAACACTCACTCAGTATCATAACGCGGATTAGCACATTATGGCACATCAAAGGTTCGCAGGTCTGCTTCACAGTTTTAAAGAAAAACTGCAATGTGAGAAAAAAACCTGATGTGGATTGTTTTCAGCATTTTTGGCCACAACATTCGTCAAAGAAAAATAATCTGTGCTTTGTCGGCAGCACACGTGTACCAGCACTGATTTTGATTGGGAGGAATGTCGCCGCCATTTGACTGTCGTTGCTGGACAGCCCCGGGGCGCTTGTGTTTTGTGCCTGTAATGGGCAGCATTTTCACAACCCCGCTTTGTTCTGCGGAAAGGTCATGCTGTTGGACAGTCTGCGGCTGGATGGATGCATGGCTTGAGGAGCCGACGATGAGAAGAAAGGAGTGTCAGCGCGAAGCCCCGATGCGTATGTGGAACTGGGAGTCGCGGCTTGGAATTGAAGCGGAATTTACATGGGCCAGGAGATGAGAGCCAATCTCTTTTCATTAATGGACGTTACAGCTTCTTGTTGCTTTCAAACGTACCTTGTAGCAGACGTGTGCACATTTTCAGCATGACTTCTTTGATCCACTTGCGAAAAGGACACTTTGATTCGCTCCTCTTTCATCTATAACTGCTTTAAACAACAAAGTGTATGTAGGAAAGGTGATTAAGATTGCACGACTGTCTGTGTCTTATGTGTTGTGTTGTATTATTTTGTCATTTTATGTTAACTGTTCTTTTGATGGCGGCGCGTGCACCCGCAGCAGCTCTTGTTGTCTTGTTGTCTGTTTGAGAGGGAAGAAATTTCATCTGTGTTGTATGTTGCACATACTGCACATTTGACAATATAAGGGGTGTTCACACGGCACACATTTGCTCCGGTGCTGCAACAATTGTATTTTGTTGCAATATATTTTACACCGGAACAAATTTTGTGGAGCGTTCACACGTGCAAAGCCGCTGAGCGTATTAACCCCGGTGCAGCCCCGCTGCAGCCCCACTTGTGTTCACACTGCAGTTTCTGCAGCGGTGCAAAACAAAGAGCTGTCGTGTTGATTCTTTTTAAAACATACACAACTCAAGCAATTACTGTACAAGCACGTCCTTCTCCTTCTCGGTCTCCGTGCCTTCTGCTCGAGAGGCATTCAATGACCGCTCCCGAAAACGTAAATCAACGATAACTTCAATGACACTCAGAAAAGCAAACTTAATGCGCCAAACAGAAAATCAAGAGAGGAAATCACAAAATAAATTCTATGGGGGGGTTGTGAAAACACAACAGAGGAACAAACTACACAAACAACTCTGAGACAGAGCACGAAAGCAACGCGTTCTAGCCGTATGTAATCAACTGTTCTCATGCGTAGCGAGGCTACTCCCCCCGCAAAGGAGCATTCGCTCCGGAGCAAATTTTTAACCCTCTAGCGTTCACACGTACCATTTTACATTGGTGCTGCCCCACAAACGAGCATTTGCTCCGGAGTAAATTTTTAAACCACCTCCCTGAGCAGGGTTAAATTTGCTCCGGTTTAAGCTGTTTTCAGGGGCTATACCGGTGTAACTTTGCACGTGTGAACACTCTACTGGGGCAGCACCAGCGCAGCACCGGAGCAAATGTTGCCGTGTGAACACCCCTAAAGTTGTACTTGACTTGTACTTGACTTGCAACTGAAGTCTGTATTCTGCTCATATTACAATACAATACAATACATTATGATTTATGGAGCGCTTTTTCCCCAGTGTGGGACAAATAAAGGTTATCTTATCTTATCTTATCTTACCGTAACTTTCAGTCGTGCTGTATAACTTTCCCATGCCCGCAACATAGTTTGGCGTCCTTGTAACAATCATCACTTAGAATTGGAATACTCCCTGCTAGAGACGCACAAACATTGGAATGCGCTAGTTCAGGGGTGTCAAACTCATTTCACATGGTGGGCCACATACGGCCTGGGTAGATGTCAAGTGGGCCGGACCATTAAAATGATACCATACTTTGCTATAAATAACCAAAACAATATGTCTTTCCTTTGTTTTGGTATAAAGAAGCACAAGAACATTAGGAAAATGTTGAAATTAAATGAACATATCTTTTACAAAACATTTCATGAAGCACCTTACATTTCCTTCGACAAATGTGCAATTTACTTTTATAATTCACATATATGCATTGCAACTGATCCCA
>NW_017805072.1:137092-147077 GCF_001891065.2 Hippocampus comes | reverse complement strand
TTAAAAATATTTATTCTGTGTCTTTTATGCATTTTCTTCACTTTTAAATTATCCTGTGGGGCCTGATTGAACGGCCCGCGGACCGTATGTTTGACACCACTGCTTTACATAATCATCTCGCGGGCCGGATTAAAGTCCTTTGCGGGCCGGATCCGGCCCGCGGGCCGTATGTTTGACACCACTGCGCTAGTTGATACAAGCTGAGAATTGGTTTTGGAGAAACGAAAGTTATGATGTCACAATTTGAGCTTTGGTGCCGCCCTTCTGATGATATAAAAATGATGTGAATGTCTTCCTGCTTCGCACTCGTGACACGCAGTCATTGTCTGTAATTCACTGATGCCAGGAATATTCTGTTATTAAAAGCTTTGAAGAAACTGTTCATCGATTCCAGCCTATATTTGGATTACTAACATTCTCCTCGTCCGAAATTCAACGAACACGTGGGGAAAGAGGGCCACTTTCCCCCCAACACAACACATGATCAAACCAACGCATGTGGGTTGCGCGCGACTAAAAAGGCAAACTGCACACAGTATTACCGCAGTGACATCCGTGCTGTCACTGCCTGCCCAAGTATAAGGAAGCCTCAAGTGTGTACTCCATGCATGTCCGGCACCACACTGCCCACGAGACCAAAACACACAGGGACAGCCGGTGTTTGTTTTAGTTTTTTTTCCAATTACTATTATTGTAGGATAATTTTATTTACCTACTTACTTATTTTCTAATTGTACTTTCAAGTTATATTTAAAGTAGAGTTTTAAAATGTTTAAGGAATTTTCCTTTCATTAAAATTCAAGGATAGAAAGATCCAAGGACTTTTATTTGTTGACCCAACACAGATTTCCACATGACATGGCATGAAAATAACATAAGACAACATGAGTATGATAAAGAGATAAAGCTAATTGTTTTCAAGGTTTTTAAATGTATTTAAAGATGCAAGGCATCAAAGATGAGGATATTGCACAATGAATATGCAAGCGAAGTGAATGTTACATTATATTTACAAGGTCATTTTGTGTTCAGGAATAATGTGTTCATCACGCAGGGATGAATGGACACGAGCCTCTGATGATAGTTTTGAGTAATTGAATACATTCTTTTTTTGAAGTCAATGAATAATTGTTTTACTAATCGTGATTTCAATATCAATCAAAATAATTTAGATGGTTTTTTTTCATAATCGTCCAGTCCTACTTTGAATATCAAGCTTCCATGAAGCATGTGTTGGATCAGGCAACTCAGAATTTTATTTTAAGCCATGATATGTTTTATCAATCAGAAAGGTTTCCTTAAAAGATGTTAAATAGTTGATAGAGTAAACATAAACATTTTAATAATTTAAAAAAGGAATCGCCTGGATGTGAAAACATTCAAAATTCAAAAATAGAAATTTACCATGATAGATGGATAGATAGATATTCCTCAAAGACAAGCAGGCTACATAGCAACATCAAAACACTTCCACTGATTTTTACGTATTATGCATTATGTTATGTATATTTTAAAGGTAAAAATAGTTTAACCTTAAATTAAGATATGAAGAATAAAACATACCCTAAATAATATTGTATGTGTAAATTGCCTGCAATGACAGTTAAGATCCAACAGATGTCCGTATTGAGCGACAAAGTGACAGAACCGATTCAGCATCAATAGTTGGCCCATGGGTCGCAACGCTTCAAACCCAAACAATTTCAAGTCATACTCATTTCGATTAGCAGTCACGGGGACATAATTAAAACATATAAATTCATTACTATTACGGACACGAATCGTTAATCAGGCATATGTCTTTTGACAGTTATCTTACTCCAGAGAAGTGATGTTTAACTTTCCGCATCACTGCAAATTTCAAACCACAATTACACGCTTTTGTGAAATGAATACCTATTTGATTGTTCATTCATCTGTTGTCCATGCCGTTTGTCCACATAAGGGTCACAGGTGGGCTGGAATCTATCACATCTAACTTTGGATGAGAGGTCTGATTGTGAAATTTCACATTTGAAAAACTACAATATTATTGCCTTACATTTTTTCCTACCGTTTTTCATTTAAACTGCGCCGTGTAATTTTTGCTGCCCACCACAGAGCAATACACGCAGGCATGCAATAAGAGACAGTGTGATGGAGTGGAGAAACAGTGAGGACAGATGAGCTACTACTGATCATTAATTCCTTCCTTGGAGTTTGAAACAGCTCTTGTATTGGATCCAATTATGTCGTCGCCTGTCCTGTATGCTACATATGTAGTATATGAGTTGGATGGTGGTCAGTGTGATGGATTGTGGTGATCACACTGCATTTATTCATCATTTTTTGACGGAGCTCCTGAATTCTGTCACACACGAAACAACACCAAATCATAATGCTCGTCAAGTCTGCAGTGTAAATGACTGTGTAGGGAAAGCAAGTGTAACAACTTCAATTTGAAGCCTGAAAAATGCCATCAAAGTGCCACCACCACTGTCGTGGTTATGCACCTGTGTTATTTAAGTACAACAGCATGCTGTAGTCGTGGTGACAGAGTAAGAAGCATGTGTGAGCAAAGTAAAAACATTCCCCCGACGTATTTGTGTGTGAGTCAATAATCAGGGTAAAGTCGGCGACCAACACTTCGAGAAGCGAAGTGGAACTTCACAAAAGCAGCCAGCAGACTCGAGATGAAGTCACTTATTTTAAATCGACTCTTGCAGGCAGAGTGAAACAAATCAACTATTAAATACAATGATAATAACGTTTTCTTTACCTTTCTGTCGCACAGGCATGTTGCTGTTCCCCGAGGGTGGAGGGAGTCGATGACCGGCTGTGTTATTCTAAATGTCAGCGTCCGTCCCAGCCGGGACTGCCTGCCGCCTCCAAACGGGGACGCCAAACGGACACACTCGATTGTTTTGATGGCGTGGTTTTTCAGCCACGCGACAAAATTGTCAAAAGTTCATACATAGAAAAACAAATGCCAAGCTAAGACACACACACAAACACAAGCTCGAAACGAAGTGTTGACGTCAAACGACTAACACGGGGACTTTTGAGCTCGTGCACTTAAACTTCTTCACCTTCATGCCCGCATCTGTTTTAAATAAATTCAACAACTATACAGTTCTTTTTTTCCTCTCAGGTGACTTGACACTGTCAGACCGGTTTCAAGGTGGTGCGGAGAGACATTTTTTTAAAACTCTCTCTCTCTCTCTTTCACACACACACACACACACACACACACAACACGCCTCTCGCCACAGGGTTTCATCATGCAGCTCCAAATGCTGTTTAAGCTGGTTTTAGTTTCATTCGTAATAAGTAGCTTGACAGCATTGTTATGTTACAAAGTATTGCAACAGGGGACAAATGGTTTTGTATCCACACCCAGTCAATCCCAACACATCTCGGTTTACAGAGAGTGGAGATGTTTGTATACTGTAGTTTGTCTAGAAGGAAGAGTTGCTAAAGTTTAGTTATGGCATGCACTCACGACAACTTCATCAGTCCTCTTCCAAAAGTGCCTAAAAATCCAGACATACACTCCTCTCCAGAAATATTGGAAACGTGATGTAATTCCTTCACTATCTGTAGGAGACGGAGAATATTTGGATTTAACAAAGAAAATATGAACATGAGATGAAAATCAACATTTCAACTTTTAGTCACGCACTACGGAGTACTAATCAGTATTTAGAGCATTGCATTATATTTTTAAAACAATATCAGTCTGTGTGAAATGAATAAATAAATAAATGAATAAATATATGTCATGAAGATATCTGAAAGCGTTTGCCAGCACTGTCATGAAATGGAGCATTGTTTTGACAGGATTAAAGTCGTACTATCCAATGCGTGTCCCTCACCCACAAGTCTATACCTATGTGATGTAACTCTCGTTGCATCTGGCAACAAGGTTCTTTATTTTTTTATTATTATTTTTATTTTTTTGTGCGGTTCGTCTGCTTGACTCTGTCAACAGGATTACAGCAAAAGGAGAGGCCCTGATTTCCATGAAACTTGGTTTGAGCATGCACATGGATTTGGTTGTATGTGCGGTAAAGGGCACACCCATTGCAACCTTAGACAGCTTGTGTCACATATAATTGAATGCATGTTCTGGAAAACGAACTTTTAAATTGTGTACAAATGGTTGGATCACTCGGGTGCCTTCCCACTCAACAACTGTGAAATTACATAGCCAATTGCATCTTTTGTTCCATGCCTATTTCTAAAAATGTCCCTGTGAGCAAGCCATTTTGCATTTCCGCTTTACCCTTCCATACCAGTAAGCCTGATTTACATATTAAGTGATCCCACACTGAGTTCCTCCGCCCACACAGACCACAAGACTGCGACCAAAATTGTCATGTACTGTATGCGACCTTTTTTTTTCTTACCTGTGAGAGATGATTTCATCTAGTTGCTTTTGCCTGCCCCACCAAAAATTGAGTATTTTGCACCCATGTGACAAGTGGATATTAAATGTCATGAGACATATTCTTTGTGTAGCCTATTCAGAGGAAATAATGTCCTGAGTGTGTCCTTGATAATGTTTTTAAAGGTTGTTTTTTAACAAAAGCATCTGGGAATGAATTAATTACACTTTTTAGAACATTGACTTATTTAACAATAACAATACAATCAGTCGCAGGGCACATTAAGACAAAGAACCATTCACAAAGATGACGGAAAAAAAACAATTCTATATTTCATCCATCGAGCATGCATGATTTTGGAACATGCGAGGAAGCCGGCCGGCACAAGGAGAAAACGTACACGAGTGCACGGAGAACATTACTGGGCCTAAAGTGTGACTTTCTCATTAAGGTTGAATGCATACTGTGCTGCTATCCAAATGTATTTATTTGTAGTGTAATTGATGCTTCAAAACCTCTGTAGAGAGCACAGTGTGCAATACCCCTTCACATTTTTTTTTTTGCTGAAAATAGTGACCGCCGTACTTCCAGGCTGAAAACACACACACACACACGCGCACACGCACACGCACGCACACACACACACACACACACACACACACACACACACACACACACACACACACACACACCTTCACTGATTTCATTCTTATCTCACAGATCAATCTGCTCAAATCTATCAAATCAGATCCCAACCAAGTTACCACAGGTATTCCACAAGGCTCATCTCTTCGACCTTTTCCATTCACTCCTTCCATATTGCAATATTTTCTCAAAATTGAATCGTATTTTCCACTGTTTTTTTTTTTCTACCTACTTTCTTCCCTCCAAATTTTGCTGCTGTAGATTGCGAATTTCTCCATTGTGAGACAACAAAGGTTTTCTTATCTTATCTTACCTCAATAGTTGACACTCTGTGGAACTTCTCAGGTATAATCGAACTAAACATTTTATCCTGTGTGAAATCAAATCATGGTTCATCTGAAACGTAAAACTGATAAAGTTGAAATTCTCCTCTTGGAACCCAAACCACCCCATCGAGGCTGTGGTGTCGTAAGTGGACTGTTTCTCATTCACGAACAACAGTTGCCTGGTCTCTATTTCCCCACAGCTTACGAATCTGGGTGTTGTCCTGGACAGCCCTCACACTCAATATTACCCGACCGTATTTTCACCTCGGCAACATTAACCGGCTCCATCAATTTCCAAACTCCACATTACCTCTTTTCTTGTCCAAAGCCTTGTCACTCACATTTATTATACGGTAATCATAATTGTTCATTTGCGTCTTCCACATAATGACTTACTTTATAAACTCCAACTGGTTCAACTAACTGGTAAAAAAAAAAACAAAAACAAAAAAAAAAAAAAAAACTGATGAGTTAAAGGTTCCAAGAAATGGGTTACCAATTTTCATTGTTCTGAAGCTGTGGTTAAAAAAAAAACAAAAAAAAACCACACAATCGAGATTTTACTACCAACATTTTCTAAGAAGCAACTGTCACCTTGCCAGGAGCCCCACAGCAAGTTCCACCAATAGCTTCTAAGATTGTCGAAAATGGTGACCAGCTTCAGCTCTTGAGCCCACCCAAATCCAATCTTCAACCCAATCTCCTGGATCAAATGTATTAACCCAATTTTGGGTAAACGTAACCCAATCTGATAAAAAAATTAACAGCTACCCAGTGAACGGGTTAGGAAAAGAAACCAGTATAATAATATGTAATAATTATTATATTAGTATTATTATTTACAATTATTGTTATGATAGGAGTATTGTTATTACTTCCTTTCAGATAAAATGTCATAGTTTGTTTATTCTTGTTTTTATTATTGTTTTCAAAACAAAAGTACTGTCGTACTGGCTATGACCAATGTTTGCTCTTATTGTTTCTTCTTTCAACTTCACAATTGCTTGTTATTCACTCAGAGGCAGCTACTTTCTTTGTTGATTACACCCCTTTTTGAAATGTAAGCTGCACAGCAAGAAGAAAAAAAAACAACAAACGTATTGTCTACATTGGACACGATTTATTGAGTGAATAATAAATGTAAAATGCCATGGGCAATAAAACACATGTAAGTCACATTTTTTTTTTTTTTTTAATGTTTACTCTATGAAAAATAAGTCTGTTCAAACAAAAAGGTGCTGTCATCTAAAATGTGAATTAGATCCAGATGTAAGTACCTGAAATGAATGAAATGTTCATCCAAATGCATTCCCCCCCGATAGAATGAAATAGTAAGTCTCTCTTTTATGTCATGGAAACCCCACTCATTGTTGTTGCCAATGGTTTTGTGACACACTACAAGTATTTACTTTACATAGTTTGAAGCTTGGCAAGAATGAGCCATAACAATAAATATGGTACTTTGGAAAATATACCACCCACCTTATGCATTCAGAAGTGATGAAATGTTTAGCCTGGTCCTGTTTTTACTGAATTGAACTCATGAAAGAGAAAAAAAAAAACGCGTTTGTTGTAGAGTAAATGTGTTGAAGGAGTGCAAAAGTGATGAAAATCTGACTCACTGCTCTATTCACAAGTCTGTTTTTCTAACCCTTTTCCGTCAGTTTCCAGTCATTGTGCCAAAAACATTTAAATCAACATTGTCGGTGCATTGGATGCATAGAGTGGGCACAGTGGCCATTTTTTTTCAGGGGGTGGGGGGTGAGATTACACTGTACTGGCCACTTGGTTGCAGGCATACATGCTTTTGCAGACAATGTATACCCAGTCAGTCACTGTAGGTCAGATTAGTATACCAGGCTGTAGGCAAAATAGGCTATCATGTCTATGTCTGGCTGGGTGCTGGAGGAATGATCATAGGAAACTAACACAGAGAAGGAGACGCTCACGCACACGCACGCACACACACACACACATGCACACACACACGCACACACGCACACACATACACACAGCACAGCTGAATGCAGGTCATGGGCATAGGCTTTGCTATTGTTATTGATTAGGTCACACTAGCATATTGACCGCCTCTGTGGGATTTGGGGGCTTACACGGTCAGTGTGCCGAGAAATTTATGCAGGATTGTTGAAGTGGGTTTCATCAAGGCACAAAAGTAACATTTAGTCCACACTAGCATGTGAAAGATGGGGAACAAAGGACGCTATACTTTCATCAACGTGTGTGCGCACGCGTGTGTCTATTGTTGATTGTTGGACTCCACAAAGGGAGGTCAGTAACATCCCAGAGAATAGTGCAGCATATGCCCAACTACCGTTGAGTAAAGGATACATTCAACCACATTTTTGTATTTTGTTTGTAACTAGAGTTTTGTATTCTTATGTTTGTGGTCAAATTTGAATGCCGGTAGCTCCAGAATTTGGGGAAACACAAGACACAAACATCTTGTCTCATGAGACCCTGGCAGGCCACATTCAGTTCAGTTGTTTTTTGGTTGTGCTTTTTGCTGATTCAAAAAGAGGGACAGTCACAACAAGGCATCTCAAGAAGAGAAGACTGTACAGGAAGTTGCTAATATAGGTCCGTGTCGGGGCTCTCACAGTTGAAATGGATAAACTCGATGTTCTAATGTTGTATCCAGACCGGCCAGTCTTACCAAGTATTTCAACAGACACCGCAGTTACCTGCAAATTTTACAAATGATTCTAGTGCTGGTTGCAGGATAGCTTGCTGCTGCTCTTTTTTTTGTTGTTGTTGTTGTCTTGATTTAAACTTCCTTTTCCACATAGCTGACAGTTAAGGTCAGAAGACGTCAGGCAGCACACCCTCCTCATTCATCAATGAAGAGAGTGTTTTGTTATTTTAACGTTCGACTATGACAGTAGTTGAATTAGTTTGACACACATGGTTGGATACATTTCTTGAACAGTTAATAAAAAAATGGCAACAAAGTGGGCGGTTGATCCATTTCTCTCAGCAGAGTGTGTTGATGAGATCTTATACCTGATGTGATATAAAAAAAAATAAAACTTCCTTCAGGATGCGTTTCCATGTTAATTGTGTGAGATAATATTCTGACATTTTGGGATATCGAAGCTCGTGTAGAAGCTCTTCCTTCAGGATTTCCATAGCACTGACATGAGGACCCACACAATCTGTCTTGTGAAACAAAGCTCAGCTAAACATCAATACATCCAACCATCATGAATGAATACAGAAAGATGAAGGCTGTTACACTAATGGAAATTTAGACAATGAAGCATCTGTCGAGATGCTGAAAGCCCCGAAATTAAATCCACCAAGAACAGCTCAACTTAATCCCTCTCTTTTTCTTGTCTCCACAAACATTTTTTCCTCTCCGTAACTCATCACTGTCCTGAATTCTTGCACCTAATTTTTGCATTCTTATTGGCGTCACCCAGTGACCTGCTCTATTTCTTAATCAGCCTTTCATTTTTAATTCAAAATAGTAACAAAAATGAAACAAAAACACAAAAACAAATGAGCAGGTAGAAAGAAAAGAACTCACTGCATTATAATGTAAAGTGCCCAGATTACCAAGAGTGACATTTTTATTTGTACAATAGAGACTTTAGTACATTATTCAAAACACTTCTTATATATTGAAAAAAAAGTATTTTCCAAAGCCCAAAATAGCTTTGGAATCATTGCTGCACAGCATGTTTTCAATTTTATACATATATATATTTTTTTTTTTTTGGTAAAAACGGTATCTTAAATAGTATGTACAGATAGCATCTGCAAAATGCATTCTAGACACATGATATATATACTTGGGCAGTTACAATTCTCTTCATAAATATTAAAAATGAAAAGTGGTTGGATTTCAACTTGCATTTGAAAATAAAGAACTAAATAAATAAATAAATACGTACATAAATAAATAGTGCTGTAAACCGTCACTAAATACTGTCCAACTTAAAGAGCATCTTCCTCTCCCCGGAGGTCAAACTTTTTGTCACGAAACAGAAGAAGCAGCATTCAAGTCGAGTAAGTGTATACTGCAGAAAGCATGAGTACATTCACAATTAGTAGGAGTTATTTCAAATGTGATATATTTCACACCTATCGTATGTACAGTGAAACTGTCTCAGCTCTTATGTATGCTTATCACATACAAAAAAAAGACTATATATATATATATATATATATATATATATAATTGGTCTTATTAGAACGTGACGATGCGCAGACACAGCACCAGTCTGATGATGATGATGTTGTCGTCATGGAGATTTGCATGCTTTGTTTTCTTCCTTCTTCGCTATGTCGCCTAATTCTCTCTCATTGTTACATTTAATAGCGCCAACTGTTCAGAGAAATTTTCACCTTTTTTTTTTTTTTAATTGATATTTACGTGTAATATTCGACCAGCTCCACACCGTTGTAATTTTCCTCGATTAGACGTTGCTACCGAAATGATTTTGTTCTGGCTTCCATGTAGCCTTTCTCCGTGAACCTTGTTCGACATGCTGACATTAATTTGTCCCCGCGGTCTGCGGAGAACATACTTTCTGGATGAATGAGCACCTTTACTGTAATATTTCAAGAAATTGTGTCCCCCCCCCCCATTATGCGGCTTCATTCCTTTCCCTTCTGGCAGGGGCC
>NW_017805072.1:127341-136864 GCF_001891065.2 Hippocampus comes | reverse complement strand
ATATATATGTATATATATATATATATATATGTGTGTGTGTGTGTGTGTGTGTGTGTGTGTGGGTGTGTGTGTACATATTTTCTATATTTTATAACACAAAGTACAGTAGAAATACATTTGGCACACTTTTGGATAGTTTACGTTTCCAAGTCATACTGTGCGTACCTTCATCTATATTGTTGTTATAAGAGTCAATAGAAAATATCACAACCTTTGAGCAATGCTAAGGTATAGCAGTATATTTAGAAACAATTACCTGAAACGTAGTAAAAATAATTTAATTATCAAACCTTTTCTGTCTTTGCATCGTCATACCGTTCATATTTTTTTTAGACTTTTTAGAATTAGGTGGTGTTGCCAGCTGCCATGACAGCCAAATAACTAAATTGTGACATTGTGCTGGAAACATATTGTTCATAGTGGCCACAGCATGACACTCATACAAAAAGAAATGTTGGCCGAGCTTATAAAGTTCATGGACACCAAAACCTATGACATGAAATGTCTGCAATTTTTCCTTTCTTTTTTTGCATTTCTGCAATCTGAAGTGCAATCAGTCACATTATTTTATCTGTGTGGACGTGTGTGTGTGTGTTATAATAACAATACAGTGTTTCTTAAAAGACCGGTGTGGTGCATCTATTTGCAGCTGGCATTTAAATACCTCCTCAGCCATTATCACAAAAATGGGAGTCATTGCTTGGTCAATGGAGTGATCCAAAGCTGTCTCGTACCACAAGTGTTGCTATCTTGTTGAATTGCTGGACAGCCATCAGAGCCTGCTTATGGTCTGTTTGGCCTTGGTGGAGCATTTGTTTATGTATGTACGGCTGGTGGGATCTTGTGGAGGACCACTCGAGATGTGAAATGAGCATTTCGGCGAGTCTTCATATCACTCAATGATCAAGAGTAACTCACAATTAATATTATCACGGTTTAGTTGGTATCACACTCCAATAGATCGCATGGGAATACAGTAATAGGAAGCCATAGGTTTGTGAAATACTGTGTGCATGCAGACAGTAGCCCCACCCAGAGAAGCCATGCTGCCTCTGGCGCTGTGGGTTGACCAGATGTGGGCCGCAAAAATGTAAGTTCTGGTATTTTGGGCCTGTGTAAATATCAGTTGGGAGGATGAAAGGGTTCTTACTGGACCAAATGTAGAAAATAATTCTTTGCAGTACACTACAGAGCTGAGATGCCACAACGCAAATGTGTCCAGTTTATAAGAAACTGTGATTTGAGTGCATGCTGTGTGTTTATCATCTCAAAAAAAGATGTGATGACATTAAAAAACAATACAAATGTTCAAAATGTGACACAAACATTACGCCTAATATGCAGCTGTGTATGAGCTTATTTTAAGTGCATCTGAATTCCGAAATTAATAGTATGGATGCAGCATTGCATATACTTTGTTATGCAGTCTTTTATGTGTAAACATTAACTTGAGTTGCTCATTAGATGGCACTGCAGGACAGGTTAGATTCTGCTGGAAAAATCAATGGACAACGGCTCAGAAATGTTAATATTGCTTTAGCTCTCTTCTAGCACAGCAGGCAGTTCTTGAAAGAGAAAAAAAAGTTGCAGTGATTGATCTCGAAGGAGAAAACACCTGTTCATAAAGGAAAGACATTTAACTGATCCTGTGGTTTGAAAAACACTACGAACAAAATTACTTCAGGCTCAGAAGGAATGCTCCAGAAAGCTGCAGCTCAATGTATGTACACAAGGCAGATATTTTTTTTCCTTTTAAATATTACTTTCAGTATACTAGAGGCAGAAGTTTGTAATGGACAACAGCAGTAAAGAATAGATAATGAGGGAAAAAAATCTGATTTGAACTGAAAACAAAAGGGTAAATGTGTTCAAAATAATGAAGACCTCAAGATGAAAACCAATAAAGGGTATCCAAAAATGTTTCAAAATTAAGTCGTAGATCTCTAGTTACCAAACAAACAAAGGAGACTGACCACTTAGTTGCCTAATTCATAATTCAAACACAAAATCCAAATGGGAGCAGCCCCGTGGTGCCTCAACGTGTATCATTCCTCGGGGGGTCCTTCAGGGCTTGAGCAGGTCCCCTCGTCTCTGATCAGATCGTCGATATGTTTATGTGATTTGGCACACGTAATTGCCTAGAGTCCAGCAATAGGCAAAAAAAAAAAAAAGTCTGCAATCCCCGAAAAATATTGTTCTTCTTCTTGTTCTTTTTTAAGCCGGTTCTTTTTTTTTCCAGTTCTACCAGCCTCCAGAAGAGGGCAGCTCGGGTGGTTTCAGGGTGATGACGAGCACATAAGTGATGGTGTGTTTGCTCATTTGTTTTTAAGGTATTTTTAGGGGGTGCTGATGTCTCTCAGAACCACCAAGTCCACTGTCCTTTGGAAACTCTTCAGCAGAGAGACGGCTGTCTCATGTTCCATGTGTACAAAATTATGTCCATTAGCCTGCAAGGCAAACACGCAGCACAGTAAGCAGCATGTGTGTGCGCATGCACGGTAAGATATGTGCATTACAGTTTTCCTTAAGTCAATTTGTGAGTTTGTGGAAGGATGGAGGGTCACTGCCATCATTAGCTCAGTAAACATCACTGTTGGGGAAAAGAGAGAAAAGTGGAGGATCTACACACATGCTGTTGAAAGAGAAGGGGTCAAGACAAAAAAAGGACAGTTAAGATGAATTCAACAATTGGGAAGGACGGTGTGGAGGAAATGAATTGAACGCAGAGATAGTGTTCATTTTTTCCCTTCCTGTCTGTAACAGACACACTATTGGAAAAAACTCTACCCCCAATATTTAATATTTGCATTTTTAAACTACAAATCCAATTTTAAAAAATGCCCCAAAATAGGAGGCTCACTGGAAGGCATGACATTTCACACTATTCTGTCATTTGTTTATTTAACAATCAATCATATAATTGGGGCATCCGCGGACGGACCAATCACACGCACGCAATCCTACGACAACTTTCGGCCAGCCCTGACATAGAAGTGCACGTTAAAGAGCTTCGCACGTCATGTGACTGAAATCCCACGCGCAATTGTTTACAAAGTGATGCTGGCGGGATAGTTGTAGTGGCAGGCAAAGAATTTACAATGGACTATCAAAAACTCTCTCTTTCTTGCTCGGGTCCCCATAGAGTCCCGAAGCTGAGCGCTGTCTCTTACACTTTCTCTGCCATGCCGTCCATGGAAGGCACCCGGCGATAGAGAGGCCATGTCGGACACTCCGTCACAAAGCTTCGGGGAAACATTTGTCCACATCCTGCAGTTACTAGTATATGGTTGCCATTATTATTATTTTATAATTGGTTGTTTTAACATGTTTTCAAAAGCTCAAATTTGTTGCATCTGTATCACGGAATGTGACAATAACGACTTTGTATTTTATTTTGTGGTTCTTTATGTGCTCTCAAAACAAAGTTGGGTCAAGCGTGTTAAAATAAACCGTGCAAGTCAATGTTCACACGGACCTGCATGCATTGTGATACAGCATATGGCAAATTAAATGGGATATGCTGCTTTCATTGCTTCGCTAACACTTGGATACATGGAGCAAAAATATAAGGTAATACGTCATCTATGGTTACTTGACGTCATTTCAGCAAAATGCAAGCATACTTTAAAGAGTTTGATACTGTCGCTACGCGTTAACCTACCGGAAGTTAGCACGCCTCCGATGGCCAGATTTTTTTAAAGAATGTGTTGTAGGCAACAAATTGAAAATTGTGTTTGCAAAAAAAAACAAAGACAATTAATTTGGACATTTAATCTCCTGTCTTTGTAAGGTATTCGGCTGAATAGGTTGAAAAGAATTTGCAAAATGCATTCAGTTTTTAATTTACACTTTACACAATGTCCCAACATTATTGAAATTCAGGTTTGTATAGTGTACTTTAATAAACCATTTATATATATATATCACACACACACACTCACTCACACACACACACACACACGCACACACACACACACACACACACACACACACACACACACACACACACACACACACTCACTCACACACACGTGCGCATCAATAATCTGCACAATTCAAATGAATGTGCCATTTTGTTAAATGCAATTTTGTGGTTATATACTGTAAATTTGCCGACTTTAAATCTTGAAAACTTTCACATTCTGCAGATCCTTTGAACAAGAATTACAGTATATCTGCATGACAAATTTTGACTTGACAGTATTTGCTCACTGTTCTTGGCAAAAGTGGACTAAATTGTGAGGGCATCTCCGGTACACAGCCCTCTTCAGATCTGCACAGATCTTCAAATTTGTTTTGGTCTGGGCTATGGTTAGGCAAATTTACAAAGTACTTCCTACTCCGGCAAAGACATGTGTTGTTTAAGCTGTCAGAAAATGGCTAAGCCGTATTGGAGATGGCACCAACAGTGTGACATGTTGGCATTCAATTTAAGAAGGGCTGTTATCAGGGTCGCCTCTACGTACGCATCGGCCCCGTGGCTCATGAACCCGCTGACTGCTGGGCTCTGGCGACGGGTTAACGTTAGCATGTCGGCTGCACTAAACCGAAACATGACCTGTCCCACGTTTTAAGGAAAGGGAAAGAGTTTGGAGGTTGGTTGGGGGTCTGGGTATGAGAGGGAAGAAGAACATGGTGGTTACTGGT
The DNA here is from genome assembly GCF_001891065.2 of Hippocampus comes. Taxonomy (NCBI): domain Eukaryota; kingdom Metazoa; phylum Chordata; class Actinopteri; order Syngnathiformes; family Syngnathidae; genus Hippocampus; species Hippocampus comes. The sequence goes on along the minus strand of NW_017805072.1, from coordinate 132,217 downwards.
CCGTCTGTTGATGAGTGAGAGGTGTTACCTGTAGGATCTTGTCTCCAGGCTGCAGGCAAGATGCAGCGGGCCCGTCATGCTGTACCCTAGTAACAAAGATACCCTATAAGTCAAAATGATACAAGGTTAGGACAACACAGGGACACGATGGTTTAGAATCTTTGCCTTTCTTATTGCATCTTAATAGCCACCCCCTCCCCACTAAAATAGTGTCTGCCAAAAATAAAAGGGCAGCTAATATGCATTCTCTTCATTCTCATTCTAGAGATGCATGCAAGTGCATCCGTTGTTAGAAAACTGAGATGTTATGAATCCCAGTGATTTGAGTAGTTAGTTCAATTTTCTTAACACTTGACTGCATAAAGCAACTCAGCACCAAAATGTTTTTTTTTTCTTTTCTGGTTCAACAGTTGAAGACTTAAGAGGAGATATAAAGATAATAAATAGATGCATCAAAATTACAGGAGAATGAGGAGAGAACAATAGGTGTGAAAGGGCTACTATATTGGGCAAAGAATAAGGTAGTGGGAGGGCAGAAGGTAGACAGTCCCATATTTTCTTGAAACAACTCAAGGCAGAGATTATAAAAACACCAACATCTTTTCACATCTTGGCGAAAGATGTTTTTGAACACAGGGTGGTACAATGTGGCTGTATCAACTCAATGTATTTCAACAGGTTGTGTGCCCCTGTTGAACAGACGATTGAGAGATGAGCCACATGGGGTGTGGAGGGTGGGGGGGATGCCAGGTGATAAAGAACTATACTTCATGTTCATGACAGTACCGGAGCACCAACAAACAAAGTAAACACGTACAGATACGGGGCACAAAGGTGCCCGTTTCGGAAGTATAAGTTCACTTATGTCACTGGCATTTAAACAGTGAGCCTCATAAATGTTTTTTTGGTGTGCTAAATTTGATATAGCAATGACTTAAAGGGTGGTAAACTGTGCTGACACAGAAGAAAAAGGTATTGTGTATTTAATTTTAGTTCACATTTTAGCCTAAGGAGAGGTAACCCAATTACTTTTCCTCCTAGTGTCATATGGAGCTCACTGTACATTACAAATTTACAAATGCGCTTGTTAACAGGTGCAGCTGTGAAGTCTTAGTCACACATGTTGGCACAGAAGGGAGAAGGCATGCCAAAAGCGTACTGACATGGCAATATATTTCCTATGTTAAATCAATCAACAATAACTGTTTTAAAATACAGAACAAGGTCGATGGCACCTCCTGAAAGGGGAGGGAGGTTCGGGATAACATCATCACAGGAAACAGCTTGGATTACCGTTTATCTGTTATTGACGGCGGCTAAGTCTTTCAGGGCGGCAAAGTTAAAATTTGAACATAAATGTGGCTAAAAAAAAACATCCATGTCTCAGAGTGAACTGGGAAAAATAGCACTTTGACAATTAGACTTTTGCCTTGAAAGGCATTAAAATAGTGTGCGCCAAATTCTCTCTGGACCAGCTGTCTCTTCAGCTTTTTCAAGATCATAATTAATAAACAGCAACAGAATCTGTCAAATTTGGAATCCACAGACTGAGCGCGACAATCTTCCCAAAATATTTGCCACAAGCAACAGTGCTTTGTCTGGCTGAGTGTAGCAGTCTGAGCCTGAAACAGACCAACAAGTGCAAACTCTAGGCAGAAAAAGTAGAAAAAATTGGAATGTGCTTAGATAGCACCGTAGTGCCTGTGCATACTTAATATAGATACAACAAAAACAAGCAGCTTTAAATGACAATAATGTGCAGTGCTTAAATTTATTAGACCACCAATCATGAAAAGTTTCCGTCACATCTGCCCAATGACAGTTTTTTTTTTCTAATCGCTTAAGCACATAGTTTGTAACTTTTCATGCGTAAAACTCTTCACACAAATAAGAAAACCAAAATGGCAAAACATAGTACTTCTCTTGCAGAAGCAAATAAGTATTGCCTAACTCTACAAAACGTTGGGAAAAATTAATTGGATCAGGCGATTGACGTAAGCCAACGCATTAGTCAACACACAAAGCACCAATCACAATAACGAACATGGCTTTTGCTTTCTGTGTGCACAAAGGTAGCCAAGGTTAGTTTGAGGTCATACTTTTGGCATCAGTCGGTCAACACACCGGGATCAAGTATTTTTATTCAAAGTGTTTACTGTATTGACCGTTAAACATCAAAACAAACAAAATCGTGCTTTTCCAAGTCGAAAACACACAGATGAACCCCAAAGTAAATTCACTGAGAGATAGAGAGGAGAAATAAAAAACTGTCTGCATCGTGTCATCCCTCTTGGTCATTCGTCTTCCTCCTTTGCCTTCATGTCTTCCTCTCCCTCTTGTTACTTCTCCACGTTTTCTTTCTCGGCCTCCTCTCATTCTCAATCTTCTCTTTCTGTACTCCCTCCATTGTCCTCCTCCTGAGCGACAGCTTACCTGTGGCTTATTGGTTACACTCAGGCTGATTGCAAAGCAAACGAATGATCGAAAACTGGTTTCTCCTGTGACCGTTGGCAGAATAGTGCAAGTAGAATGGCCATAAACATGTCTTGTTTTGCAAGAGTGTTGATCATTTGGAAATTGAGTGTAAAGCAGTGAGTTGTGTATTACAAAATTCTCAATTCAGTGCAAAGCAGTGTATGTGCTTTCAAAGTTCTGCAAACTACGAGTGGTTTTTGATAGGTATGAATAATAATAGAAATTGTCCAAGAAGAATCACTGGTTGAGTTTAAGACAGACATGGGCAAAATACGGCCCGCGGGCCGGATCCGGCCCGATGGTCTTTTTAATCCAGCCCGCCGAAGGTTGGTACAGTACAAAATTAAGGTTCGATGTAAATTATTGCATTCATTTCATTTGGACTTGTAATACAGGCATTTAAACGCCAGGTGGCGTAGTTACTTGAAGTCGCAGAGCACAGGGAGGGAGGGGGAGACGATACAGAAGCCCGCAGTAGCACTAACTCAAGTAAGTCCCGCTCGATACGACGAAATACATGTATCCGCACCGCTATTTTCTGTCATTGGATCCAAAACGGCGACATGCAAGCGACTCTTTGTTGCAGTGAGTTTTACTGGAATTGCGAACATCCTATATTAGAGCATGGCATCCAAACAAAGAGGAGCGGTAATGGCCGCGGAAGAGAAAATGAAGTGTATCTCATTAAATGAAGCGGGTTACGAAGTATGAAACATTCAGGAGACGCTTGGAGTCTGGAAGACTCAAATCTACGAGACTTTGAAAAACGAGGAAGCGATTTTTGCTCAGTCTGATTCGGGCTATTTCCATGCTCAGAGCGACTTGCTTGCGGCTCGACGGACAGTCCAGTAAATGAACGTTTCCTGAAATGGCTTGACTGTTATCGTGCTAAAAACTTTTCGCAAACTGGACCGCTAATAAGAGAGAAAGCGAGTTCCATAACGCTAACTATGGGCATTGAAGACTTCGAAGCGTCCTGCGGCTGGCTTCAAAAGTTCGAAGCACGACATCAGCTGAGCAACGCTGTCTTGTGTGGTGATCGAGGGGAGGTCGAGTTCGAGACAGTGAGTGAGTGGAAAGAAAGCCACCAGGTCTTTTACTCGTCTCATTTTGGAGCAAATAGTCCTACCTTTGTTATATTTTCTCATATACTGTACCTATACTGTATGCCGCAGTTTTTGGACAATATATTGTTGCACTTTGTTGCTTGTGTTGTCACCAATGTATGTTGTTCATACAGGACATATACCATAGTTATCTCACTGTTCTCATGAAAAAAAGTATGGTAATACTTGAATGCTTTTGTTCTGTTGATGTTTGGTATGGACTGTCAACATATACGTTTTTTTACATGTACCATATCTTGTGCTGACCCGGCCCACCTGTCAAATTTAGAAATCAATGTGGCCCCCGAGCTAAAAAGTTTGCCCACCCCTGGTTTAAGCATTAGAATAAAAACTGTAACACCATTGGTAACTACAATGGTCATTTTATGTATTGGTTAATACTCTGCACTAGTACATAGAAACTTTTTAACTTAAATATTTTTAATGCTAAAATAGAACAAATGTTGTTATGCATGAATTTCAAAGTCACTTGTTTAAAAATAATAAAATGTAAAACATTTCCTTATCAAGATATGAATGAATTAAAATTGTCTTTTTTTTTTGTTTTTAAAGAAAAGAAGGTTTGTATTTATTTTTGCAATTACGACTTGAAACTACTAAAGGTAAAAGACCTTTTTGGGCGGCACAGTGCTCAACAGGTTAGCACATCCGTCTCACAGTGCCGCGGCCTCTATGTGTGGAGTTTGCAAGTTCACCCCGTGCCTATGTGGGTTTTCTTTACCTATTCCGGTTTCCTTCGACATTCCAAAAACATGCATGGCAGGCTGACTGAATGCTCTAAATCAGGGGTGACCAAACCGCGGCTCGCAAGCCGCATGCGGCTCTTTGGCTGGTTCAATGCGGCTCCCGGGCTTTCACACGACAAGCGGCGAAAAAGCCTTGGCAGTGGCAATGCCATTCAAACAAAGGCGATAAATACACAAAACGTCCTACGTCAGCCTATCATCAATCCTGTTACTTGATTGACATAGAGGGCAACCAATAAGATGACTGCATCTCCGCTCATGCGCAAACAACAGCGCTAAGCGCTAAGCTAGTCAGCGAATTACCTCTGATTTTAAGGCAGGGTTGCCCAATAAGTCGATACGTCATTTGTATCTTTAGTTTTCGTTCATTTTCGGCCCGTTCCGACTGTTGCTCATCGTGGCGTGTGTGCATATGTGCGCGAGTGCACGGGTGGGCACCCGCATGCGTGCGCGTGCGCGTGCGTGCATGCGTCTGTGCGTGCTTGTGTGTGTGCTTGCACGGGCGCGATCAAGTCGATCATGGGAAGT
>NW_017805072.1:123368-127307 GCF_001891065.2 Hippocampus comes | reverse complement strand
TGGTGCGAAAAAGTGGATGCGCGCGCGCGTGTGTGTGTGTGTGTGTGTGTGTGTGTGTGTGTGTGTGTGTGTGTGTGTGTGTGTGGGCGCGCGCGAGGAAGGGTATGATGTGGCTCTTTGCAGTAACACAGTAAAAAAAAAAAAATGGCTCTTAGTCTCTGACTGGTTGGCCACCCCTGCTCTAAATTGTGCCTAGGTGTGAGCGTGACTGCGAGCGGTTGTTCGTCAACGTGTGTCATGCGATTGGCTGGCCACCAGTTCAGAGTGTCCCGCCTACTGCCCGAAGGCAGCTGGGATATGCTCCAGCATGACCCTTGTTAGGATAAGGAGATTAGAAAATGATGGCTGGATAAACCTTATTGTCTTAAAAAAATCATTGTGTGTATATAAGAGGTCAACGTCACATTCAATTACTGATTATTATTATTGTTATGATTAATTTCTGATTACACAAAGCCCAATGACTTGCCTCAAATTTGCGTACAAAAACTGAATTCAGTTTGAAATTGCTTATTCCTGTTCAAGATGTTAAAATGTTCAGTACTCATTGAAATTGAAAGAGTCCCCTTTAAAGCATGCCGGACGGTCTTGTCGCCTTTTTATGACAGGTGGTCTAATTAAGCACTGTATTCCTATCTGATGATGTCAACACATATTTGTAATTCCTGCCCTGTGCTTACTAACACAGTTTTAAATATACTAACACAGTTTTAAATATTGGAGTGATCGTGTAGATGAGTGCAACTGAAACTTACCCTTACACTGGAAAGTTCAAACTAAGTAAGTCCAACGAAGACAACATTACACCTACAGATATACCGTATTGGCCCGAATATAAGACGGCCCTGATTATAAGACGACCCCCTTTTTCAAGACTCAAGTTTGAAAAAAGACTTTTTGAACACCAAATTATTTTTTATACAGAAAATAATTACAGTACATCTGAAACAAATGATTATAATAATATATTTGAGAGAAAAAGCATGTTATTTTGCCTCATTCAAATCTTAATATCTGAATATTTAAATATGTAATCTAAAGTGCAATCACATTCGTAAATGAATCGCTTCTGGTTTTTGAAATCGTAACTTCTCCTCAGTTACCGGTTAACCTGGCCGATCTTCGACCCACTTTTCTCCAGATTGTCGCTACGTTTCTCTATTTTCTGTTATCTCTGCTATTATTTTTTTCTCTTTTCTTTCTTACCGATATTTTTATTTTTATTCTTCGTGACAGGGGCTCACTTTGGCCTGGGGAGTCAAGTTCAGCATTCGCTTCAATGATATCTGGCGCCATCTTGCGTCATGGATGGGTATAATGTCTAGACCCCGAATATAAGACGACCCCCACTTTTTCAGTCTTATTTCAATGCAAAAAACATCGTCTTATATTCGGGCCAATACGGTAACATTAGCAAGGTCAATATCAGATGCCCAAACACAGACAGAACAAGCAAAAGGTGCTATAGAGCATTTTTGCTTCTATTGCATCTCTTGAGCAAATCTGGGGAGGTTGTGGTTGCCCGGCACGCTGGGTTGGGTCGTACCATGTCGGAGGGTTTGAAGGGATTCCCCTGACCACTGATGCCACCAGAGATACTAAAACCAAGACCAGGGTTCTTCTCTATTCTCACACACAACTAGAAACAGAGAAGAAACATAGACAACTGGAAGTATACTGCAAGCAACAAAGTTGGAATTGAATGAACACGGACATTTTTCATGTTGTAGTAGCACTATTCACAGAATCTTCAGCGTCAAAGAAATCATTGCCAAAAAATTTGGAATGATAGACTGGCAAAATGAAATGTATTATACAGCATAGTTGCCAATACAAAACTCAGACATTCAGGAATAGCAATTACTGTGTGGTTTGTAGGCGTGGGGTGATATTAAATTCTGATAGTATGCTAACGGCGAGGAAAAATATTGCAGTATCAATGCGCTAAAATTAAACCTCTAAAATGATATTGTTTTAAATATTTGGGAAAATACAATTGCACACAATTAATTTTATTTTTCAATAAAATATAGAATGTTTGGTACAAAAGAAATGGGTGCCATGTCACATTAACAGAAATAAATAAATGTTAACATTTTTCTTTTGTTTTAATTGTTCTTAGTAAGTCACAGTGTCCAATCACGGGTGAGCTATTTTTTTACAACAGACACTCATGTTGTCCTTGGGTTAAACTAGTACCTGTTGGCACAATTTTCTTTTTTTGGATGATACAAAAAGGCATCCGTGTCTCTAGTGTCTTTTTTGTCTTGCTACCGCCCTCCTCCTCCGTGTGTAACTCACCCTTCGTCTCTCCTCTCTGCTCACCGAGAAGAAGGGGGAAAAGTTAATTGGAGAATTCTTTGGCTCATTTACTCAACTCTGGTAAACTGTCAAACCGGTAAACTGGCCCATGCCTCTTGGTTACTTAAATTGGGAAACAGAAGTAAACTAAGTTTTTTGAGTCAAGAAGTAACTGTCAAAAACATTGCTTTTCCTAGCAGATGTCAACTGCGAAAACAAAACAAACATTTTTAACGAAACAATGACAACAACATTCTTGCCCACTGACCTTCAAAAGTGACCTTTGGAACTGCAGCGGATGAGGCTGCATTAGACAGACAGATGAGAAGGAAAGCGTAAAATACCTGTTCTTGGAAACCATCAGTGCTCTTCTGGCCTTTAGTTTGGAGAAGACAACGGGCGCTCTGAGGCCGTGGGTTGGTGTGGGTCGTCACAACAACCTGGTTGTTATGGACCATTCCCTGATTGCTGTGGTATTGGGGGTTGTTGGGAGGGTGTGAGGGCTGATGTGATGTGTGGGATGTATGCAGGTTGTACTGGGACTGGTTTCCCGATGAGGAGAGGGCCATGGGCAGGCCAGCACTTGTGTAGACCTGGCCAGGAGTGTTAAGCGCTAGATAGGAAAAACAAAGGATGGATGCACTACAATTCAACTTTCCGAGGAAATGTTATCGAAATCGTGAAGTCCCCAAGTCGTCAGAACCAATTACCCATAAAGTAGATTAGCATTTACCTTGAGGCACGTTTCCTTGATATTGCCCTCCTGACGGAACGACTGATAAAGGCATTCCTGGCTGATATTGGACCCCCTTATTCATCATTCCACCATCATAACCCTGTTGGCCAACCATACGGTGAGGTGTCGTGGCCGAGGAAGAGGATGACGAGGTGACAATCATCGTGTTGTGAGAGTGGCCTCCCTGTGCAAATTGAAAGAAACACATCTGCTTATTTTTACTCCCTCCCATACATTTATGTGAGCTCTGACCTTTTTCATGAGGTTGTCAGGTGGGACGTCTCTCCTGCCAAGTGAGTAGGGAGCCCATTGATTGCTTCCTGACACACCCTCTTGGTCGTTATCCAGCATGGCAGCCTGCTGGGAAGGGCTCTAGGAGAAAGAAAAGGGACAGAATAATATTTGGCAAGAATTTAAGGAGGGCACCAGTGTACTTAAACACATAAAATTACAGCATCCTTTAGATTTTGCTTCAATATGGAACATTATTTATTTATTTATTTTTTGCTTCCTCCTGGCTCAGAAACTTTGTGCATACACTGGAAGGTTTCCCCATATACTGTTTGTTAGCTTTCGTCATGATTATTCATATACCTGCAGTCACCTTTTCACCTGTGCTTGTGCTTCTCGCATGTCTCTTTGATTTACTATCAAGATTTGCTTCACAATGACGATGAATGTTTATATCATTACACTTGTGCTACAGGTTAAACTATTTTCATCATTAGAAATATTATTCATACCGCTGATCTTATCAGACATTGAACTTCAAAATTCTCCCAATTAAAAGAAAAAAAAAAGGATTTTCTAAATATTTTATGTCAAACGCTTCCACCAAACCAATTTTATTTTGGTTGTTTAAAATCTCTCTCTCTCTCTCTCTCTCTCTCTCTCTGTACATA
>NW_017805072.1:119801-120323 GCF_001891065.2 Hippocampus comes | reverse complement strand
ATATATATATATATATATATATATATATATTGTTCTGCCCACAGTAAAAGTTATGGGCCATTCAATTAATATTAATTGAGTTTTGAATATTCATTTGGTTATCGCGGCGCATTGTGGGTAGCAGACGCCATGTTTCATCAGACGAGTCGTGACAGAAAGCCTGACCGTGGTCGTTGCAACTGGTCCTCCTGAGTTAAATCCCTTTTGTTTCACCTTCGAAAGCAATGGCTGTAAGTCTGCTTGTGTTTAGAATTATTTAGAAATGTGTTTCGGAGATCGTTTTTCTTCAATTGTTGTCATTGAAACTCGCTAGCTCAGAGTACTGCTAACGACATAGCGATGATGCTAAATCAATGCTAACAACGTAGCGACGATGCTAGGTAGGTGCTAGCGAGCTAATTAGCATGCGAAAGAATCGCAAAAACGCATTGTCGTTTGAGCTGCATTTATGTCTTTGTTTAAATACCAGATAATTTGTGTTGCGTTTATGTACACAATGTTAATGCATGTTTTAAATCTGTT
>NW_017805072.1:76348-119788 GCF_001891065.2 Hippocampus comes | reverse complement strand
ATTGAGCTGATGTCACAGTTGTTCACTGTACGCCGTCAAGAAGACTGTAATAAAGGAGCAAGACGCTCAGTTTCCTGGCTCATGAATAAATGAGTTTGGCTTGCTGTTGACCTGCGTTAACATACCCGGAGTATCCAACACGTAGCGATAACAGTACATATATATATATATGCTGTATATATATCTTTTGTGTTCTTCATAAATTAAATATATACATCATGTCATCTCAAAAATGCATGTAATGCAAATTTGGATTTAAATGTTGTATGAGTCGTAATGTTTACGGTGGCGGACAGGGACAAACACGCTGCAAACGGCCAAACGCTGTAACTCAGGAATGCTGTAAAAAATATGCAAACAAAAACACACATGCAACAAAAACGCTTCAAGTAAGAAATTGCGCAATCATAGCAACAAAGTAGAAGCAAAAATTACAAACCACAAAACAAATGTAATAACTAAAAACAAAACAAAAAATGCTGCGGAAATCCAAAACACAACCACTCAAATAAACGACGGCAAGAAGAAAATGAATGCAAGTTCACACCATTAAACGGAAGTTTGGCAGGTCACTATGAACCACCGCAGGACCATTCCTGTGCGACCAGATCTTCTGATCGACTTTCTAGGGTTGCCTACCCCTACTCTGGAAAAACCTGAGCGGGACGGCCTGATTTGTAGGTACTGTAAGTGGCCATCTTTTGGAGAACATGAAAAGTTCGTTTTACTTCATGTCTTTTAAAACACATGGATGTTATCATTTACATTATAGTAGAGCAGCATTGTTACATGGCTTGAACTGTGTTTGTTTTTAAAGCTTGGATGATATCTAATTAACGCAAGTAAATCTAATTTCATGATAGAAATAGGAAAGTGGTACAGGTAAATGGAAGAATATGGACAGGATCTGGTCTCACAGGACTGTTCCTGCGGTTCCCCGTAGTGGCTCGGAAAACTTCCGTTTAGTGGCGTGAACTTCCATAATTCCTTTTTTTCCTTTCCGTCGTTTTGGATAGGTTTGGGTGTCCCCGTTTTGTTTTGTTTTTCTTTTATTTTAAGGTTTGTAATGTTTGCAACATTTCTTTCTTTAGTTTGTGTTCTTACCCCCATTTGCAGGATTTGTTACTTGTAGCATTTGTTTAGCGGGTTTTTTTTGTGTGGTTTTCAATTTGCATGTGTGTGTTTTCCTTTTTTGCATCTTCTTTTGTTGTTGTTTTTTTTACAGAATTTTTGTGTTTGCAGCAGGGATCGCTCCTTTCGGCCACCGGATAATGTGGCTGTGACTTTCGTCTTGTCCCACCATTGAGTCCTTCACATAAAAGTTGGATGTGATACAGCATTAAAGAATAAATTCTTGTACAACATAAAATCATGAATCCACATAGAGTGAATGAAATACAGATCCACAACTCACAAACTGCTGACTACGACATGGAAAAACATGCTTTTTGTGTGTGTGCTTGTATGTTTACCTCTTTCTACTTTGTCATTGTTGTAAAAGTGATTTTCATTTGGTGTAAACAATATTACACATTATTCATTCATTCATTCTTTAATTCGACAATTCTTTGTTTAATATACAGTGGTACCTCTATTTACAAATGTCTCTTCATACAAAATTCTCAAGTTACGAAACTCAACAAGAAAATATTGCCTCTTGTTACGGAAGAAATTTCAAGATACGAAAGGCAAAAAATACAGTATGGGTTGTTACTCGCAGTTCCGAGTACCCTGAATGCAACATACTTTAGCTGCTCTGCCATTGGCTATTACCCAGCATCATCCTGGCATCCAATTGGCTAAGAGGGACTACTGTATGTGTCTATGCAGGGTCCTCGTCATTAGCCCCTCGGGCCATGAGATGTTCCGATAGTTTTATATAAATGCGAATCACCCAAAAAAAGTGCTCACCAGTCAGGCGATTGCTCACTATGCTGATATTTGCCTTAGACATTTTCGAAGGATTGTTAGAAGCCGACAAAGGCAAACGTCCTTCAATCAGTTCTGTACAAAACCCCGGACAAAAACCACTATTGAAAGAGAACATTGACTAAAGAGGGCAAAAAACGAGTATGCAGTTAAAAGTTAAATTTATTTTATTTTTATTCTTTATTCTTAGTTTTTTCTACATTATGCACAGCTCTCATTTATTGTGCAATAATCTCATTGTAACATGTATTTATTACATATTTTGATGCATTTTTATGCTTTAGGAAACATTTATGTCTAAAGCGGGGGGGGGGGGCTTGGAACGAATTCTGGCATTTACATGGAATTCGCAACTCTTTTCTAGCTAAGAAATTTCTTCAAGAACCAGTTAATTTCGTAAGTAGAGGTACCACTGCATATGTATCTCCATACAATACAGTGCCAGGGGCTCACTGTTCTCATTGGGTACTCACAGCAACAGCAGAAGGAGGAGGAGGTAGTGGCAGCCAGCGGCCAGCAGGGGGCTCAAGCTTAGCGTTATTGTAAACGTTAAAGTTCAAAGTACTGCTGCGCCCCTGGCCGTGACCCCCGCCCTGACAGAGCATGCCCAGCGTGAGCGTATTGTGCTTTAGGACACCACTCTGATTGGAGAAGACAACATCACATGACATGGGTGAATGAAGAGATGGGAGGCTTAGCCAACACAGAGTGCACTGCAGCATTGAGGAGACACACTGAACTCCAGACACACATCAATAACACTGATAAGAAACACAAAAATAGTGCTGAGTTACTGAAAGCACAAAAAAATGTTAGCTCGTGTTTGATCATACACACAGTGAATATTGTGTCGTACGAGCAACAATTGGTGGAAAATGTCATTCCAACAAGAAGCACATTTGTTTGTGGGTCCTAAAAGTTATTTGCATGGGATACTCATCAAGTTCCTTACTACAAATGTCTCCCATTCTCTTGTTGTCCAATTAGGTGGAAATGACCCATCTCTGGAGAAACCTGGCTCGGATCAATACCCTTTTTAGGGCATTATCTAAGCAAGGTGCCCACATACATCCTGTACAGTCAGACTGAATTGGAGCATCCCCTTTTCAGATCAAAGTCAGCAAAGGCTCTACTGTCAGCTATCTCAGATCATCCTGAGTGATTATCCTGTGGTGTGGGGTGTGTCGCTTGTGGGGTTTTGCTCCTCCCCGATTTGCTCAGAAAAAGGCCCGTGCCGACAATCCAAACAATATAACCTGGTCAAGATTAACATTTGCAAATTGTTGTGTGTGTTGTCAAGACAGAGTTCAGCCAATTCACTGACTCTGTGACTCTGACGTGAAACGGAACAATAGCCAATTAGGAGACAAGCTTATGATTATTGACAAGTAGGGGAGCAACTTTTTGTGTTGAGTGTTCGTATAACACACTGGTTTCAAAGTCAAGGCCCGGGGGCCAGATCCGGCCCCCTACGTCATTTTATGTGGCCCGCGGGAGCAAATCATGTGTGTCAACTATCATGATTCTTGCTGAAATCTGTAGCTAAATGTCCAATTGTCATGGGTAATAAATAACGTTGAGATTTTGCACCGGCCCTCCGAGGGAAGCCGTAACTCCGAAGTGGCCCGCAACAAAAAATGAGTTTGACACCCCTGGTATAACATGTCTTGCAAGTCATTCATCCATCCATCCATTTTCTAATCCATTTATCCGCTCAACAACCACTCACACTCACAATCACACCTCGGGACAATTTAGAGTGATCACTGAACATACCATGCATGTTTTTGGCATGTGGACGGCACTGGGAGAACATGCTAACTCCACACAGGCAAGCCAGGGCCCGTAATCGAACCCACAACCTCTGCACTGTGAGGCAGACGTGCTAACCGGTCGAACACCATGCCGCACAAATCATTCACCATCATAAAAATGGCAAGAAGAGTTTCCAAATTCAATGCAGTGACCAGATTATTAGCTGCTATTATTTCTTCTCTTTATACTCTTCTTTGCATTGTCTGGTAGTCTGCATGCCCTGTGGCACCACGCTGTTACTTACAGATCAGTCTTGAACTACACCAGACATCTGGTTTGGGGCAGGAGATTCGTGATTGTGGTTAATATATTATGTGTGTGTGGTGCACTGTGGTGATCATATTGTGTACAGCGTGCACTATAGAAGCTGTAAGTAGCACTTGACAATTTTTTTTCCTGTGCAGCCTGCGTAGAACTTTTGTAATGCAGATAACATATTCCCAGTAGTAAAAAAAAATATGACAATCTTAAAATCTTTATAACATGTTAGATGTTTAGGTATGCATTTTCTATTGTTTTTTTTTTTTTAACAAAAAAAAAAAAACATTACAAGTCAATTCTGAAGGTTGAAAAAGGCTTCTGTGGTGTGACAAGTCAAGACTCAGCAGAGAGTACGATCTTTATGATTCATTAAAACCTTTTTTCTGGGGATTTCAAAGACATTCACTTTGGAGCTGTCAAAACGGTATCAATGACTTGCGAGACATGTTATAGAATGACTCAACACAATGCATCTGTCCATCTATTTTCTGACCCGCTTATCCTCACAAGGGCCGCAGGGCGTGCTGGAGCCTGTACCAGCTGTCATCGGGCGGGGGACACCCTGAACCGGTTGCCAGCCAAACGCAGGGCACACATAGACAAACAACCATCCGCACTCACATTGACACCTTGGGACAATTTAGAGTGTTCATCAGCCTGCCATGCATGTTTTTGGAATGTGGGAGGAAACCGGAGTACCCGGAGAAAACCCACGCAGGCACAGGGAGAACATGCAAACTCCACACAGGAAGGCCGGAGCCGGAATTGAACCCTGCACCTCTGCACTGTGAAGCCGACGACGCGCTAACCAGTCAACCACCGGGCCGCCCCATACGATAATCATTGTTATTTATTTATTGTTCTATTTCTGCTATAACAAACACCGTGGCAAGCTTTCCAACATATTACAAGGGTTAAGACCAAACCAGGATAATAGTGTTAATGAGAGCACAATTACTTCCACAGGACAATTATATGTGTTTTCTACAGAAAATGGTACTACCGCAACTATTTTCATAATTAGTGAAGTGACTACATTTAAAAATCAAGGCTCCCCTTTTCATGATATTTGAATTGCTTTCAAATTGGTTACAAACTATATTCAAAATGACACCGTAAATCATTTAAATAAGTGAGTTATTATTGTTGAACTAACTGTAAGAATAAGTGTTGTCTCCAAAATTTTGGATTGTGCCATTTCACGTCATGGTTTCTTCTGCTCTTGCTTACAGTTATGACTATGCAGTAGGTTGGCTGACAAGACGTGATAGTGTGGAGTAGACACGCAAATGCAGTCAAATGCATATCTGGCCAAGTCTATAACAGAACTTACATAGATACAGACAGAGAGGGTCTCAATACGCTGTATGTGGTGCGTGTATGTGTAAGTGTGACTTCTCATTCATGTGGATATCCTTTCAACATACCCTATCCAGGCGTTTGGCCTCGATGTGTCTCAGCAGCTGTTGCCTCCAATCGGCGGGCATTTTGGAGGTGATGTCTTCAGGCTTCTGCGATACCACAGGTCGTACTTTGATGGTGTCATCAGAAGGTTTCTCTGGGCAGGTTGCCAGAGTGTAGTCAGGAGGCATCTTTTCCAGGAGGGCCGCCATGGTGGGACGAGCTGACACCGGACGTGCCTGATGGTCAAGTAACAGTCAATTGGACTGACTTTATAATACTTCACATCCTTTTAAATATCACTCCTGTATGGCTAAACAGACACTGACAAGGAACCAGACTGCATGTTGAGTATGAATGTATTTGATTATCCATCAAACGACAGTATATGCAGTGGCGCTAACACTTATGATATTTACTGAGGTGAGACACCTGAGATGCTCCATAGGTCTCAGTGCTGTAGCTTCTAGCAGATAGGGGGCGACGTTGAGTCAAGCTCTTGGTTGGATAACCGATCATAGGTTTCTTCTGTTCCTGGTAGCTGGGATAATCGTCATCGTAGCGTCCATTTCTCTTGTTGTGCATCATTTGACTCTGGTTGTCTACCATGTTGGCAGAATGGTCCATGGGGGTGGAATAAGCCAGTGCCCGACTATAAAGAGGAGGGTCCCCCTGATGCTGCACAAAAGAAATTTGTTTCAATTGAAGGGATAACATCGCTTTTATAATGACATAGTAAATAATAATACATTCTCATTTCATACTTGCTGTCTGTATTGAGCTTCTTGCAGGGCTTCCTGCTGGGCCTCGTGGACTCTACGGAACAAAGCTAGTTCGGTAGAGCTTACCAATGAGTCTGCTCTCCGCAAAAACCCTGGTCTAGAGCGCTGCGATGGGATTGATTGGAGCTGCTGACTGGTGGAACCATCCTGACCGATTGGCGATTGCGGGAAAGAGAACATCTCCAGTGGTGGGTAAGCACGATACCGAGGGCTCACCAACTCCTTAGGTAACGTCTTCCCAGGTTGATTGATGTAGTCCAATGCTTTTGATGAGTGGTTGACATAATCTGGTGTATTGGGGAAAGGAGGAGGGGCCCGTCTGTCCATGGTCACCTGGTTGGTTACAATTATTGACAGTGAGTAATGTTTAATTTGCAAAGTACAGAGAATATTAACCTACCTAAAAGTTATTCTACAAAAATGCAGTCAATCTTAAAAACAGCTACAATATCCCTTAAGGTGGTTTGTCACTGAGTGGTGAAGGCTTGTGAGTGTTTGGGAATGTAGCAAATGTTGTTTTTCCGCCAGGGTTTGTTAAAGGTTGCAAAAGGTTGCAAAGACCTTCGTCAAATGTTCACAGCAGTTTTCATGGTCGCAATAATTTTAAACGTGTTCAAAATACCGGCGACAAGAAAAAACGTTTTCGACTGTCTGGCAAAGATCTTTGCAACCTTTTTGCGACCTTGAATGAAGCCTCAGGAATAAACATTTGCTATATGCGGAAACATTCGCTTGTATTCCCGGCTCAGTGTGATACAAGTTTTAAACATGCATCTACTGTAAATGCATGTTGCTGACCTGGGGATTATAATTTTGGTCAAAGTGGTAGGCTTTATGTGGGACTGCAGGTTTTTGGTTGTGCCCCTGCTGGTTCTGGTTGCCATGCGCTGGGACTCCAAGCTCCTCATCTAACATAGGTGCGGACTGCGACCGAGCCATGTTGGTCTGCTCCATGGAACCTGGCAGCTCTTGGCGGTCCAAACTGCTCTGCTGCTCAATGGATGAGCTGTAGCTGTCCATGGGAATACTAGAGATAAAGAACAAGTGTAGAAAAGAAAAAAACAGTTCTGTACAAATATGACTTATCACAATGCGGGTAATGCAAGTATCGGTAATATATAAAAGTATACCTATAGACTTTATAGGCGCCAATGTCGATCTCATCGATGCTCTGCGATTTCTTAAACTTGGACCTTGTTTCTTTCATCATTGGAGACAGTCGGTCAGAAGTTTTACTCATTACCACGGTTACCTTGTTGCCCCCGGCGACAGCGAGCTGGTCCTTTCTGTTTTGCTCCCCCTGATTGTTGTGATATGACCAGCTGCCAGGAAGAGGCCCTGATGATTGCTCCCGCCTTGTAGCAAGAAGGAAAAAGAGGTAAAACCTCCATACACCCAATGGTCAGGTTGACAACAGCAGCACAGTTATAAAAGTCTCTGCCATGATTAATGAATAGAGAATGGGTACCTCCGACATTCCAAAAAGAAGCCTGAAGGGTTAATTAAATATTCTGCATTGCAGAAAAGCGTGAACATGAGTGTCACTGGTTGTTTGTCTAAATGTGCCCTGGGATTGACTAGTGACCAGTCCAGAATGTGTCCTGCCTCATTCCCAATTTTAGATGGCATTTGAAGGGAATATAGTTTGATGGAGGGATCGAAATTAAAAATTTGAATTTCCCTGGAAATTCAGTGAGTGTTGAAAGATTCAGTAGGTCAGGCAAAATCCCCCCAAAAGAAAGAAATTGACAATTGTAAAATTGATTAATATACATCGGCAAAAATCCCAGACAGAGGAGCATGCAAATATGCTGCCCATGGGCTGTGAGCCACAGCAGTGCTGAATGCTGTAGTGTTTGGATGTTTTAGCATGTGCCGTATGCGCCATCACAGGCATAACATCACTTTTCTGCCCATAATCTCCTAAAAGATTTTGGATTGGTTTGTATTAAAGCCCAAAGAGTACAATGTTACAGACAGAAATGTTGTGTGACTAAGTAAGAATCTGCAGCGCAACGGTGTGTGAATGCTTGTCTTGAAACATTTTTCTTCTTTGCACAGTAACACTAGGTTGAGTTCAACCATAACTAGTGTCCAAAACACATGCAACAGAAAGTGACAAACTACCGAGGAGTAAAATTGATGATCTCCTGCTTCAGTTACCTTTGGTCTACCACCTTGCGGTCTGGGTTTGGACTTGAGGTTGGTGTCAGGTCCAATTTGGAGGGAAACGCTGTCCTGTCTTCTAAGGGGCTTGGGGTGCGGGTCCAATTTTGCCAAGGATTCTGGGAAGCTTGCACAGAAGCTTGGGATTCGTTGTCATGTGTGGTCCGTTGGTTGTTGTGAAAGGGGAGTGTCTGTGCGTCCAGCTCTAACGGGACGCCCACAATTCGTTCTTGCCTTAGGAGAGGACGGCGGCCATGTGTTGACTGGCTCCGGGGTTTGGAACCCAGTGACGGGTTACCCTGGCTCGTATTAGATGATGAAGGGTCTAGGGGAGACTCCTCGGCATCAAATCCAGTGTTGTCATAGTGAGGTGCCTCGGCCCAGTCGAAAGGCTCGCTCAGCGGGCGTCTATCTCCACGTTGCTGAATGGTCCCTGATGGGGGAGTTTCTCTTTGGGACAGCAGGGGCTTGGAGTCAATCGGTTTCGGAAAAGACTGGGCCAGCCTAAATTAGGATCAAGGATAATGTTGAAACCAACTCTGTCCAATAAGAATGTATTTTGTTGTTTCTCATTTACGTTTAAATAACAAAAGATAGCATTTGTCTGGCCCAAAGAATAATACACACAGAGAAACACAAATTATTGATTAAGCTGATTAGGACCAGCGGGATGGATGGATGGATGTCAAATGATGACAAGGGTTGAACCAGAAGACTCTTTCTGGCAACAAGTGTTCAACATCTCAACAACATCTGTTGCTGTACTGGCCATGTCGTTTTTTTTTTAGGCTGGCCATGATATATGGTTTAGCGGTAGTCCCACTGAAGAAAATACAGGAAGGAAAGCTGGAGTGGGGGAAATGAAGATGTTGAGGTTTTTTTTAAGCCTGTATCTCCATGAGTAGCGGTTTGCAAATGTGTGCCCACGTAGCGAAAGCAGGTATTTTTTTCTGTCTTTTTTTTTTGTCAGCGTTCATTCACAATGCTGGAGCTAACACGAGCTGATTTTGATTGAGGGTGGAGCTGCCATCTATGATAACACCCATGATTTCTTCAGTAGAAACACATTCTGTATAATACAATATATAAGTAAGTAAAGCAGATGTTATTATGGTACGGAATTCAAACATATTACTGCCTTGAGACTCAAAACGGTTGGTTTAGATAGATACTACAGTGCATGTTGAATCCGCCTTACTTTTTGTGGAGCCACTGCACAAGCTTAATGTTCAGTGGTAATCACCTCAACGCACTTAGAGTATACTGATGTTTAGATTGGTCAACTTTAAAGCAGGGGAGGAAAGAGATGAGGGAGAAAGAGTGAATTGTGACCTGCCTGCAGCATCCTAATGAGCTTCTTGACTGAGCAAGCAGAGAATGGCAAAGACAGAGAGGCATGCAAGTTTGTGTGGGGGGGATCTTGGAAAGAATGGATAAAGCAAAGTGACAAGACAGAGGATAGATTAGGGTGACAGATGAAGGAGTTTGAAGTTGAGACGATGGAGTTGAATGAAAAGAGGATGGATGGCTATGAGAAAGTGACGGAGATGGCACTGAACATGAGCCATGATTGGACATTTGTGGCTACCTGTTGGTCCAGTGTGTTTGAGGAACCTGGTCCTTGTTGGGTGCCGGCAGGGCAGGGTTGTGTTGGTGGGCGTGAGAGTGAGGGTGTGAGTGGGTGTTAACGGGTGGGTTGGAGGAACCAGAGGAGCCCACCGAGGGAGAGTAATCAGAGTAGGTGGCCGAGGAGCCACTGTGATTCAGACAGTGGAGCTTATCCACCTCCTCGTCTGTAGACTCTAGACAGAACGAGAGAGAAAGAGAGATATATACACATCTCAAGAAATTACCTTACTTGCTTACAAACAGAGGTCGATGTCATGAAGTACAAATACTCTGTTACCGCACTGATGTAGATTTTCTTTCAGGTATCAGTACTTTACTTGAGTATTTATTTTGCTAATGTCTTCTGACTTTTTCGCCCTTGGGAACTTTCTATTCCTTCCTTTGTCAAAAAAAGCTCAATTCACTTTTCAATCTTCATGGATGATGTTCTGTTTCTGTATGACATACACATTTTCACACATTTTACGGGGGATTCTGGGAACCTATCTTCTGGTATTCACTGAAAACTCACCTATTTGCAGTTTTTGTGCGCGGGCCATTGTCTTGTCTATTTGAAAAAAGTGTTCTGCCGCCAT
The DNA here is from genome assembly GCF_001891065.2 of Hippocampus comes. Classification (NCBI taxonomy): domain Eukaryota; kingdom Metazoa; phylum Chordata; class Actinopteri; order Syngnathiformes; family Syngnathidae; genus Hippocampus; species Hippocampus comes. Next base: position 109,230 of record NW_017805072.1, on the reverse strand, counting down.
CTTGTGGCATTTATAACCAATTGCAAACATTTTTAGTGTGAGTAAATTCTTTGTGGATTTTCCCTATTCTCGCTATCTGCTGCGAATAGCAGTAGTTCACTGTACATTGAAAATGAATAAATGATCTCAAATGAGGAAGGATGTTTATGGAACCTTGCACATCTATCCTTCTAAAACATGTAACCGATTTAAGAAGCAAATATCCAAATGTCAAAATAAAAGACGGACCTATCTGACCTAGAGAACACTCATTTCTAGGAGCATTGTAGTATTCCCTCACTCTCAGTGTTCAACTCTGAAAGAAATCTTTGTGGCACTATTACAGTACTAATTAATGGGCACGATTACAAGCAAGCCCCGAGCGCTTCATCACAGACCAGATTAAATGTGTTTAAGCCTGCATGCCTTTGTGTTTCAGTGTAAAACAGCACCTTTTTTATCCTTGCCAAGCAGCACCACCTTTGGCTTGTACATCGATGGCTCCACTAGGGTGGGCCTCATGTCGGAGATGCGGATGTCATTGGGTGAGCCGCCCATTGAGTCCTGTTGGAAGTCAATCAGTAGTCATGCTGTTACGTTATGGCAAAGCATCATTGGATAATCAGTGTAGAGAAACTAAAATGTTAGACAAGCATCTAAATAATTTTGCATCTAAATAATTTTGACCCTGTTTTGTGTCAAATTGGATCTCCAACAAACTATGACACCAAAAATGTGGAGCTCTTTAAAAGGGGACTTTCATCACACTAGCACAATACACACCTGCATGTTGAGGGTGTCATACATTGAAAAACAGAGCAACAGAAGCAATTAATGGTTGCCTTTTTCACACTGGGCAGAGGCTTAGGCATAAACTGATTGAGGGCTTCTTTACTTCCTGAATCAAGACTTGAGTGTTATCACAAAATGAACTATTTTCTGTCTTAAAATATTTCACAGAGAGCAACATTAGAGATAGAGAAGGGGTCTTATTTAAATGGGCAAGATGGTTATTTATGCTTTCAGTTGGGGCAAATGTTTGTGTTACAAACCTCTGAGCTCTCTGTCAGGTCCTCTTTGTCCTTCCTCTTTGGGATGTCAATGCCAGAGTTATGCATCGATCCCTGATCCATAAGCTGAGCCTGAGAGAAGTCCTGCATCTCTCTGTCTGTTACCTAGTAAGCATAGATGAAACCAAACAATGCATCAGTTCATGTTTTCATGATGCAGTGTGTGTCGAACTGGGTGTTTTCTACCTCTTTAGGTGGCAGGGGCCATGGCGGTTCATATGGCTCTTTACTATGGTGTGTAAGTTCCATGTTTGTAACTGCTGAGGTGACAGTGCCTGTGCTAAGATGGTGCTGGTGACCATGGCCGGTGTGAACATTTTTACCCACGAGGCTTTGCACTGACTTGACCATGTTCTTCAGGTCCTCGGGGTAAGGTGTGGGATAGCGTTTTAGGTTTATCTCCACCTGTGGAAATAGATCAGGACAATTTTTATTGAGCAAAATGTTAAATCGACCTTAAGCTTCTTTAATTTGTAGTCTTTTGATTATTTACTCTTTTGATTCTTAGTTTATTTTGTTGTCATCGCAATTCAAATGTATATGTATGCAAATGAAAAATTACAACATAAAAATACACACACAAAAAAGAACTATAGTGTTTGTAGTGTTGAAGAATGTGTCATGATCCTGTTCCGTGTGTCTCCAGCAGGTGGCAGAGGAGGGCCTTCCCTCCAGCTTGCACACCGGCAATCTTTTCATCAAGTTAGCCATGGATTTGAGGACTGCCAACATCCCATGTCTCTGTCGGATTATTGACCTTGTTGCTGCTCTTGCTCAAGTGTTTTCTTGATCTCGTCATTGTCGTTTTTGCTGTCTTGCCTCTCACCTTGTATTCATTTTGTCTTCGATCTTGTTTTTGTTTGGTGAAATTGGACTCTAGTCATTTTGTTTATATGTATCTTGGGGTTCCTATTTCCTTGCCTTTGCAAGCGCTTTTTGTTAATGTACTGTTTTCCTGGTTCTTTTTGACCAGCATTTTCTGTTTATACTTGGTTGGTGCGCTTTTGTGATTCAATATTTTTGCCCGGATTTTGTTTGTCTACGTTTGTGGAATCCGATCGCCATTCAGTTCATTCCCAAACTGTGTCAGAATGAAAACCAATATGAAAGTAAATGTGGCTTTTCATGAGACTAGTCAACCTTATTAATGAAGACCTACATAACAAAAGTGCCTCACAGTGCTTCACATGCCCACAGTTGACAAATAATAAGAGAATAAGATACCAGGCTGCAACGGATGCCGAGTAGGCAGCATTTAACACAATATGCTATTGAACCAAAAATACATTAATGGTAAAATATAATTGTAGTTAACCGTGAAATTTCAAATTGCCCCCTCCCAAAAAAAAAAACATAATCACAAAAAATATCACAGCACTATACAAACATGTGTCGCGCAATATTAATGGCAAAAAGATGTGAAATTGAGGTAATTTAGTTGGATTATTGAACAGAAAGCATTGTTAACGTATTTTGTTTTGCTCTATTATTTTCCGACTTCTCGCACAAGCCCGATGAGCTGATTGAAGTTTTGATATTAAAACATAAAGGTGAATTCACTTAGATTATCATCATTTTTATGAGACGTGGTATAATTAATTTGTTAGGCCCTGTACATGCATACAATTTGGTCCGTTTTCTACAACTTGGTCCTCTGTCATTTATGGGCCCTTAGCTAATTACTCTTTCCCCCACTTATGGCGCGACGGCATCAGGCTGCTGCTGAAACAGGCTCATTGGTGTTTATTGACTTGGCTGAAGGATGAAGATGAACTCTGAGCCACATGGTTGACTCACATTCTGCCAAATGCTACAAAACTGGTAAGAGGGCATTTTAGATTTTAGATTCATATTGACCCTCACATCTCTTAGTGAAAAAAACAACTATATTTTTTTTCAAATGCCAAGTCAATGACAGAAATAAATTCATAAATAAAAAATTAGTAAATAAACACAGTCTTCACTAATCCCAAAGATGCACATTAATTATTGAAGAAGGGGAACATAAAATTTTGTTCCACCGTTTGATAATGGAGGAGAGAGTAAAAGCACACATCAGGTATTTATCATTTCACAGATTTTGTGTACTTGTAATGCAGTACAGTGAGTCTTTCCAAGTTTGTATTTTTTATTTATTTATTTTTTACTGGCAATGTTACACTAATACCAAATACACAAGGGAGGGCAGTAAAGATGCACAAACAAGCAACAAGTAAAAGGCATGGGCCGTGCTGTGTAGAACTGTCAAAACATCTTTCATGGAGAAATCTCAGTGTGTTGGGATGTGCGTCATCTCTGAAGCCTCAGGCAATTCATTCAGGTATTAACATTGATGTATTCCATTTAAAATTGCTGTAATCCAGTAAAATGTGGCAAATGAAATATTTTTGTAAAGCCTCATCACCCATTCAAAGTTTTATTTAGAATCCAATGTAGTGGTGAATCAAAGAAAAAGCATAAAAACTCACAATCAATATACTCCTGGACATAACAGTCCATACACTAAAAAAAAAAAATCGGATGAACATGATTAAAATTGGGTCAACTGATATACTTTTGTACACTTTTCCAGCAAAATATTAAAATTGATATGCTCATTCTAATCATGCACAAACGATGTGCATGTCCAAATTCAGTAAATCCAGTGGAACCAAACGATTCCCCCCCCCAATGTACGTAGACATCCAGGTACATACTGAACATACAGACAGACAGCACAGCCAGATAAAAGGCAGACCTTGACCTTCCCGGAGTTGTCTTCCTCTTCTTTCTTGTCCTCAAAGTCAAAGGCCACAGTCATCCTCTGCTGTCTCTGCTCCTCCCACAGAGTAGGATTAAAGCTGTCACTGTCCGACTGATAATCTGCACACAGAGCACCAACCGAAAAGTAAAGCGCGATGTTGTAAAACTGCCAATGAACTCCTTAGACAATTTAATCGGCAGATATGCTGTGCTTAAAATATGATGTTAAGCCATCATTTTATGGTAAGAGGGAAGAGAAAATTCTTGTATTCATGTTCTCATTATCCATCCATCCATCCATTTTTAACACCGCTTATCCTGAAGAGGGTCGCGGGAGTTGCTGGAGCCTATTTCATCTGACTTTGGGCGGAAGGCAGACTACACCCTGAACTGGTCGCCAGCCAGTCGCAGAGCACATATTGAGACAAACGACCATTCACACCCACATCCACGCCATCGGTGGAAACCTATCCCACGCAGCCCCCACATAAATCAGGCGAGTGTACCACTATACCATCAGCGACTGTTATTATTATCGTTCATTAAAACATCTTTTTAAAAGTAACTCTAGTGATCGCGCTTATTTGTACTAATTACATTTTGCCTTATTCCTCATATGAAAATTCCCACATGACACATGACAGGCTCAAACTCCACATTTCTGCCATCAGATTTTCATTCATACGCATAATACACATGTGCATGCGTACACACACACACACACACACACACACACACACACACACACACACACACACACACACACACACACACACACACAGTTTGTACCCTCATCATGACGAGGTTGTTGAGGAAACATGTAGTTGGTCAAAACCTTCTGTTTGGTGTCGGGGTGGGCTTCTGTCTGTAAGGGGATCAGAGCCTTGGACTGCAATGACAGACACATCGATATCAGCTTTCAAGCAATGTCATGTGTAAAAAAAAAATATTTAGATGCCATCTTTGTCACTCGAGGTGTCCATTCGCACTCAATTGCCGGCACTCATTCTGTGTTCCCTTTCCACATATGCATAATGCTTCTATTTATTACTATACCGAAACGTACAAACATAAATTAACCTTTTTTTTTTCCTAACCACACAGTATTATAGATCTTACAAAATGCCTCTCCTTCCTGACAATTCATTTGCATTACTGGTTAATCGTTTGCAGAGGTTAATATGAAAGGAATACAGTTGCAGTCTAAATGTAATCATCACTGCATGTATTTTCTGATAATGCAATCAAATGCACAGGTCAGAAATTCTGCTTGTGTACTGTCACCCGATTTTCGGTATTGCATTCATCTACAGGATCATATTTTGCGGGAGAGGAGGGAGAGCTACCTGATTGTCAGAAAGCCAGAGAGCAGCCAGGTCCTTCAACTTAGTAAAGGTGAACGGGAGATTCTTTAACCTGACAATGAGAGACAAGGGAGGGGAGCAAGAATAAGAAAAATATGTTTTGTCTGCCCACGTACTGTACAGCCCGCAGAGCATGTCACCATAGCAACACACTCGCCAGTTGCCATAGCAACTGGAGGCGGAAAGAGCAAAGACAAAATCATTGATGAAGAGTTTCCATTACAGTGTCTGTGTGTCGGTGTGTGTATACCTATTATCACTAAGGTTTAGGACTCGTAGTTTGGTCATCTGTCCTATCTCATCAGGGAGGAACTCAAGTTTGTTGGAGCGTAGTGACATCACTGTCACATTCTTACAGTTACCGATCTGAACACACAAACATAACATTGTGGGGTCAGTTCAGGCAACGAATTGCATGGGTGGTGCTTTCAGGAAGAAAAGTGTCAAGAGTGCAATTGGATAGTCACCTCTCGGGGAAGTTCTATGAGGAAGTTCTCATCAGCAGCAAAGGTTCGGAGACTGTGCAGGTAGCCTATGGTTGGAGGAAGTGACTCCAACTCATTACAGCTACAGTCCAGTTCCTCCAATAGACAAAGACTGAGTGGAAGACATATTGAGAAACGGGGAGGCAAAGAGAAAATGGCAAAGAAGTAATAATCATAAAAAAAGATTCCACAGCTAGTAAACTACTCTTACAATGATATAATTATTTAAAGCATATGGATGGTGATATTCCTTGCTGGGCTTCGAATCATTTTCAGGAACAACTATCATGAGCTGAATACCAAGTTCAAAATGTGGTATAGAATGCGAGTGTAAAACCGTTTGTAAGCTTGTTTCAGTACAACAGGATTAAACCAGACCCATACAACACAAAACTACAAAAATAGAGATTCATAGCTTTGCTGGAATCAACACCATCCTTCAACTTATTGCTGTATGAAGACAATAAGGAGAGTTCGTTTACAAAGACAGGTAAAAGACATAATTGAGCTCTGTAAATGGTGGACTGCAGGGTTAATAAATTACATATAGAGTGCAAATACATGATAGTCTCTCAAAAGCCTTTTTTGTGTGTCTTAATTCTTTATGCATTTACAGTATCTGGTTTTGGAAAGGACCTCTTCATTTGCCTTCAGAGCAACAACTAAGATCATAAAGAAAAGTCAAAGATCAGCACATTTAAGAATCAATAAATCATCACATGAATCTGCTCATGAACAATCATTGCACAGGCTTCGTAGGACTTTATTACAATATGGGTTCGATTTTGATCCTCCATCATACATTTTAAATGTGTGCGTCAATGACAAGCCGAACATGTTTACAGTAATGTCCATGGGGCTCGACAAGGCCCTTTGACCCACTTGTCTTTGAGCACCACTGGCCTGGCTAACAGCAGACTCATGCTAATGAGCCGAGCATTTTACATTCAAGTACTGTTATTGTTAACATTGCAAGAGTCTGCCGTTATTATTCCCACCAGCCTGGACCATCTGGGCCACCATACGGTCGGAGGAGAGGAGAGAATAGTGGAGAGGAGGGGCGGGGGGAACTTTCTTATCCTTTATTTAGATATCTTACCAGCCCACAAATCCTTAAAGCAGTGCCAGGTGTCACACTGAAGCAAAGAAGGCCCTGCAATGTTTTCCCCTGCTGCGGTATGATTCTATAGGTGCTACAGCAGCTCATTAAGAAGAGCCCTGGTTAGTCACTAATGTATATCTCCTCAGGCAGAAAGGAGAAACAAAATGAGCAATACAGCACATGAGGTTCTTTTTGAAAACGATACAAAATGGGTCAGGTCGAGCAAGCTGGACATTTTCGTTAACACCTAACTAACTCAGCAATTTATCACATTCATGCGCATGCAGTATCCAATTTCTAAGGCATGTGTAGATGGCTGCTTGAGCTAACTGTTTTCCAGTTTAGCAGCCATAAATTATCTGTTGAAACTATGTATATTTATGCCGCGAGTCTCTGTAAACTGACGGTATTTATTAATTTTTTGTTTTCCCTAGTTTGCCTTAGCCACTATACGGTGGATCTACGAAAGTTAACGTCACTGAATTAGACCCATTCATAATTTAACTGAAATGTTTCATGAGTAATGCCTCTCTGAAGGGACATGTCACTTCAGAGTTTGAACCATCGTCACGCATGACGTCAGCCATAACTTATGCGTACTTTGTCAAACTTAACCCTTTCATGCACCCTGTAACCTGATAACATGGTAAACTGTCCATTGTAGTAACCGTTGTCCCTGAAAGGGTTAATTTCAGCAAGTGTCAGAGTACTAACTTGACTCTGCTCTGTCTCTGTTATGTTTTATATTTGGCTTTTCGTGATGTGTCTTCAACACTTTTGGCAATAGAGGGAATGACATGCATGATATAACGGGAGATATTAGCGTTATCAGAAAGACCTTAGTGCAGAGATCATAAAGGATTAACTCTGTGCGCGCGCGCGTGCGTGCGTGCGTGTGTGTGTGTGTGGTGGAGGGGGCGCATTTTTGCTATGTTTTGCAACATATAGCCAAAGTAAGAACCAACCTAACTAGGGGTGATAATACACCAAGGGCTCTAGATTCATGCCAAGTCTACTGCGAGGCACAGTGCAGCTGTACGCATGGGTGGAATTTCCTTATTTTTGGTAGTTTTGCAGATGCGCACAATTAGAAACAGGTGGTTTGCGCATTTGTGGGTTGAACACAGCCAACTAAATTCGCAACGGTCCTCTCATTTCCTTTAAATTCAGCGCTAGAGAGGCACACAGTCTACATGGTGGAAGCAGGAACTGACACACTGAAGCTGCCACCCCCAGACTATAACACTCTGTGGAGCAATGAAATGTGCAGCCAGCAAGGCGACACTGTCTTCATACATCTGGGTGGGCCAGAGAGCACGGAATTAACTAGATGAGAATAGCGCTTAGGCTGCAAGCTTCGGCTATTTCAATTGCTGTCTTATGATATTTATACCAGTGGGACCGTGGGGGAATGAGCGTGAGCGGCGCGAGATGAATCTAAATCTTTGTTGGCAAATGTTTTGCCCAATATTGCGTGTGCAACAACTGTGTGGTAAGGAGAAATGGATTCATATTGCAATAAACACTAACAATGTGACATTTGTGTAGCTTTACGACAATGTGGTAATACCTATTGCAGTACAGTGATCCCTCGCTACTTCGCGGTTCGTTTCTCGCGGGTTCAGTGCATCGCGGATTTTTTCAAACATAAAAAAAAAATAATAATAAATAAATAATAACTTTTTCTTTCAATATACATGGAGTACAGTACTGTATATGTTGCTCTATGTGACTCGCTGTTGTTTTGCAGCTTCTTGCGGACAGTTTGCAGACTTTTTGCGGACTTAAAAAAAAAATAATAATAAATTGGTCGCTACTTCGCGGATTTTCGTTTATCGTGGGTGGTTTTGGTCCCCATTAACCGCGATAAACGAGGGATTACTGTAGTCTGCCAAAAGCGGGTGGAAATATTTGACCAAAAATAAGTCCAATAGCTTGGTCACTAAAGTATGAAAGCCTATCAATCTATTTTATTTCTACAGCAGCCAGGCTGTGATCCCGCATTTGAAACACGCTTTGTTATGGTTCACAAGATGAGCCTAGTTGGACAGAAAAAAACATGCGCAGGGCTCCCCTAATTATGACAAAGCACATTCAGCATAATGGTGAGTTGTAGTGGATAAGATGTTTGGAAAATGAATGAATGGATTTGCAATCTTTTTTATTTGCATTTGCGTCTTTGCCGGTGTGTCGAAATACGTCTTTTATGTGGAACACATCTGCGGTACGAAAAAGGTTGAGGTTAGCTGTACTGTGCTTCAAAAATAATCAGTAACGTCATCGACTAATCGACTTTGACTTGATTTTCATCATTTTAGTCGACTGCCAAAAGTCTTGAGTTGTTCAGCCTCTTGCTGACAGATCAACCTTCGAACAGATTATTTGGTTGTTGAATAGCATTGCGGATAGCACTGTGTTCAACCTTAGAGGTTCCTATGTGTTTAGATTTTATATTTTTAAGCAAGTATAGACCTAAAAAAATAGTAGATTGGCACCAATTTTGCTGCAAGGATAGAGATCATACACATTCCATGAACTGTACACAAATTATATAATTATTTTGCATGTTAGAATACTATTGACAGATAATATAAATCCCATACATTTGGGACCGAGGAGGCAAAGAGAGTTGTTTGCCAAGATAAATTATGTTGCATTCATTAAAGGTGAAATGCAAATATATTAATGACATGTATCTATCCATCCATTTTCTAATCCGCCTATTCTCACGAGGGTCGTGAGGCATGCTGGAGCCTATCCCAGCTGTCTTCGGGCAGTCGGCGGGGTACACCCTGAACTGTTTGCCAGCCAGTCGCAGGGCACACAGAGATAAACAACCATCCGTGCTCACACTCACACCTAGGGACAATCAAGAGTGTTTCATTCACCTGCCATGTATGGTTTGAAATGCGGGAGGAAACCGGAGTACCCTGAGAAAACCCACGCAGGCACGTGAAGAACATGCAAACTCCACACAGGAAGTCCGGAGCCGGAATCGAACCCTGTACCTCTACATTTTGAGGTGGATGTGCTAACCATGCGATCACTGTGCCACCTAATGTCATTTATTAGTGTCTAAATACAAGTTGATTAAAAGGAATAACTTGAGACGGCATGAGCCTAATTATGGGGAACACACTGATTTCAAGGAAGTCATTAGTGAAGGAGGGCTACGTTCTAAGGTATCAGCAGAAGGGAAATAATGGTGTGCTTATTGAAGTTAATCCCAGGGACTTATTCAGAAAGGTGCATTGTTTTCAGGGCATCAAGATAAAAAGCACAGCAGATGAAAATATTGTAAATTATCTATCACAACTTATCTCTGTTACAATGCAATTACATCATGATGTTACAAATAAAAGTTATTTAACTGTAAAGAGTAGAGCAATATCACTGCTCCAATATACTTTTCTATTCTATTTGTTGTCTCCAGTGGAGTCCATTGTGTTGTGCTCTGATCCATCACATGCAAAGAAACTTTGTGTCTGTGAGGACTTTAAGACCAATTTACCATTCAAGGAAGAAATTATGGGGAAACATTTGTGCACTCAAAACAAAAAATTGTTTAGTTTGTGTGAAGTGATGCAATCTTTTTTTTTTTCTCATGGTGTGTTTGTATCTGTGACGCAACTGAACATCTCTCTCTGGTTTCTGAACACATCCCTGAAGCAACAAACTATGTTCTAAAGTTACTCACCCTTGCTTGGGCTTCGCACTTATGCCACGGCAACGCAGCAAAAGCAACACACAGAATCCGCCCCCCCAAATCATCAGCCAGCACAATAACAGAGAGTAGTAAACAAGGAAAGTACATAACCCTCCAGAGAATAACACCTAGTGATGAACTAGCAAGCAAAAACTGATCTACGTGGCTTTAATTGGCCTTTATGACTTGAATGCTCGTGGAGATTTCTTACCTCCCGATAGTTCCCGGCAGTGAGGTCAACTGGTTGTCATCCACTTTCAGTGTTGTAAGTTTCTTTAACATTCCTGTAAGGCCATGCAAATGCAAAGACGTCGGTAAATACAAATTAACTTTGTTTACAGGTTCACATTGCAGCCCAGATACAATTGTGCTCCTAAGTTGACATACCCAAGGGGTGTGTACACTTAATGAGCACAAATGTAAATATCACCATTCACCACTAGTTGGCAAGCATACAGTGGTGCTTAGAAGTTTCCGTACCCAAAGGGTATGTAAACCTCTGAGCACAACTGTATTGTTAAAAAAAATGTTTGAACTGCTGTAGATGGAGGTCTGTGGTCTGTAAAGGCTCTTATTTATATTGTATAATAAAATAATGTGTGTGTCTGAGGACCCACCTATAGAGTCAGGGAGATGCTGAAGCATGTTGGAGGAAAGCAAAAGATCCTCTAAGGCCTCACAACCTGAAACATCCGTGTCCAAATTCTCAATACGATTCTTAGCTAAGTCTAAGTAGCGCAGCTGGCGAAGTTTTCCTAGTGACTGCAGAGTCAGAGAGATAAGGAAGGCAAATCATAGATAAACCACTTCTATAAAATTAAAAAAAAAGAACATACAGTATTTTATAATTAGTTTCCTTACCCCAGGTATGGACTGGAGAGAGTTGTTATCCATCCACAGCTCCTTTAGATTATGAATCTGCTCCAACACTTCCGGCTAAGATGCAAATAGACCACACATGTCAACAAAATAAAAACGGCCAAAATATTTTTGACCAGAAACTTTCAGTGACAAATTTCAAATTACATTTTACTGTGACAATTTACATTCACTTTATGCTTCATTAGGTACACTACATCTAAATCCCTCTAAACTATCTAAAACTCTATTTACAAAGATAATAATATTTAATTTTAAATGACACCATCATAATGAAGAGAAGACACTTGTTATGGTGGAGTAGAACCAGTCACATTCGCAAAGAGAGTCATGGCCTTTGAGCGTGGTGAACATAAATTAGTGGGCGAGACTCTTGGCGGGATGCAAACCATGCGGCGAACTTCCTGTCTGACCCAGATGTCAAATCCTGTCAACTTACATCCGGTCTTCTCTCCCTCAGCCCCCTCATGGCACTGTGTCCCATTTCATGGTCCAGCTGAACTCATGCCTTACTCCTTAATGAGACGATGTCTTGAGAAGATTCATCATATGCTGCACCAGTTTTTGAAATGAGAATGTCGAAGGAGGCCGCCCCTGAAATGGGACTTGCCGACATTGTTTGTGATTCTTTCCCGTGCTATCTATATTATATATATTTTTAATAGTGCTGTCAAACATTTAAAATATTTAATCGTGATTAAATGCACAAATGTCTTAGTTAACTCATAATTAATCGCAATTAATCACACTTTTTTATCATTTCTAAATTTCTTTTATATTTTTTTGTCCTGTTTTTTCCCGTTTTAATGCTCTCATCAACATGGAATCGTGGATCAGTTTTCTACGTGCAAAATGCAAGTATTTACTGAAACAACAATTTAGATTTTCAATTTTACATGAACATTTTTCACTTGAAGCAGTTATTCACACATAATCTCTCACACAATAACACTGTCCATCAACATCAGTGAAAAAAATATTTTGTCACACAACAGCTCCTTTAACAGCTCTTTTTCGCGAATCAAAACAGAGCAATATAAAATTATAAAGTGCACATCTAAGGTAAACTAGTACTCAGCCTATAGTGGATTTAAGCCATGGTTGCATACTTCGTTTTTCTCAAGTTTGCTTTGAACACAGCAGTCAGGCTATGTTGATTCTCTTTGTCCTTCTTGCGCGGAAGTCTCTCTATGGTTTTGTTTAGACATCATTTCAGATGACTACTCTTGGTTCGAGGCACAACACTGGAGACGTTTTATTATTTTCAGTGTGGTCGCTACCGCTGCACCGCTGAACTCTCAACGTGCCTCAGCACACCGTCGCTTTCAGACGAACACGGAGAAGCTCCACCCCCTTTATTTATATGGACACGGAACACGGTAACCTTCCACACAAAATAGTTCCAAGCTTGTAATGGAGGCTCTCGCTGGCAATCCGTAGTGGAGTCGTTTGATGCAATGCGAATGATTTTAGCTTGAGTCGAGCTGTGGACAATGTTGACAGGCTTGCATGCAGTAGTCATACATTTAGCTATGGCTTCAGCAAATTTGTTCTTCGTCGTGTTATCCATTTTCTTCGCTTTGAAATGATCCATAGCTGTCTGTCTGAGACGAGGGGGCGGAGTACTCACATCAGCTGTGTGCTTGGCCATTAAGTGGTATTTCAGACTCGACGTGCTAAGATGATAGCTCAGTTTACGACTGCAAAACATACAGGTAACTTTGGTCTTGTCAGTGGAACCATCTGGCAACTTTTTAAAAGTAAACTTTCCATTCATAAACTCTTCAAGTATCCGTTTTCGGTGTCTCGCGCTGCCGTGGCTGGCAAAACAGACATGGGTGTGGAGTGTGGACCTGTGCAGCGCGCTTGTTGTTTTGTTTCCGGTTTATTTATCGAGCAACGTAACATCCGCCGTGACGTGTTTCCGCATTAATATTGCGATAAAAAATTTAATCACGTTAAAATTGATTTAAATTAATGCCGTAATAAAGCGCTAAACTGACAGCTCTAATTTTTAATTATTATTTAAACACAGACAACTGTCCAAAGAGAACCACTTTTTTTTTTTTTTTTACATTGGCATTTTAGATGAACACCACCTGCTAAATAGAACAGCACACATTCTCACCACTTCAGAGAATTCATTGCTACCCAGATCCAATCTCTCCAACTGTGTCAGTCGATGAATAGACCTGGAATGAGAGAATGCAGACACCTACGATCACAAGAAAGCTTGGTAACTTTGAGTGGAAGTAAATTCTATGTTTCCAATGATTACAATCAAGCAGTCCACCTTCAGGTGATTAATAAGTATTGGAATATTGTAGTTTTTATTATTTGAATGTTATGCCAACAATTAACTTGGGCCTCAAGATGACAAATGAGTGGTATTCTTGAGAGGGATTTTTAAAAAAGTATGTATGGAACCCTAGCATAGTATTTGTTCAAATATGAATTTTCCATTATGTCTGTGGCTGTCGTCACTTGTCATGATCTTGATAACACCAGTTTGCCTCCATGCATGCATGTCATATAATGTGGCATCAGGCTGATTCAGGTATTGTATGTACTGTGCAAGGGCGGCACGGAGGTTGACTGTGGAGCCCGTCTGGTGCAGAGGTGCAGGGTGCCTTCGTCTGGCCTTCCTGTACGGAGTTAGCATGTTCTCCCCATGTCTGCTTGGGTTTTCTCCGGGTACTCCGGTTTTATATCACATTCCATAAGCATCTACTCTCGGTGGATTGAACATTTTGTCCCAAGGTGTGATTGTGAGTGTAAATGGTTGTTCGTCTCTGTGTGACCTGCGATTCGCTGGCAACCAGTTCAGGGTGTCCCCCGCCTACTGCCCGAAGACAACTGGGATTGGCTGCAGCATGCCTGCGACCCTCATAAGGCCAAGCGGTTCAGATAATGGATGGCTGGATGTAATGTGCATGCTGCTTATGCCTTTGCTACCACTTCTGCGTTGCATTCTCCTATGAATGCCTAAGCCCGGTGGACACCAAGTCTATTTTGTCAAGCTGTTCCAAGGAGATCCCAAAGCTTTCCGAGGCTAATTAAGATACATTGAGTCTGCAAACATGGTCACAAACATGACTGCTCATGCAAAACACGTGGAAACTGACCCACATACAGTATACTATTCATACCTTAAATAGTTGGGTTTTCCACGCCAACTCGAGCTGGTGCAGTCCTAACCAAGCCTTGTCGCATTCACTGATGAAGCTTACTCAGATGAGTGGCGAAACATCTTCTTGGACATAGGTGTCAAACTCAAGAAATGGGGGCCAGATTGGCCCACCACATCTCAACTCAACTCAGCTCAACTCAACTGTATTTATAGAGAACTTTCAAACAGCCATCGCTGCATACAAAGTGCTGATGGGCAGCGAGGAGGCTTGCCGAATGTTCAGTGGGAGGTCATTCCAGAGAGAAGGACCAGCAACAGAAAAGGCTCGATCCCCTCTGAGCCTCAGTTTAGTTCTTGGTACTTCTAATAATGTCTGGTCCGCAGACCTGAGGCGCCGGGCAGGTGTGTCCGGGTGGATGAGCTCAGAGAGGTAAGGTGGCGCGAGGTCATTTAGAGATTTGAAAACATCATTTTATATGCCCTGTGAAAGCAAATCAAAAATATCAAATTCAATGCTCATTGCTAAAATCTGTACCAAAATTTCAAATTCTCCTATGTAATAAATAGCAGAGACATTGTCAGCATTTTCTTGTTACCAAACACCTCATAACAGTAACTTAAACAAAAGTTGAATAAACCGTTATCCTTGACTTCTTTATATAGTTTCAGTCATAATGGCCCTCCGAGAGAAACGGTATCTACAATGTCTGACACCCCTGTCCGAGGACAACCAGAACAGTCCAATTGCGCCACCTGTAACTCGGAGCCAACACACTAACAGGAAGTGATCATTTGAGAGCTCTGCTCCCCCTCTTCTACCACAAAGTCAATCATCAAACTGCGGCTTTGGGTGTCCTTGTGACAAGTGCACATATGGACACTCACACTTGAACATGGTGATGAGCCGAGCATTCTAACAACAAAGCACCACTTGGGTTCAGGTCAAGGGGACCATTCCACCAAATCACACCCTCCCAGGTCTCACTGTCAATGGAGAGGCCGTTCTGAGCTGCTGTTTGGTACCTAGACACAAATGATCTGGGGGACAATAAGTATGCCCACACCTGCTCTGCCCCTCTCACTGGGGGCAATTCTAGAGTGGAAGAGTAATTACTCAGGAGCCCAAACTATTGTCTATATCTAGTTGGAACCTATCAACCTCGCACATCAGCTTGAGCTCTTGCCCTGCAAGAGACAGGGTGTTGCACATTCCTTAGGCCATCTTCTGTAGCTGGGGATGAAGTGGCTCAAGATCCCCACCTTTGGCTGCCACCCAGCTCACATTCCACCCAACTTTTTGACACTCCAGCCAACGGAGAGCGCATGGGAAGGGGGACACAAATTGCCTCTTCAGTGTGTGGGTGCAGAGTCCAGACTCAGCCACCAGGTGCTCGCCACTGAGTCCAATCGCCAGGCCTGGCTTCAGGCGGGGTTCCCATTGACCCAAAAACATGGTCCAATTGTGTTTCTCATTGGACGGGGTTCTGAGTGGTGTTTTGGATTGCGTTGGGTGATATAAAGCCCTAAACATTCAAACCCTGCCATGGGACGGTAACAGCTCTTAGAGGAGTGAGTGAGTCAGACATTTTGGTCATAAGCATTTTATCTTGAAACTAAATCGGAATGGAAGAACAGATTGGTACACAAGATTGAGTGCATGCAGTGATTTTTACTCCATTAGTGGCCCTTATGATAATATGGCAACGATGAAAATGTGTGCACGATTTTATACATCAGCCTTTTCAACAGGTTACATTTATACACTAAATGGCTTCACCAGTATTGAAGAACACCTGTCAGGCATGCAAGTAAATCTCAGTCCAAGAGTGGAGGTTTGAATAAATTGTTGGAGACGAAATAATCTCAAGGAAAGCCAGATCACAGGAACAAACACATAGTGAGTCTTACTTTGGCATGGTTTTCAGGTGGTTCTCTCTCAGCTCCAGGATCCGAAGTTTGGAGAGTCTCCCAAAACAAACAAGAAACAAAAATCTAAGACGATTTTCTTAAAATGAACATATACTATTCGTGATTTTATTCCTACAACTAATACAGTACTGTATATATAATATTATTTATTATTTATCCACTAAAGAAGGATCACAAAGTTCACTTTTTAAATTGAAATGCCATCCAAAATTATACACATGGGAAATTAAAGATCCGATTCTCCATTTTTATTGAATCAAACTTATTTGACTTGGATCCATCCATTCATCCATCCATTCATCCATCCATTCATTCATCCATCCATTTCCACAGAGATCCCCTTCAGAGTGACAGCTCACAACTGAGTCATTCGAAAATATATGGCTAAACGACCATTCACACTCTCATACCTCAGAGCAATTAAGAATACTCAATTAACATAAAGTATTATGTGGGCGGCACTATGGGTGACTGGTTAGTATTTCCGCCTCACAGTAGAGAGGTCGGATCGGTGGTCCAGTGGTTAGCGCGTCAATCTCACACTGCAGAGGTATCGAGTTCAATTCCAGCTCCGGCCTCTCTGTGTGGAGTTGCATGTTCTCCCGGGGATGCGTGGGTTTTCTCCGGGTACTACATTCCAAAAACATGCATGCTAGGCTGATTAAACACTCTAAATTGTCCCTATGTGTGAGTGCAAGCATGGATGGTTGTTTGTCTGTGTGTGCCCTGCGATTGGCTGGCAATCGGTTCAGGGTGTCCCCAGCCTCCTGCCCAAAGACGGCTGGGATAGGCTCCAGCAATCCCCGCGAACCTTGTGAGGAGAAGTGTATCGGAAAATGGATGGATGGATGGATGGAGTAGAGAGGTCCAAGGTTCGAATCCCGTTGAGTTTGCATGTGCTTTCCGAGTGAGTGAGTTTATCCGGGAAATCCGATTTCCTCCTCCATTCCAAAAACATGCATGCTAGGTGAATTAAATACTCCAAATTGCCCCTAAGTGTGATTGTGAGTGTGTGTGCATGGTTGTTCGTCTGTGTGTGCCCTGCGATTGGCTGGCAACTGGTTCAGCGAAGACAGCAGCTACAGGCTCCAGCACCCCGGCAAACCTTGTGAGGATAAGCAGTTCGGATGAGGGGTGGATGAATGGATGGATAAAGTATGATGTTTTTGCACTGTGGAAGGAAAGAAGAGTACCTAGGCACAAGTTAACTTGCAAATTCCACGCATCAAGGTCTGAGCTGAGATTTTAACCCCAGAACATTGACTGGGAGCTCAGCATGTGAACTTCAGGCATCAATTGTATCGCACCAAGGTACTGAATAATCATCATCCATCTCACATCTTCATGTCACACACATTATCAAAGCCTGAGTGTTAACAGAGGGCAACTTGAATACAGACGCGAGAATCAGACCTAAAGAGGCTCAATCCTACATCAGTATCAGTACTGTCAGGTTGCAAGAAATGCAAATGCTCCAAATTCATACATGGAATAAATAATAGTATGTAAACTAGACAGAAGGACTGTCAGTCCGTCACTGATGGACCCCGGTTTTCACTGGCGGACTGACAACTGACAGGAACTTTGAGGCACTGACGGAATACTGTATACCAGGGGTCCCCAACCGTCGGTCCGCGGACCGGTACCGGTCCGCAGGGCATTTGGTTCCGGGCCGCACAGAAAGAACTTACCTTATTTCCGTTTTATTTATTTCGGAATACGAAAGATGTTTTATTTTGAAAAATTACCGGATTCTCTGTTACATCCGTCTGTGTCACGCTTGACTCACGTCAAGCCACACTTCTCGGTCACGCGACCGATGACGCTCAAAAACAAAACGCTGAAGCCCGCAAAATGAGTAAAAAAGCTGCTTGGAGATCCCAAATGTGCAACTAAAACAAAATTACAAAGTAGACTGGACATAAACCACACACTTGAGGTGTCATTGTCTCCTATTACCCCGAGATGGGACCGTCTGGTTGCAGAAAATCAAGCTTGGGGCTGTGGTGAGTCGTCATTTTCATGCACTTTGAATTTGCGTTGTATCGTATTTTGAAGGCATGAAACATTACCAGAGCGATAAGAGTGTTGCGACCAGATTACACGGTCCTTGTGTTTATTATTATATTTCGAAAACACCACAGTTTTCATGCAGCTCATACCATATTATTTTGTTGTATTAATCTGCCACACCTTAAATGCCGGTCCCTGAAAATATTGTCTGACTTAAACCGGTCCGTGGGGCAAAAAAGGCTGGGGACCCCTGCTGTATACACCACCGGAAGCGATTTTCGGCCGTCCTTCATGAACAGGAAAAAAAAGACGAGGAGCACTTTGTGGACGTGAAGCAAGAGGAGGAGCAGTAATAGTTTAAGAATTTTTTGTTGTTGTTTTGTTTTGTTATTTGTGAATTGGTCCAAACCGTTTCTGAATGAATAAAATTGTGTGTTCTTACCCTTGTAATTAGCTTTTTACTGACGGCCCTAAAATCATTTTGATGAAATGTCATTTAGTGATGAAAGAAGCACGCTCAAAATAACGATAATGGAGTGATGGACTAGGTCAGCCTGAAATAAAGACGACTGACAACAATGGACTTCCATGTCCGTCGCTGATGAATGACCAAAATTCGCTGGCATTTCGTCTTAGATACGTGTGCATGTCAAACCAATGCATCATTCCAAAAACACCGAAAAAAAAAGCCACTGGAACATTAAATACCTTCCAAAATGGCTGCCAATCACAACACACCACGCTGATTACCATGCATGGAATTACCTGCCAAAGTTAGCTGGCAAGTACTCCAGGAAGGCATCGTTTAAGAAGAGCTGAGTCAGATTCAGGAGTTGCGTGAAGCCATCTGGGAGCCTGGAAGGCAAGACGCGAGTAAGCACTGTAAATGCAGTACACTGTACAAAGGAAGGAAAAACGAGAGCACGCATGTCATTTTTAAGTCACTATTTGAGCTCATACGAATTCTGTAGTAGATTTGCTGTTATACTAAACACATTTTCCATGCAAGGATACAATGCTGTACATTGTTGTTCTCCTGCTTTCAAACAAATAGGTGAAATTATCACAGCACAAACATGAAAATCTTATTGTTTGTTCCAAGATGTCGGGTGATGTCTTACTTGGTGATGGGGTTGACACTGGCCTCAACCACTGACAGGCCTTTACAGCATTTAATATTATCTGGAAATTCCTGGATACCTGGTAGAAAAGATCAGAGAGAGGAAGAGCTGACGACAAGACAACTTTTTTGGTGATGCATGATTCAGAGTTTCATGTTTTATGGTGTAAGAGTTTGATTGTTTGAAATTTGTAAAATTTTTGTTATTCTGTGGTTTTTAATTGCAGTTTTTAAATAACTGTGGATCTATGAGAAAAATCGAAATGCTGATGCTCATTCCCTCGCCCTTTCTTCCCAATTCCTCTGTCTTCCAAATTAGAAAGTTATGGCAGTATCGAAAATCAAGATCTTTAAAGCTGAAGAAAAAATAGAATTGCCTTTTTTGCTCTTAAGCTGTTCCAGTGGTGGAGAAGTAGAATTTATTTTTAAGCCACTCTGGTAATATAAAATAAACGTGAATATAAAATGAAATAAAAGTCACAGTTTCTTCTAATCAGGATAGTTCAGTTGTGGCACACATTTTTGTGTGTTTAAATTGTAAAGGGTCCCAAAATCTTGACCACAGTGGCCAATTTATCGGCACCCTCTCATTGGGGCACGGACTGTGGTCTGGAACGAAAAAAAAACTTGTGTAGACCCATTCGTCGACAGAGGATTGTCAATTTGGAACCTAAAAATATCATGAGAAGAAAAAAAATCAACAGGGCATTACTGTACAACATATACTCTATGTTTTATCCTCTATGTCATAGAGGATAAAACAGTTTTTATTTCTTGTTTAAAACGACTGTTGTGTTCCGTCATGTTTCCTTTGTTTTATCCATTTCTGAATTACCGTATTTTCCGCAACATAAGGTGTACCTAAAAGCATTAAATTTTTCTCAAAAGCCGACAGTGCACCGAATATAAAGAGCCTGTAACTCACTTTATATTCCCCGTTGAGTTGTTTCCCCTGTTTGTGTTCCTCTGCCATCTAGTGGGGATTATGAGCAGGACCCAATTGTAACCTGAAAGGCTTCTGCCCGACACTAAATTACATGGGCATTCGCTAACACATACTCAAACACACAACTACTTTCTGAGTTCTGCGCAGCCATTATGCAATGAAGATAATACCGCAAACATAGTTAACTACTGACTAAATGAAGGAGACAAGCAAGACACTCTCAGGATATTTAGCCCCTTGTGGATGTGAGCCTTTTTGTTGAATGAATTGTCTTCATAACTTTTGTCTTTCATTTATTGTTTCGTGATGTCATTTGTATTTATGTTTCATGTCCGTGTTTGTGACCAGTTTTCATTGTTACAGCAGATTGGGTTGTGAAGGCTCTATATAAATAAAGATGTATTGTATTGTATTGTATTGTATTGTATTGTATTCCCTTTAGCGAAGTACCATCCAGTGGATGCATAGCGCATCCGCAGCCACTACTGTATGCGCCTTATAATGCAGTGCGCGCTTCATATGAAAACAGTTTTAAAATCGGCCATTTATTGAAGAGGCGATTTATAATTCCAAGTTTCTTGTAGTGCAGAAAATATGGTACATATTGTCACACTACAACATAGGCTCATTATTGACATAGCTGTCACAACTTTAGCAATTTCATGTACACAGAAGAAGAAAGACATCAACCAGACCGTGTTTTACTGCTCCATGGTAGTTAACTGTTTCGATAAACACGAAGAGAATCACAATTAAAATCCTGTTTGAGAATGAGCATAGTCCTTGATGGAATTAATGATCAATCTGTGACTTCTGTGTTTCACCCTACCCCTGTGTAAATCCATCACTGGTTTTTGCTGCCGATTGACGACGGCAAACAGGAAAAAAAAAATGACAGGAGAAACTCGCCCCAACCTGTCTAAAAGTAAATAATTAAAAAGATAATTCACCATAGCTACACTTCAACATTTTTACTCCAACAAGTATCACTGGAACGACAGTGTCGTCTCGTAGTGTTTGCTATCCATCCATCCATTTTCTGAACCACTTATTGTCACTGGGGTCACAAGCATGCAAGAAAGTTGTCAGAATTTATAGTCTGCACCGTTGGAGATCGGAATTTGGTGATGAAACTTCATTTTCCAGCGCATTCATCAGACACGCCCGCAGTGTTTGAGAGCAAAGCAAACAGCTTCATTTTTCATACTTTTCAAGCCTCATTTTACATTGCATACATTGCATTATTTTTATTGAATCACATATGGAAGTATTGTTAACAACATTCTTTCTGGTTTCACATTTACGAGACATATTTATTTTTTTACAGACTTTTAAGTCTTTTAGTGGTGGCCTCAGCCATTCATTATGGCATAGTCTGCTGGTCAGGCAGCATCTCAACCCGGGACAGAGAGAGACTGGACCGACTGGTCAGGAGGGCCAGCTCTGTCCTGGGCTGCTCCCTGGACACTCTGGAGCAGGTGGGCAACAGGAGGATGCTAGCTAAGCTAACAGCTATGATGGACAGACCCTCCCACCCCCTCCAGCCCACCCTGACAGCACTGCGCAGCTCCTTCAGCCAGAGACTGATACACCCGCGCTGCAAGAACGAGAGGTACCGCCACTCGTTCCTGCCGACTGCTGTCAGGCTAACGAATAGACGGACCTGAAAACCCGGATTCACCCTGACTCACCCATTTATATATATATAATATATAAAGGTTTTCTTATCTTAAATCAAATTGTTAATTGACAAATTACCACCGAGTGTCATCACCTATACCAGTGGTTCTAGATTGTTTTAATTTGTTTAATATTATGTTTTGTTGTTACCATTTTTACTGATGTCAAGCTCTTTGAGGTTAACCAGGCTGGCAATTGTGGTTGGAAGGTTGGAGAGGTCGTTATCAGGCATGCTCAGCTTCTTTAAGGCCTGGCAGCTGAAGAGTTGCTGTAGAAACAGGAAGAATAACAAGTAATATTATGACATTTAGTAAAACAGACAAAGCTTGATTTTTATTTCAAAGGAAAATAAAAATTTAAAAAACTTAATAATTTGTCAAACGCCTCCTGGTGTTACAGAATACCATTAAACAGCTTGTGTTTTCTCTGGATAAAGTGGAAACCAGTGCAATGGACTATGTGTGCATAAATGAAACTTATTTTGGAATATGAACTATGAATAGAAAAATGGCAACAAAAATGCCGAAAGGAATGAAAGTACAAAATTGTTATAAATGTACAGCTCGGACTTGCACCTCAAAATCCCCATTCGCTGTTTGTGTTGACAATAACAAACGAGTTTCGAATCAACAGAAATGTGTTACTCATTGTACTTTTCCTGAAAAACACATCATAATCCAACAAATACATTTTTTTTTCAATCAAAATGATAAGTGGCTTGTTCAAAAGTTCAAAGCTTGACGAAATGTTACGAGCAGAAATGGGCATTCCACCGATGGGACGAAAGAGTAGGTCCATTCGGGACGTTCCATTTTTGGGACGGGAGTAATGAATTAAAAATACTTTGTTACCTTACTTAGGTAGAAATTATGGATACCTATCTATAGTAGAAAGGAGTAATTATTTTTCTTTGTACTTCTGCTCTTTTCATTTTTATGCAAATATCTGTACTTTCTACTCCTTTAACAAAGTACAAAAAAAAGTCTTGTTACAATTTTATTTTGGGTTGTGTTAATTTCAGTTTATCATTTTTCAAAACACCAATTGGATATCGAGTGATATTGATTGTAGTTGGATGAGAAGCATCAACATGGAACATTACGACACGCTATTGGTTTGTATGCGATGTTCAACACCTGCACGTGATGCACATTAACACATCAATAAAATCAATTAAACTAGCGCAGACCAGTAGCTTTCCCGGGAAGATGTTCAACTGTCCGTGTCCCAACCTAGCGAGGAGGTTCATAGCCAGACAAGCCTGCCAACCATCACACATCCTCGGTCGTACCGATTTTGAATGCACGGAAAACTTTGCAAATCAAACTTCAGTGCCACCAGATAATTAATTTCAAAAACTCGCTGTCAGAGTTGAAAAAGCATCGTGAATGAAGGTAAGCTGAAAATGTATTATCAAGGGGTGTCAAGGTTATGAGAATTAATTAAATTTCAGACAAATGTTATGAGTTTAATTTATTTGCTCTCAGCAATAACTACTAGCGTAAGCTAATAGTACATATGCTATGTTTGCTATGGCTGTGTACAAGACATGCCATGGTCTTCTGCCAAGCAACAGGCTGTGATTTAATGCTCCAAGCTCTCTTGGAGAACTGTGGAAAGCCGTCAACATAACATTTTAAAATAACATTATAATCATTATAGCCGTCTTAAAAAAATGTTTTTGAGGGGAGGTGGGGTCGTGCACAACATGACCTTGTGATGTGGTCCAACCTTTTGTCATTAAACAGAATGGGATGGCTGAATCCATCTGATTAATTATTATTCCACGAAAATGAGATTATTAAGAAAACCATGTTTGGATTATCAAGGTACATTGAACAATGCTTGACTTGACTTCAATGCATGTGTTTTTCTCGTTGCATTCTCCTTGCATTACTTTTACTTTTATACTTTAAGTACTTTGAAAACCACGAATCATCTACAAAAAGCTGCAGTTTATAGTTCAACTTCTATTCAAATCGTTTTAATCCCAATATCAATACTGCTAGTTCAGTAAAAAATGTGAATACTTTGGCCATTTCTGGTAGTAACATTTACGCAGTTTCAATCAGTCGCCCATCAGATTGGAATGAAGACAGTTTGCTTTCCCACCATAATTATGATTTGGGACCCTACCAAAAAAAAAAAAACCTGAAGACTAAACAAATCATATCAATAGAAAAAAAATATGGTTTGCTGAAGGACTAAAGGGTGCCAGTGTGAAATGCTCCTGAGAGTTGAAAAGCTGAACACACTGTGAATTTACTACTAGATTGTCTCAACAAAAATAAATAAATAAATAAATAAATAAAAAGCAGATGGTGCAGGCAAACTTAAATTTCGAGCTGAAAATCGAATTTGAAGTTCAGAATATTGATCTATCATACATTTTCATATTCAGATTTACCTTGGGTAGTTCCTCAATCTGGTTGGCATCCAGGTAGAGCTCCTCCAGAGTTCTCTCAAAGCTAAAGATTTCTTTGGGGACCTGCTGCAGGCTGCAGTGAGAGTAGTCCAACACCGAGATCACTTCCTCTTCCCCACGAAAACAACGGCATGGCACCAGCCGGCCAATCAGCTTCCTTTTTGTTGTCATTTCCAGACACTGTACTACAGGGGCAAAAAGAAAAGAGGAGCAGCCATTGAATTCCATCTTTTTATATCACATGTATTGTTCAGGATCATGAAGCCTTGCCACGCAGACGTTGGTCACCGGCAGAGCACACACTGGGCTGATAGCTCTTAGAACTGACTGAGTTCATGGCTTCAGATTAAACAATTTCTGCAATCAATCCTTAAACGGAAGGAATTTTTATTCTAAATTGCAATAATTTATCGGCATGGAACATCTAACGTCAAACACACCGAAATGCTGAGCTAAGGGTGCCATCATTTTGGTCCAGGCCAGTTTAATCAATTTGCTTCCAAAGAACAATTAAAATGCATAAGAAAGGCCGTACAACAATGCCTTCCTGTTGCAACTTTGACCTTCTCCACAACACACACCATTGCATGTTTAATGCATGCAATAAAATGCATTTTATACCGCATTAAAAATTAAGAAGCTGAATGGAAATGTTATTTAAATGCATTGTTGGTGAATTTCAAGAGAAAATTGGCAATCATAGGCTACTTAACCCTTTCATGCACAAATAATGATAACCTACGCCAGCATTTTTTTTTATTAGGCAAGTGTTTTTATTAGGCTCTAGGCACGAAATTTGTTTTTTTACCTTGGATGGCAACACACATAAGGGTCCATTGTAGTGGTTGATGCACAACTGTCACATTACGATGAATTATTATTAGAGAAAACAACATTTGAATAGCTGTCCTCTCTAGTAATCGCTGTCCCCGAAAGGGTTAATATTTTCCAATGAAGACCAGCCTGTTTTCATAAATAGAAGAAAGAACTATGGCCGCAGCCACCTCTGTCTTGTTTAATGTGGAGGCAATCAAGTTGGACATCATGAGGGTCAAAGAGAGGAGATGAGTTCATTGCATTGTGAATGAGAAAAAAAAAAAAAAACGAAAACCCTGATGTCAGAGAACAGCTTAATCAAAGAGGGAATGACGCGTGGGACAAGCATTCACAGACATGCAGCATAATCTTTTTATTGAACACACTCATGTCCAATTACCAATGAGTTGGGGTGACAGACAGATGAACTTGAACAGAGTGAGGACCTGTCATTTGTCTTAAATCTGGCTAAATCAGATTTTTAAAAAAGACTGCAGATCCAGCAAGACAATTTATTTTAGAGGGATGGACCATTAATCATCAATAGATCCTACTCTACAGGCATGCTCAGAGTTTATAATTAGATGAACAAGAATTTGCAGTAGGTCTGCAAATGTCGGTTAAAAAAAAAAAAAAAAAGAAAAGGAAAAAAGCAGTTGATTTTATTTTTTTAGTCCGCACACTTTGGAGGTCTTTGGCTGTTTTCACCGTTTTAGGTTTTAGTAGTTCAGTGTATGGGGGGAAAAAATTTGGTCACAATCCTGTTTTCTTGCTACCCTCTGTTGGTTTGATTTCTGTTGCAATTTTCCGGGGACTCCGGCAGTGGGTGGAGTCTCCTGAGTCACACCTTCCGGGAAACATCATCAGCAGGACATTTCGGACTCACAGGAGGAATATGCCAACTTAATGTCGGCTGCTTGCTTGTGGCCTGTGCTTCTGCATGTTGTATACCCTCGAGCTTCGTCTCGTCTTGTTCTGCTTGTACGAGTGTCCTTGCCTTTTGTAGGTATTTCTTGTTCTCCGTTTTGGTCTGTTCCTTCATATTCCTCCCATGGCACTTTGTCCGCAGTCCTTAGTGGTTTGATAGTATTTTTGTTTTCACTCTGACCTTTTGTGACTTGGGTTTTGCTGGATTGTGTTTATTGACATGCTCTTTCTGTTTCATAAACCCTGTAAAACTTGCTCGAATTGTTTGGGTCTGCTTGAGTATTGCGCAGAACCTGACGCCATTCCTAATTTTGATATCGACACCAAATTAAAAATACCCCATTGACTTCAATGGCATTTGAGTCTGTGGAGCATTTTTTTTCTTTATTAGCGAATGATTGTGAAGCAATTGCTTCACTATACAAATGCGGTGTTGATTAAAAATCGCAACCTTTTTTCAAGCAAAGACAATTAGAATTCTGCTCCTAAGTCAGCATCAATGACAATGACAAATAATCGGGTGTGAATGGCAGAGACACCATTGAGAGGAGACTGGGAATAGTCACCTTCACAGCACAAAATCAGTTCGGGTATAATAGACGCCTGCCAGGAAAAAGCCAAAGCACTGTCAAACAGGAAGGAACAAAGGTGCAATATAATTTTCATCTTACATGATGATGAAACATGTTGGTCACAGAACACAAAAGACACTCTTAAAAATTGTATTTTACTCTCGCTGGTGTCAGGTGGAATGCTCGGACAGAGACCCCCTCAACGGCATGTTTGCTCAACCATTAACATTGCAACGTCAAACAGAGCAAGCCATTTTCAACACTTTAGATTGGTCAATAATTTGTAAAAATGAGACGCACATGTGCACTGAAAAAAAACAGTGTGTTCAATTCACTGAATCTTATTTTGTCAAGTGGCTGCACACAATGGAATCATCTGGATTTAGATACCTTTTTTTCAGTATATGTATAATCTATTTTTTAAAAATGTATCTGGATTCAGATGATTTTATTTCGTGCAACCACTTGACAAAATAAAATTGAATGAATTCAACACACCATTTTTTTAATGTGTGAACTGACAGCTAGTATAGATTTGTGATATATTGTGAAATATTACATTTACCCAATTTGAATATACGGTGAACTGAATGAGTCCAAGCCCAGCACAATAAATAAATAAATAAATCTGAAGAAGAAGATGAAAATAAGCAGCAATGGAGTGAAACAGCAAAGTGTGTGGTTGGCTATGTTGCCTCTTCTTGCTGCTATGGCAACATGATGACTGAGCAGACGGACACTGCAGAGGCAGTACTACATGTGGATGTACAAACACATCTTGCGCATTTCAAAGCAATGAATAAAACACAAATGTGCTGAGACATCAAGAACCGATAGCATGCATGCAAACACAACCCACCCGCGCACGCTCGCTAGCTACGCACGCATAGCCAACAAAATCAAATACCCACACAAGCAAACCAACATCACATCATCCCTCTTCTGAATTTCACCTCAATTAGTCTTTTGCAGCGGCACGGTGCACAACTGGTTAGCACATCTGCCTCACAGTGCAGCGGTGCGAGGTTCGATTCCGGCTCCGGCCTTCCTGTGTGGAGTTTGCATGTTCTCCCCGTGCCTGCGTAGGGTTTCTCTGGGTACCCCTGTTTCCTCCCACATTCCAAAAACATGTATGGCAGGTTGATTGGGCACTCAAAATTGTCCCGAGGTGTGAGAGTGAGCGTGGATGGTTGTTCGTCAATGTGTGCCCTGCGATAGGTTGGCAACCGGTTCAAGGTGACCCCCGCCTACTGGCCGAAGACAGCTGGGATAGGCTCCAGCACGCCCGCGACCCTTGTGAGGATAGGCGAATTAGAAAATGGATGGATGGATGGATAGTCTTTTGCACCTGTTCTGTGGTTGAATGTGCATGTGTGCTATCAGTAGCAGCACGAGAGGGTGAAACCCTCAGGGTCCCATGACAGCCAACACTTCAGGTGCAGCCTTGCTATCTCCATGGTAACTGCTGCCATAGTGACGGTCTCCCAGGAGCTGGGTGTATTTTTACTCATCCTCTCTGTCATAAAACAGAACACGCTGCTCTCAGTGGGTGATTGTTCCACATTTGGTGACGCTTTACATAAATATATCAGACAGGTTTAAAATACAACTCCAGGACAAAATTCGGCCTGGCCTGTCTTTTGTTTTTGGCTACGGAATTTGTAGTACAAACTGCTTGTGCACATTTCAATAGAAGTCAAACTTTGATGACAGTTGTTCAAGCCCCATTTCCAATAAAGCTGGGAAATCATGTAAAACATGAATACAGAACGTAATGATTTCCAAATCCCTTCAATTTATATTGCATTGAAAACACTACAAAGACAAGCGGCCCTCGATTTATAAACTGCGTTTCAGCGTAAAAAACTGGCGGATTCTGAAATTTGCGACACAAGCCTGAACACGCTTGTCTTGGAGTTTGGCTAATCTTTCTGCTCCATCAAGGGCGTTCCAGAATAACTGACAGTGTTTCCTTTGATGTGTGCCTGGCACAACTGTAAATTTGATGGCTGAAAGTAGACTAATATCACATCTGCTGGAAATGTTTCCAATAAGCCCCGCGAGTGAGCAATTGTGCACTGCTCTCACAACACACACACATTCTATTTCTAGACTCATTCCTTCATTCCACCCCAGTTTCATCAACAAACAGAACACCACACCTTACAGTTTCAGTAGTGCAACCACTCAGTTGTTCTTCTATAGTTTGAAGGATATATTAACACATTAACACACACCACTGATGTGACGTTGTAGTCGACAAGAGGACCACTCCACTCAGAAAGCCCCAAACATGGACGTAGTTTACGAACCCCTAAAATGATGCTCTTTGGCACATTTCAGAGGTCAGGTGACTAGATCATTTTGTGTTTTACGAAATGACATGTTTTCCATGATTTATGAGGGGGATAATTTGTGACTATATTGACAGAGATTATATTGACACTTAATTATGCTTAAAATGACCTGTGTGCTCAAATAAAAGTAACTCTCTAGGGCTCATTTTATTCATGTCTCAAATCGCTATTCAGTGATTTATTCTACTCTGTATTTTGATACATATCTGGTTTGATTTATTTTAACATATCGACATCATGTAATTTAAAATCTCAGGTTTTGCCAGAGGTGTCAAGTAACACAGTAAGAATACTTGGTTTACTTACTTAACCCCTTAAAATTTGGGTTATCTATACCTGCGTTGAATTTTTCCACTTACTTTGTACTTTTACTCTTTTTACACACACACACACACACACACACACGCACGCACGCACGCACGCACGCGCACACGGACACACACACACACACACACAAACGAAACATGTTACTATTTTATTTTGGAGTGTTTTCATTCCAATTTATCATTGTTCAAAACACCAATAAATAAATTGTGCTAAAATAAATTCCGTGATGTTGATTGTGGTTTGGATGAGAATTATAAACATGTAACATTCCAACACACTCTTCGTTTGGAAGAGATCCATTGTACCTCAATCAAATCAACAAATCAATAACCGGCCATACATTGTGCAGATCTATAACTTTGCTGGTAAGATCTCCGACTGTCCATGTCCCAAATGAGTACCAGCAGCAGCGAGGAGGTTTGTAACCAGAAAAGCCAGCCAAGCAGCTTACATCCCTGGTCCTGCTTGGGGTTTTTCTAAAATAACTAATTTTGTGTTATAACTGATGCGGACCAAACTAAAGCGCGACCAGGTAATGGCTTTCAAAAACTTGCCGTCAAATTTGAAAAACCACATTGAGTTAAGATGAAAGTTTCAAGTGTGGTTGAGGGCGTGTGACTTAAAAAGATGTCATCTGATTGATTCTTATTCCACGAACACGAGATTATTCAGAAAACTGTTCAGGGCACTTACAACAGAACATATTGAAAAGAAATGTTTGACTGGACTTCGGCTTCAATGCATTTTTCTCCTCCTTGCATTGCTTCTATACTTTAAATAGTTTTGAAACCATTACATTTATACTTTTTCTTAAATAGAATAATGGAGTTGATAGCTCAATTTCTACAAATGTCTTTTTAAATTCCAATATTGATACTTCTGTTTGAATCATGAACGTGAATATTATGGGGTTTTGGACCGGTGTGATACTGCTTTGACCACAGTGCACATGTCTGAAGTTGGTCACCGTGTTCCAAAGGATGCTCAACGATTTTGTGTGAATTCTCACATGCATAGAAAATTAGAAGGAACATTGTCTGCCGGAACCACGCCGAAGTATTGGCACAGGATGTGGAATGTGATTTTGCTGAATGTGATGGAGGTGCAGGCAGATGGATTCTGAGGTACATGGACAAGTACGGTGGATATGTATTTCATTCTCAGTGATGATGACGGTGTGTATCGAAACCTCCAAATCACTGTAGAAATCAGATCATTGAACACATGATTATCTATTATTTTTAAAAATCCCAGACTGGCCTGGGCACAGCTATTTTTTATTGATTTTTTTGTAGGGATTGAGGGGTCGTGGTGGTATGTGCTTGGGGTTCACACACGGACACGCATGATCTGGGTGGAAGTAAGTCTCCGAGTGCCTGTTTCACCAATCTGTGAATTTGCGATCGGAGGTCTGCTTGCAGTTCCTTATAAACATATTTCACACCTCGACCTGCCGCAGGACTCAAGCGCATCACTGTCTACTTCTACAATGTCAAGCAGCATGCCTCTCTCACGCAATATTCAAAGGGACTCAGAGCAGCCGCTTCAATTGGTGGCAAAACAATACGGCTGCGTTCACTCCCTCATACTGCAAAATGTGCTTTTTACAATATGGCAAGCTGAACTGGCTTCCTGAGAAAATACCAAAACGTAATCTCATTTGCCCCTGCACAGATTTACCCCAAGCCTCACACCAGACTTGTATCAGGCACGAAAATAGAGTCTAAGGTATTTAAGGTTCAAACTGTTAAACCATTGCTTTTTGTTTTGCAAATATTTAGTCATTTTGAATTTAATGCCTGGAATGTGGATTCCAAATTAACACCTGTCAACTAACCAGGGTTCTAAATAAACACCCACCAACCCACCAAATGTGGGGTAAAATTCATTTTGCCGAGTGTTGATTAAAAACTTACCGGCCAGTTTGGCCAGTGATGCATAAGGCAATCGTATTAGATAGAGTGAGACAGTTGTTCGTGTTGGGCATCGAGTCTCGAGAATCGATTGGAACAAGACTATCATCCCGGAATTGTTCACGTTAAATTTTTGTTTCCCCCGTTACGATGCCTTGTTTGCCCACCTGAAGAACAACTTTGTTGACACCAACGAAGAAAGAAGTTCACACGCTTACTCAAAGAAGAGTCTCCTCACCGCAACACTTTCAATAAAATTATATTGTCCAAAGGAGGTTGGCAGGCTGTACACGTTAAGGGAGTACATGTCTGACGAGCTTGATTCTTCCTCCCACTACAAACCTCCGCCTACTGCGCGCCAAACTTCAGTGTCATAAACGAGTGAGTTAAACAATAGAATACAGTATGTCTATTGCCAACACTGATACATCTAACTACTAAATGGTGGATTAACTCAAATGCGAATAATCAGCTAACATTAGTTGATGTACAGTATTTTTTATAATCATCAAACAGTGGCTTGGGGGGTTCTGGTGCCAAGTGCACATGGCCACCCTTCAATCTGAACACGGTGTTCGTTTTGTACAGGCCATGACTCTCACAGAAGTCCAACAACAGAACACGTCTCTGCTTCTGGCATGGGACAGTGCTCCTCCCACTCACCCCCTTCCAGGTCTCATTGTCATTCCTCACATGAGCATTGCAAAACAAGGGAGTCCCGAGCAGGCGCTCTCCAGCAGCCCCTCTAAGAAGACTCTAAAAAAGGTGTGGATACGGTACTCTGCATTGCTGCGTGATGCATAGCAACAAACAACTGTCAGATAAACTGTCAGCTATGAAGCTGGGGCACAATAAGGCTATGTTCACACTGCAGCTCAATGCCGATTTTTTTTGCCCATATGCGACTTGTATCTGTCAAGTCTGTAATCATTCAATTGGCTGCAAATAAGTTACACTTCTGACAAGTACCCTTCACACAAAGGGATTACAAGGAGGGAAAGATGGAGAAGCCATGCTAAAGGCTAAGCTAACCTAATGTTTTCGTGACAGGGTGGAATTAAGTGCTTGGTTGATTGAGGACAAAATTCACATAAGTCTAAGTGGAGCATATCCAACTTTGAACAGCAAAATAACAGGCAATTTAATGAGTGTCTGGAGAAAAAAAAAATATACAAAATAATGCTACACAGACACTCACATCGTGTCCCATATGTCAGCCGGGAGGAGTAGCCTGGAAGATTAAAAGCATAATAATATTGAGTATAGCCATCCAGAAAATGGTGGAATATCGTATTTAGAATACATATAATATTGCAAATGTGATTTGTTTTCACAATA
Source organism: Hippocampus comes (assembly GCF_001891065.2). NCBI lineage: Eukaryota > Metazoa > Chordata > Actinopteri > Syngnathiformes > Syngnathidae > Hippocampus > Hippocampus comes. The sequence continues at coordinate 76,410 of NW_017805072.1, read as the reverse complement.
TGGTCCTGAGTTTTGATTTTGATTTCTCTCTCTCTCTCTCTCTATATATATATATATATATA